>NC_045428.1:554855590-555181553 GCF_902635505.1 Sarcophilus harrisii
AAGGCCCTGGCCTTGGCTTCATTGCCTAGCTTTTGCAGCATTCACTTTAAATCCTGCTACTGCAGAGACTCTCCACTTCAAAAGTTTCCTTGCAGGCCTGGCCAGGCAATCGGAGGTGATAGGAAACAATCTGCACTTGCCCTAGGGTGTTTAGGGCTTCTCAGGAACATTGAATCTGACTAAAAAGAAGAAATTCCTTACAGTTCATTCCCCCCACTCAATTTGCACATTTAAATTAGATTCAAGAAATCCAGAATCAACAGGACCAGCTATCAGAAGAGCAACTGTGAGGGATTTGAAATAAGTTGAAATGATGACTAATAAGTGATTAATGAATTTAAAAGACCTTCTATTCCACTAAAATCAATAAAAGCCAGCCCTGGAGAGCCTGCACGATGATCTGCTCCCGATTTCATTCTACTCTGGAGGGAGATCCTTCAGGGGGACACTTTCCAGAACGGAGATAATTCCAAGGATTTAGGGGAAGAGCATGTCAGGTGATCTCACTTCAGGATGCCAGTGCCTGGAGGAACAGGATAATGGTTGGCACCAAGACTCTGTTGGGAAGCAGCCCACTGCACCAACACGGACGGGGCACTCTGGATATTAGGACAAAGCAGCTCGTAAGAGGAAGGAACGCTGAGAAGGAGAGAGGAAAGCGAGGAATAAAAATATGCATTTATACAAGTTTAAAATTAAATATATAGCTACATATCTATATCCATCTCATGCTTTCCTTATATAGCTTCTGAGCTGGTCACAGAAAAGTCTCACCTTTTTTTTCTGAACAGAAGGAAGATGACATAGATTGAACCAGCTTTCATATTTACAATCTGTGTTCACTATAACTTGCTTTCTCTGCCTCTCAGACCAACAAGACTACTAAGGGGTGTTCCCAGTATAGTCCACAATGACAAAGTGGCTCACAGTTTTTCTCAACCTAGAACTACTACTAACTACTGTGAAAAACTATGCCTGATGGATTACAGGGTTCAAAGGCTATAGGATTGTTAACATTTCTAAAAGTTCATTGATGAGGACAGAACCATAGACAAATATCAACAAATGTAAGCAGTGATATTAGCACCTGTGTCTAGTAGCAAAACATTCTGAAATGTGCCCCTTTTATAGAAACTGCACATGCATCTCATACATCTCTCACACACAAACAACACACACACAGCTAGCTCACCTGTCTCCATTAGCAGTGATAGCATCAAACTTAGGTTTCTTCTTTGGAATTTCATTCTGAATTGAAGATGTAGACAGTGTTTTTTGGCTTTAAACAACAAAAAAAAAAGGAATACATTAGAAACATAAACAAAATAGTAAATGAAGTTTCATTTCATTTTCACAAAAGGCACAGGCTATGGCTATGTAAAGTGCAAATTCGTTTTCATATTATTTAAGTGAATCATATAAACAAATTGCTTTTCAATTACAGATTTTGCTTCCTAAATGGCTGAACAGCTAAAACAGAATTTAGTTATTTATGGTTATTTTTAGTTTAAAATAGTAACTCATATCTCCTTTAGCTGTAATAAAGTCCTTTCTTTCCCCAAAACGAACAATGTAGTAGAGGTTACCCCAGTTTTGTAGATGAGAGAAAATGACAAAAACTACCTCAAAATTAAGTTCCTGGGTTGTTTAGTGGCTATGAAACCCAGGTCAATAAAGGCTTGATCTTATTAAGCTGCTAAATTCTGAGGCCCACTGCAGTGTTAAAAACTCCTACTCTTGAGAAACCTTATTCTGTTTCTGAAATCATCAAAATTAAAAAATCATCAAAATCTATATCTGATCTCCACCTAGTTTAATCAAGACAGTCTAACCTAACCTTAAAGTATGGCATAAAGCAGGTTAAATATTCCCCCCCGCCCCAACCTCAGCTGTTGTTCTAATGTCCCCTCTGCCCTTACTACAGTTAATTTCAACTATGTCCTTACTACAGTTAATTTTAACAAGTTTTAATTTCATTTTATTAGGCTGCTTAAAGATGCCAGGAGATGATAGGGAATAGTGGCAAGAACGCTGCAGTTCTTGGTGTCCATTTTTCATCAATGAAATGCTCTTATTTAATATCTGAGGACCTGACTTAATGGAACTCCTTAAACAGCACTTCCTATAATGTGCTAGATATTCTGAAAAGGAGTCTATGATCAGTCACAATAGGACTGCTTTCTGTGTGGTCCTCCAAGTGAAAAGATCTAGAATGTGGTTCACATATTTGCCTAAATGAAGAGTAAAGCAAAGCTCTCTTGTCCCAAAAGACAAAATAAAAATAACAAAGATTTCCCTCATAAAGTGTGAATTAACTTTGGCTGCAACCTGGAGGTAACCCTATTCATTCCAGGAGGCTTAAAAATACTACATGTGATAGTCATGTAAACTTCATAAAAATTTCCTTAGAGCAGCACACCAAGTATACCAGTAAAACCTAACTTCTTGATGTACTGTTCGCTTTAGATAATCTTGTAAATGAGCTTCTATGAGAAAACTACCAAAGTAAAAACACAAAGAATTATGCAAAATAGCAACCCTACTACTGGGGTGCTCAGCACCCAGTCCAGCTTTTCAGAAAGAAAGTTTTTTCAGAAAAAAAAGTCTCTGCCTTACCTGTTAAAATGGCTCCCAGAACTCAGCCGGCTGTACTGTTCCTTCTCCTGATGATGGCCTGCTCGGGAGGAGCTGCTCAGGTGCTTCCGCTGCTCTCTGGTTTTCTGAAGGACTCGCTTGTATGACAACGTACACAGCCAACACAGCAACTTCCCATCTACCTGAAAGACCAAGACAAGTTAAAATGGAGAGGTTTGTGCCTCTTTTTCTCTATCTCAGAATACAGGTCAATGCTGAAATCTTTCAAAAGAGAACACACTGGGGATGGGGCTGGGAACTGGAGAAGACAAGATGATGGGATTATCATGGAGAAAAAGGACAAGATGACTCTGCTTAGCCCCGGAGGGCCAACAGAACAAGGAGCAATGGGTCTCAGTTGTGAAGATATTCTTGATTTAAAGAAAAGTTAAACTTTCCAAGCTACCCAAATATGGAATGGATGGCTTTCACAGGCAATGAATTCCTTACCACCAACACTGGACATATCATTGTTAAACATGATGTAGAGGGGTTCTTTTTCAATTAACTCAGACTAGAGCACAAGAGGACTAGAGTGCAAAGAAAGTCCATAAACTTGGAAGGAAAAAAAAAAAAACTCTGTTATCTTTATTTTCACACATCTTTGGTTTTCTTTGTAATCATATGTGTTTTATCTCATACATTTAAAAATATTACTCTAATATCTCTGATGCATCACAGTAGTAAATTTCCAAAATGAAAAATAACCCCTGAGTAAAGTGCAACAGAGAGAAATTATGCCATATTGATATCAAATGCCTTTCTTCTCTACAAGCACATGATCACAAACAATGTTTTATCTTCAGAAGAACACCAAATAAATAATGCTCAACAAAATCTTAAAAATATTAATTCCTAGGAAACACATTTAGTTAGACTTGTGCTAAAATGAAAAACAAAGATCAGCTCTGATGGAGATTTTTTGTTCTATATCTTGTCTAGATTTCATTAAGAACTTTTCTTAAGCTTATCAAAAAGTTGATGTGACCCAGTAGAAACAGCTCAGGCCAGAAGGCATGATGTTAGAGATTCAATTCTGGAATTTTGCCACTTACTGGCTACAACACTGTAGGTGAGTCACTTTACCTTTTCTTATCTCAGTATTCCCTTTGGTAAAATGGAAATACCATCTGCCCTATCTCACAGAGTTACAAGAACCAAAGGAAATGATGAAGGCGAAAGAGCTATGCACACAATAAAATCATATATAAAAATAACAATAGTTAATATTTATTTTAAGCTATTATTGGTATTAACCTGTCAGTCCAGTCAGTATGTTTATTGTGAAATTTATTTTTAGCAAAGGAAAAAAGATCAGACTTCTCAAAATGTTAGCCGAAGGCATGATTAAAAAAATAAAAGGCTTTCTCTGGGAAACTTAACCTTAAATGCACAATGTAATTCAATAAACATATAGTAAACTGATGCAAAGAAAGTAAACAGATCCAGGAAAACAATATACACAATAATAATGCAAATGGAAAGAATAAAGAAATTGAATATTGCATAATTAAAATGACTAAGCTTGGCTATAAGAAGAGTAGAGAAGGGGAAGCTAGGTGGCACAGTGGAGAGAGCACCAGCCCTGGAGTCAGGAGGACCTGAGTTCAAATGTGACCTCAGACACTTAACACTTCCTTAGCCGTATGACCCTGGACAAGTCACTTAACCCCAATTGCCTCAGGGGGAAAAAAAGAGTAGAGAATATATACTTCCTACCTTTCTGTGCCCACATGAAGAAAACTATGAATGTGGACAATTTCATGAATGGTCAGATGTAGCTATTGTGTTCACTGATTTTTAATTGCCTTCCCCCCCCCCCCCCCCAATCTTTGTTATAAGAGATTCCTCACAGGTAAGGGAGGGAAAGACATATTTGCAAATAAAGATATTAAAAAAAAAAGATGAAAAATAACTTAAATCCAGGACACATTGTTAAACACCTGTGGAAAGGGAGAGGGAGGGAATAATTAAAATGCAATACTTTAGAGAACGTGCTTTCATTGGTATGGCCGCTCCTTCTACCAATACAGACTGTGGTTCACTATACCTTTGTCAATTGCTGTAATCAAAAATACTCATTGTCTCGTGGCCAATAGTGTTGAGTTCACCCATATTTCATGAAGCTGGTCCCTGGGTGACAGATAAGAGTTCAGCCCTACCCCCTCACTCTGAGATTTCCCAGCTTAGTAAGCCTTGCCAGAACCTGTATTGACATCCCCTGGAAGAACTCACTATCACATCCATGTCCTCATGAGGTAGCACAGTAGGCTCTACTATAGGATTAGTGGAGAACAAAGAACAAATAAGTAATTCTTTTCTATTCTGATGGAATTTCTGTATTCATGGAGTTTTTAATCCAAAATTCACTGAAAAAATAAAATATTTTAAAAAAGAATCTTCCTTTGTGGCTCATTTAAAAAAAGATTCTACTCTTCACTGAAGTAATACCTAATAAATTTCCAATTACCCATCACAAAAAAACTAACTGGATAGATAACCCTAAGCATGAACTTGAAAAAAAAACTGTCATCAAATTAAACTTTTGTCTCAAAAAACTAACAAAATGTTAAATAACATATCCTATAAAACCTGATAATTTTGAATAATAGTAATAATTATTATTGACTTATTTTCTTTAACAAAAGCATATGGGGGAAAAAGACTCACCTTCTTTCTGTCATCTTTCCTGTCAAAGGCACACTGCTGTTTGCACTGTTCACAAGAGTATGGTGGTCCATACTTCTTCTCTGAGTTTGTACAACGCTGACATTTATTGCCAATAAATGCTGCAATAATGTTGCAATACTGACAAGGCTTGGGCTTAAAGAGAAGAGAGAAGGATAGATAAAAGCTTAGTACAGCATCTATAATAACAATAAAAATGGGTTGCTTTTTACACAGGAAAGGTAGATTATTTTTAGCTTGTCCTGCCTTCTCCCACTTCTAAGCCACTGTATATGTGTGTGTGTGTGTGTGTGTGTGTATATAATAATAATACTATTACTACTACCAATATTGGCCTATTCTCTACCTAATGAAGTTTTTCTCTTCTTTCAAGGTTCAGTCCAATTATCATCTCTTCCATATCCTGATCTTCATCTACAAGTGATCTCTTAAATTTCTCAGGCTACTAACTTCTACACAAGTGATCCCTTTCTAATGTCTATTTGACTTATTGTCTCACTTCCTTACTAGAGCATAAGTATCTGAAAAGCGGAGACCATTACTTTTCATCTTTATATCACCAACACAGTGATTTTGCATGTTAATAAGCTCTTAATAAGATATTTGTTCAATTGAAAAAATGGTTATTTTTCTGTGCAATGTACTTCAAAGTGCTAAAAAGAAATCAATAGAACAAGTCCTTTGTAGAAAGCAGCAAATTTCTGAAAAAACATCTGCTTTGGAGTGTCCCAAAATCCTACATGTTACTGAACCAAAATGAATGTAAAAGTCAGTTGTTTTGCCTGGTTTCTACTCTCCAAAAAGCTGCCCTGAATAGGCACGAAGCTTATAGCATGCAAATTCTAAATAGTTCACAGACGAATACAGAAAAGAATGGAAAGACTTCTAAGAACTTGGACAAAATGAGGTCAAGCAAAGCCAGGAAAAACAGTTGCTATACACAATGACTAACACAATATAAATGGAAAGAAGAATGATAACAACCACAAAATCCATGCAAGCGTGGTATGATTATAATGCCCACCCATGAACCAGAAGAAGAGTGTAAGGAAATATGCTTCTCTCCCTTCTTGGCAGAGGCCACTGACATGGACAGTGGAAAGCTGCAGCCCCTGGCCGATTCAGGTGACAAGCTGGGCAGCCTGGCCCACCTGACTTCTTCCCCCTTTTTCTTTTTGATTCCTTGTTACAAAGCCTTGCCCCTTCTAGGGGAAGGTTCTATTTGGAAATGATGACTATATAAAAATAAAAGATATCACTAAAGCATTTTTTAAAAATGAAGAGAACTCTTGAGAGATGTCTACTTACCGTTCCATACAACTTTACATTCTGAGCACATTTCTTGCATATCGTATTAGTTTTACTGTTAAGGGAAAAACATATAAAAATCTTCAGAAAGAAAAATTGTTTTATATAGAAAAATGATCAATACCTAAAGACTGGGAAATTGCCTTTCAAAAAGCAATTTAGTTATAATATTTATGTGAACTGAAATATTACTATCTGGTGTGATTTTGTGGATACTCTGCTACCTTACAGAATATAGGGCTATGAAAATAAATCATATAATAAAATTATTTCAGGTAGAGGTTATCTTTTATTTCTAGCAACTGAGGTGGTTTTTTTTTTGTTGTTGTTTTTTTTGATAGGGAGGGGAAGATGTCAAACAAGAATTTGATAGATATGGTAACTAAGTTATTTAGTAGTTATTAGTATTCCCAATACCACCAGGCAGTATAACTGGTACTTCTGTTATAGATTGGGTCAGCAAAACATATAAAATCAAAACTGGAAGGTTTACAAGTAAATTATTGGTAGGAAAAAAAAAATCTTCAATAAATAAAGAATTCTGAGGTTTGAATTTAAGATACATTAGGAAAAGTATGTGGGATAAATTTAGGAAGCTTCACTCAATGCTGTTTCATGTTTTCCTTCATAAGAAAAGGCATAAAAAAATCACAAATGTGGAAGAAAACTGTTGAAGCTGTGATTTTAATATCTGTCTACAGTGTGGATAACAGCTCATTTTCCATAATGATTTCCATAAAATCTAAGCTCATGAAAAAAGTAAGTGTTCCCTCATTCCCTTTTTGAAATTCTAAGAGCCATAATACAAATCAAATATACCTATGAGCTAATGATTCAGGTTAGTAAAAAAATCTCCTGCTAGGTCCATTGATTTTCAGGGAAGTTTCTGCCTAATATTGCTTAGAAACAATATTTAAAATAATCCGAGGGCTCTTAAAGAGAATATAAAAATATTAACACCCCAATATATTCTAAAATGTTATGACTAAATATTTTCCCAGGCTAACTATAAAAGAGAAATACCACAGACTTTTAAGATAAAAAAAAAAAAAAAAAGAAAAGCAAACTAAATATAATTGAAAAAAATTACTTGTCTAAAATAATTTCCAAAAAATTATCATCTATTTCTAGAGTATAAATTAACCTGTAAGAATTGGAATGAGGATCTTGCACAGCTATATATTGCACAGCCAATCTCTTCTCATTTGAAATTTATAAGGAATTTTTGCTAATGATATACATACCAAGGTGCAATAGAAATATTTGATTATTCTTATTTTATGGATAAGGAAACAAGCTAGAGAGCCAAGGTCACACATTTAATAAGTGTAGGAGACCTAATTTCAGGCCCTACTCTCACTACTGGACCACAGTAGAAGAGATGCCCTAGTAGAAGTAGTTCTTGCCAGCAGATATGAATCTATTTATTCAAACAGCTTTTCAGTTACACATGTCTTTCACTAAAGCTTTTTATTCCCATTATATTCAAAATTATAAGTTTGCATATGTTAATACTCAGAAATCACAGAAATGGGCCTTTCTGAGAAGGTAAAGTTAACAAGTAATATACATTTCTTAAGGAGGTGCTGTATTAATATAAATTTCACAAGTAGTGAGGGACAATAATTGATACTTAAAGCAAGCCTACCAAGTTTCCCAAAGTATCTCAGTCTTATCTTTCTGAAGCAAAGATACAGAGAGAAAAGACTCAAGGGAACAGTATTATTAAAAAGAGAAATTACAATAATGAAATGGCCAGGGGCTTAATAAAAAGCAGCCTGAGTAAGAAATTAAGTATTTTTAGAGAGTACAATTTTTTTTTTTTTTTTTTTTTTTACGGGAGGTAAATGTGTTTATAAAAAAGACACGAGAAAAACCATTATCAATGGAAACTTTACCTTTCCTGCTGAAATTCAGTTCGACAATAGGTGCATTTAACAATAGGATGTGCAATGCGACACTCCTGTAATGAAATACAATTGTTAAAATCAGATGTTAAAATACTTGGGGACAAAAACTATAAATAGAGGACACATGCTGGAAAGAACCCTAGAATTATTTAACTTTGGCAAGTCATTTACTCTTCATGTCAATCTAGTCACCTGGAAAATGAGGAGCATGACCTCTGGGATCCCTTTCCATTTCTGGGAGATCATACTGGACAAAGAAGAAAGAGCACAGGATAAGGAATCAAGGGAACCTAGGATTTAATATTGGCTCTGTTACTTGCTACAGGTATATACTTGGGCTAGTTCCTCACCTTTCTGGGGATTGATTTCTCAGTAAACAAACTTATTAAGCACCTACTGTTTGCTAGCTATTCTGCTGAGTATCAAGGAAAGGTAAAAGATTTTGGAGCTCACCTCCTAGAGAGGGGAGAGAGCAGGCAAATAATTATGTACATAAGAGATAAATACAGGAAAATGCAAAATGTCTCAGAAGGGAAACTAGTAAAGGAATTCTGCAGAAAGTCAGGTTTAAGTTCAGTCTTGAAAGAATGGACAAGAGAGAGCATTTCAGGAATGGGGCACAGGGAGAAAGCCCTAGAGTCAGGAGAATTAAGCATTGCAAGCAACAGCATTTAATCCAGTGAACTGGACAGAAGAGTATGTAAATACTGTATAAAAAGATTTTAAGGTAGGAAGGAGCCAGGTTGTGAAGAGCTTTAAATGCTGGAGGATTTTAGTTGATTCTGGAGGATCCTAAGTTTGGGGGTGACATGGTTTTTTTGTAAAATGAGAAGGCTGGACTAAGTAATCTCTAAAGATAATAATAAAAAATGCATACATATACCTATTTCTTGGAACCCAAATAGATATTATGAGACCACATAAGACATTCAACTATCAAAGTTCTCCAGATAGCTAATAAAAGCAGAAGGAAGATACCTTACTCTCTTCAGTAAAATGTGAAAACTCACAGCCAAAATGGGAAAGCCAGATTACTGTTTATTTTAGAATATCTAATGTGTACTGCTTGAGCAATAATCATCTAGATATCTGGCTAAGGGACTTATAAATGTCACTTCTCTATGCTAAATTTACCTGAAAACTGGAGACAAGGCTATTTGATGGGAAATCAGACATCTTGATGCAAGTCTAAAAAATTACATCAACTCGTCAAAGTCACTGAGTCAGATCAGCGAGTTAGAAGGATAAGGAATCTTAAATATGACCCTCTTTGATCTCCTTATTTAGAGATGTGGAAATTAAGCCCCACAGGATGAAGCAATTTACCAAGCACTACAGGTTTCAGAGCTGCAAGGGATTTTATGGATTATTTGAGCCAGACAATTAAGGACAGAAAGGTCCCTAAAAGATTAATAATTTGCCAAACTCACCAAGGTATTAAATAGTAAAAGTTAGATTCAAATCTATTTCCTCTGCTCTCAAATGCAATGTTTTTTCCACTAAGTCACTTTTTCCAGAAAACAGCAGTGAGATGGGATAGCAGGGTAATTTTGAGTCTGCAAATCTTTTGACTTCTTCCATTTGCCTTCCTTTGGGGCCAAAAACCTATTTAATGAGTGGGGCTCTGGAATGAATGGTACATAGGCGCTTCTCTGCCATTCCTATGAGCAACAGCATCAATAAGGATAGAAAGCCGAGATTAGCGGAAGTGCTTTAAGGTTTACAAAGCACTTTATTCACCTGGCTGAGGTGAGGCAGAAGCTATTTTTATTCCTTATTCTTATTTCAGCATCACGCACAGGAAAGATCTTGACTCAAGTCTCTCCATCTAGTTAACCCTCTCTGAGGCTCTCCTTTCACCAACCCCTTTCCCTCGGAAAAAGGGGGGTTCCAGCCCCTCCCTCAGGAGGCAGCGAGGTGAGAGACAAGCGCGCAGAACTCGCGGTCTGGAAGAGCCGGCGCGCGCTGTCACCTCCCAGCCGCGGGAGTCCGCACCAGTGCCCCCCCTCGGTGGACCTCAGTTTCCTCGAGGCATAATGAGGGAGCCGGCCACCACCGCTTCCAGCTCTCTCCATGCCGGGACACCAGAGGCGTCGAGGTCGAGGTGGGCGGGTGCCCAGGCCGTGGAACCAGTCCCGGGCCGTTGCTAAGCACCAGAGGAAGCCGCGGGCAGGCGGGCCCTCGGGGGCCTTGAGGCAGCCGCGCGGGGGTGCGGCTGGGCGGAAGCCGGACGGGACGGTCGGCACCCTTTGTTTCCGCCACCTCTGCCCGTTCCCCCCAGGCGCGGGGCGCAAGCCGGTGGAAGCTCCGGCCTCCGCCCCCGCCCCCTGCGCGGGCTGCCCTCGGCCCCCGCCTCCTCGCGGCCGCCCAGCCCCGCCCCGGCCCGGACGCCCCGCGTCCCGCCGCCCGCCGCCGCCGCCGCCGCCGCCGTTCACCTTGCACAGCTGCTGCCCCTGGGACAGCGCCTCGAAGGGGAAGCGCTGATGGCATTTGGTGCAGGCGTAGAGCGCCGCCATGTCCCACTCCGGGCCTCAGCCCCTGGCCGCGCTCCGAGCTCGCCCCGCCTCGAGCTTCGCTTCTCCCCCTGACAGATTCAACCCCAACCTGTAGCCACCGGAGGCGGAGGCGACACAGCGGGGAGGGGCGGGGCGGGCACAGTTGCTCTTCCCGCCTACTCATTGGTCTGACCCGACGTCCATCCCAAGAAGAGAGGCGGAGTCCGGAGGCTTGGGACGTTCCGATTGGGTCGACAAGACCGACGCCATAGGTGACACAACGAAACCGCGGTTATGTAAAAGCCAGGGTCACGCGGGCGGGCTACCGAGAGAGGCGGGGCCCGCGGGGAAAGGTTTCGCTTTGCCCCGGCGAGCTTTAGGCGTCTATGCCGTGCCTATACCTTTTCACTGCCTTTTCTTTTGCTAGCCTACTGTCCGCAGTTGCCACTCACCCCTAGAGGGTGAAGGTGGAGGAAAAAAACAAAACAAAACAAAAACAACTCGCAAGTCTCGCGAGAGACTTCTTCCCTAGGTCCCGGGGAAGTTGAAAGGCGTTGCGCGAGTCCCGCACCTCCTCTAAGGAAAAGGGCGGTGCCTTATAGGAGTGAAGATGGGCACCGGGGGGCGGAGCCTGGGCTAGAGAGGGGCGGGGTGGAGTACTTGGCGGAGGAGGTGCATGGGGCGGAGCCAGCGCAGAGAGAGGTGGAAGGTTTGGGTGGGACGGAGCCAGAGCCCGGTTTGGGGAGGGAAGCAGCAGCATCCCTGGGAGGACAGGAGCCAGGTGGCTCAGGGATCGAAGTTTGTTATAGGGGATTTGAGAAGCTCCCAATCTAGTGAGACTGGACAGGAAGGGGCGAAGATGGGTTTCGTTTGCTGCGCTCTATATGAGGGGGAGGGTCCCCGATCCGATTCTGAAAGGGAGGCTGTCCCCACGTGGGAAGAGGAGGGATCACGAATGGGGACCGTCTGGAGGGAGCTCTCCCTTCAGGGAAAGGAACTCTCGGGTGATAGCACTCCTCCCCGAATCCTCCACCAGGTTGCCCCTCTGTCATTTCCAGGCTAACTTCTTTTCTCTCTGTTTTGTCCTGACACAGACATCCAAACTGGGCTTAGGTATTTTTTGTTGTTGCTCTCAATGGTACTTTATTTTTTCAATTACATGCAAAGATAGTGATCAACATTTATTTTTGTAAGCTTTTGATTTCTATTTTTTTTCTCCCTCTCTTAAATCCCCCCTGCCCAAGAGAGCAAGCAATCTGATGTAGGGTATTTATGTAGCTGATGGAGACACCAGTACCAAATGGTTTAGAAGCGCCAAAATTTGGGGTTTGGTCATGTAAAGAATAATTATTCTCTTTGGCAAAAGTTAGGGGAAGAGGTTACAGACAAAATAAGAGTTATAATAGACACCAGGAATGTTAAATATGAAATAGAGTGGGAGAGCATTATGAACAACAGGTTCCCCAGTGGAACTCACAATTATCCAGGAGAAGGGGATCATCCCATGGGGTTGGGGCATGTCCTTAGGTGGTAAGCTAAATCCTGAAAAGGACTTAGCATCCCAAAAAAGTTAGTTAACTATGAGGAGGAGTGGGTTAGAACAGATATCATGTGGCATGGAGTGGGGTTTAAGGGAAAAAGATGCCACAAGGCAGAGTGCCAGTGGTGAACTGACCCAAAGAAGGACAATATGGAAGCCATGGGTCATCACTTATTTTATGGGGAAAATTTGGCCTCAGGAACTTGGCATAACTTGGATTCTTTTTTTATCTTTATGGAGTAGTTTTATGTTAATTCCTCTCATGTGCTCTTCATTTCAACCCAACTGGCCTCATGATAGTCCCCATTCATGGTATCTCATCACTTATGTTGTTGCACAAGCTGCCCTCCAAGCTCTCCCTCCTTACATCTTCCCCTTGAAATTCCTTGTTGTTATTCAATCATGTCAGTTGTGCGTCTCTCCATGAAACCATTTGGGATTTCCTTGGCAGAGATTGGAGTAGTTTGTTATTTCCTTCTCCAGCCATTTTATAGATGTGGGAAATGAGTCAAATGACTTACCTAGGGTCACATAACTAGTAAGTGTTCCTGATTCCAAGTGTCATGTTCCATCCATTGCACCACCTATTGCTTCCTTCTGAGTTCACTCAAGTGCCACCTCCTACATGAGGCCTTTACTGATTCTTCTAGTTACTTTTCAATTTTTCTTTATTTTCAGGACTAGAATCATAATAAGCCCTTAATAATTGTTGAATTGAAATTAATTGAATTTACCTTGTCCTGTTGTCAGCTCTTTGTGATCCCAGTATATATGTAATGTATTCATTAACCATCCCTTTCCTTATACACTCAAAATCTTTTCTAGAAATTTAAGTCAAGATGTCATTCTCTTCATCCCCCTTTTAAAAATGAATAATTAATGATATATTTGCTCTTCAGTTTTGAGGTAACTTTTCTATTTTCTATGAACTTTTCTGTGAACTTTCTGAGATCACTGATAGTAGCTTAGCAACCATATCCAACATTTCATTCTGTCTGATGATATGAAGTTGAGGTGGTGATTTGACCTTAACAAAAGTCTGTTAAATAAATGAAGTGATCTGTAAAATGGAGCTAATAAGTTGTAGTATCTGCTATGCAGAGCTGATATGAGGAACTTGCTTGGTTCTTTAGTCGTATCAATGAAGCACTAAGGCTCCCCTGTTACCCATATACAGGACTCCAGAAAGCCTCCAGGTTCAAGGGTCTTCTGTGTTCAACATAAAACCAAACCTTCCCTGTGTTTATTTTTTACTAGACCAAGTAAAGGACTCATTAGTTCAAAATAAAAGGCATTTAATAGGATGGCATGATTATGACACAAAATATTTGCCCATTGTCTTCCTCCTCCACCCAGAATCCACAGGTCATCATTGGTGAACAAGGACCATATTCTCCTATGGGTTACCACATCATCACGGGGGAGGGAAAGCCTGGAACCAGAGAACTTCCCAACTTGGTATTCATAGTTGTACAAATTGAGCTCCTAAGAATTAGCTATAATTACAGCTTCAAAGGTACTCTGTGGGTCTACCCCCCTAAAATTATAGCTCAGGACTCCCTACCAGTGTGTTTACCTTATTCAGCCACTAGACACAATTAGCTCAAAGTAAAATCTCATATAACAGAACAATAGCTATAAAACACTTCCCTGTAAACCTGGGAATGCTCTCCCCAAGTACATCATCTACAGAAAGAGTGGGCATTACTTTATTCATAAGGGACACATAACCAAGGGAATTCATGCTTCCCATAGTGCCAGGCTCCAGCCTCCCTTTTCTTCTTGTGGATGGGTCAGTTCAGCTGGACTCTTTGGACCAGCTCTGCTCCTTTACTCAGATTAGCTGCCAAGGTTAGTCTTGAATCCTGCCACAAGTCAAACTCCTCTAAGTTGCTTCTTTCCCTTACCTCTCTGTCTGTGCTTCCTGCTGGGTGCATATGAGCGGCTGCGCAGTTCTGCAGCAAGGTGCCTTGGTCAGGGGTGGAAAAAAATTCCCTCCCTCCAACCCCCAGATGCCCTCTGGTAAAGGTTCAGGGATCTCACTTCATTAATCTGCTCTTTGCCTTGAACATACCTTAACTATTTCCAGAGTGGACTTTTTCTATTTATTTATTTGTGTGTCTGTTTATTTATTTATTTAGGCTTAACTTTTTCAATCCCATCAGGGACATGAACAATCTTTAGCCAGCTATTGCCAACTTCTAGTTCAATCAGAAATATCTTTTCAAACTTTGAAAAGGAATAACACAATGTGAGCACAGTGTGCTCACACATTGCACCTATTTTCAGACTTTTAAAAGCCTGATATTTTTTCTCTTGTTTTTCTTCTCATCATTAAAAAATTTAAAATTTTATTATCTGCCATTTTCTTGGGTTTGCACCTATTTTCAGGCTTTTAAAAGCCTGATTTTTTTTCTCTTGTTTTTCTTCGCATCATTAAAAAATTTTAAATTTTATTATCTGCCATTTTCTTGGGTTTGCACCTATTTTCAGGCTTTTAAAAGCCTGATTTTTTTTTCTCTTGTTTTTCTTCTCATCATTAAAAAATTTAAAATTTTATTATCTGCCATTTTCTTGGGTTTGCACCTATTTTCAGGCTTTTAAAAGCCTGATTTTTTTCTCTTGTTTTTCTTCACATCATTAAAACTTTTATCATCTGCCCTTTTCAGGCCTTTTTACCATCCCCCCTAAATACTTATATTGATATGTTGGGAGGATAAAATATAATTAAAGTGCTTTGCAAATTTTAAAGTGTTATTAAGGTATCCTGTAATGCATTTTAATCAATAAACAGTAAGCTCCTACTATGTGCCAGGCACTGTGCTGAGTGTGGGAGATACAAAAAGAAGAGACAGTCCTTGTCATCAAGGAGCTTCCAGTCCAGCGGAGGAGACAGTGTGCAAGGACATATATACAAAACAAACTATTTACAGGAAAAATGGAAATAATTAAACCAGGGAAGGGACTGGAATTAGGGGAAAGGCTTCCTGTAGAAGGTGGGACTTCAGCTGGGACTTGAAAGAAGCCAGGGATATCAGGAGGCAGAGACGAAGAGGGAGAATGTTCCGGCAAGGATGGGCAGGCAGACAAAATGCTGAGAGATGGAGGGTCTTGTTCATGGAAGGGCCAGGAGCGAATGTGGCTGGATGGAGGCGTGCGGTGCGGAGTGAGGTGGAAGGGCAGGCTTTGGACACCAAGCAGAGCGTTTTGTTTTTGGTCCTGGGGGGTGTTATGACCAAGGGGCACTTGTGGAGGTAGGTAGACCTGGGATGTGCAGCCTGGACACTTGTCCCAGGCTATCTCTATCTTGAGATAGCCCCTTTCCTCTGGGGAACAGACTGCATTGAGAGAGGAATCCTGCCCAGGACTGCAGGGGAAGAGAAATCTGTCTGTCCATGACAAGACTGAAACAACGAGCTCAATTTGGGGGGCTGGGTTTTATCAGGAACCTGAACCCACTGGAGCAGGTTCTGAAGCTTTCGGGGGTCCTGGACCTTCCGAGATCCCTTCTCAGAATAATATTTTTAGGTGTATGAAATAAAATATGACAAAGAAAATAAATTATATTGAAAAAGTTATAAAAATGTGAACTTACTAAAACAAGTTCACAGCATACAGTGCAGGAGAGCCCAGAAGACATCTGCGGGGAATTTCGATTCCTTCTATTCTCTGCTGCCATCTGCTGGTCTTGAGCTGTAATCATTTTTTTTTTTTTAATCAAGCTGCTTGCTGCCGTCTGCTGATTGTCAGCTGAGCTATGGCTCCTGCTGGACCAGAACCAGTAACTCTTGAGTTAGCTTAAAAGGCCAAGGTCTCCCAGTGCATCCAGGGCCATCTCCGGTCCTCCAGAGCTCTGTCTGGCCCCCGGAGCCAGGTGGCTCTGGAGGGGAAGTGAGGCAGGTGACCTTGTCCAGCCTTAAATGCAATTCACTTGCACATCATGGTATCTCCGCCCTGATGTCATGGTCCCCTTGGAGAAGGAAGGACAACAATAGCACCAGAAACTAGATTTCAATCTTCCTGGGATGTATATCCCAGCCAGCTAAGGGAACTGCCTAGCTCTCCCTCCACCCCTGCACAGAAGTGAGAGGCTCACACATTGCACACCTATTTTCAGGAGGGAGGAGGGATATCAGAGAAAATAATTGTAATGTTTAAAAAATTAAATTAAAAACAATTTTTTTAAACGTGTCTTTTGAACTATACTTTCCTGTTACTGCTCAGGTTCAGACCACATTCTCTATTGAGTTTTGATCAAAGTCCAGTGGATAGAGTGCATAAGAAAGACTCATCTTCTTGAGTTCAAATCTGCCCTCAGATACTTCCTAGCTGTGTGATCCTGGCAAGTCACTTTACCCTGTTTGCCTCAGTTTCCTCATTTGCAAAATACTGGAGACAGAAATGGAAAACAAATAACTTTGCCAAAAAAAAAATCTTCAAAAGGGATCATGAAGAGTCAGACATGACTGAACAACTTAACAATAAAAAACCCCAAATTCCTTGGGCCTTCTATGATACCCCTAGACTTGCTGCCCTGCTTTCCCTTCAAAACATCCAGAGAATTTCATTTTGCAAAACTGCAAAGATGCTGCATGGACATGGAGTGACAATGTTTCAGTCTCCATGATGCCCCTATTCAACCATAAAAATCATCTCAATAGCAATATTTTCCTCAGCCAAATAAATAAATTTCTGGAACCTTTACATCAGCTATCATTATTCATCCTCAGACCATACCATCTTAATCAGAAATTGGCTCTGGTCCCAAGAGTACGTTACTTTCTAAGCCTAGGATAACCCTCCCTACTGCTCTAGTACCCAGATTTTAAACTGTGGGTCATGACCTCATATGGGGTCTCATAACTGAATTGGGGGGTTATGAAATTATGGTTTATTAATTTTAAATTTAGATGCTTACATATCTGGGGTAACAAAAATTTCTCAGAAAGGGGTTGCTAGTAGAAAAAGTTTAAAAAAGCACTGACAAAACTGTCTGAAATAGTGTGTTCAGTTCTGGATGCTGCATTTTATGGGGGATAACCAACTCAAATGGGTTCTGAACCTTTTTGGGGATCCTATCCCAGAGACAGTTTAAAGAAACCTGTGGATCTCTTCCCAGAATAATGTTTTTAAATGAATAAAATACATAAAATGACAAAGGAAACCAACTATATTCAAACATAGTTATGGAAATATTAAAATGCTGAAATTAAACAAGTTCAGACTCAAGATTTAAGGCTAGAGAGCCTTTAGAAAATAAGCAGGATAATAAGTGACAAGGCTTTACTGTATGAACATTGGTTGAAGAAAGGAAGGAAATTTAATCTGGAGAAGAAGATTCTGAGGCGAGGGGGACAAAAGCTATATGTGAATGTCTGTCAGGTGGACATGAGATCAGGCTTTTTCTGTCTGACTCCAGTCAGGCAGAAGGAGGAGCAATGGATGGAAATTTTGAAAAAGCAAATTTAGGCTTAATGGGGGGGAAAAAACCCAACCCCCCCCAACCATCCCAATAATTAGTACTAGCCAAAATAGCATGAACTACTTCAGGAGAGAGTGAGGGTCCTCCATCCTGGAGATCTGCAAAGATTTGTTAGATAAGTGGTAGAGGGGATTTGTGTATATGGAGTGGATCAGATAGGCTTTGAGGTCTCTTCCAACTCTTTGAGAGCCAATCAACATTTATTAAGACCTTACTATGTACCAGGCACTATGCTAAGCTAAAGAGATATAAAAAGGCAAAAAATTAATCCTGATCTCAGGAAACTTAGAATCTAGTGGGGAAGACAACACAATTATATACAGAACAAGCTATATACAAGATAAATAATTAGCAGAGCAAAGATACTAGGAAAGTGGGAAAGGAGTTTGGGTTGGGACTTAGAGGAAGCCAGGGAGGTCTGTGGTCTGAGGAGAGGAGGGAGCACTCCCAGCACAGGGGGCCAGTGTCATTGGGTGGAAGGGTGGGTGTCAAAGAACAAGGTCTAGACTAGAAGAAGAGGAAGGGACTAGGTTTTGAATACCAAAAAGAGCAATTTGTGTTTGCCCCTGGAGGCAACTGGAAGTCACTGGAGTTTTCTGAGGGTGTGTGTGTGTGTGAGATGATATCTTGGCCATACGGGGCTTTCCTGTGGATCCCAATCATCAATCAAAGTGCAGATGAACAGTTATCCTTGCCTAAGGTACTACTCTTTGTGAGTGTTAATTTCTGAAAATGATAGAGAGACCAGCTACTTTGATCTCCACTTATGGGGAGCTTACCATCTCTCTAAATAGACTGATTTATGGCTGGCTTGCGTTGTTGGGAAGTTTTTCCATACTTTGAGCTAAAATCCATCTCCCTGTAACTTCTGCCTGTTAGTTTTGGTTCATAGAATCATAGAATTTCAGAGTCAGAAGAGAGCTCAGAGAATTTCTATTAAAACTACCCCTAAAGCAGGGAATTGCTTTTGTAACAGTCTCTGTTAATAGTTATCCAGCCTCTGCTCTAAGAACCTCAAAGAGAGGGAATTCATTTCTTCACGAGACAACTCATTCCAGGTTTGAACAGCTCGAACTATTGGATCAGACGCTGTCTAAGGTTACTTCTAGGTCAAAAATCCTCTGACCCATTTTTTCCCTCATAGTGACTTTCTGATTTTCTGGAACTTTTGCCAGTTGCTTCCTTTAGCCTCCTGAGACCTCTCTTCCTGGAGCAGGAAGGAGGGGGAACCCCCAGGGATCCAGACATCCCCTCCCCTCCATCAGCCAGCTGTTAATCATTTACCAGCTGTCCACTGAATGTTGACAAGATAGAGCATGTCTAGTAGAGAGAGCAATCCCAATCCCCAACAGCAGCTCGCCCAACCAGGATACATGCCCCAGTATTTCTCCATTATGCTCCAGAAACCTTTTTATCCTAGAATTCATATCTTGAAAAATCTTATTCTGTCACTTCAACCTCTCTTTCCTACATCACAGCCCTCCCAAGGCCTCCACTCAAGTGTCCATGCCAGCCATGTCTTCCTCTTTTTCTACTTCCAAACTCTGGAATTCTCTCCCACATAACCAGCTGTAAATAACCTTGTTATTCTCAGTAGTACAATCATCCAGGACTACTCTGAAGGACTTATGATGAAAAATCCTATCCATACCCTGAGAAGGAACTGATTGTGTCTAAATATAGATTGAAGCATTCTCTCTCTCTTTTTAATGTATCTTTTTCTTGAGAGTTTTTATTTTCATTGGGAGGGGAGGAGATCTATGCTTTCTTTCACAATTTGACTTTTATGGAAATGTTTTGCATAATGTATGGTTTCTTAATTGTGAGTGGGGATAAGGGAAAGAACCTAGAACTCCAAAATCTTAAAAACAAATGTTAAAAAATTTGTTTTGAATGTAACTGGGAAAATATTAAATGAATAAAATATAATAATAAAAAAAGAATTCTCTCCAAGCTCCTACCACTGGGAAGATCTTATGGTCATTCCCAAGATAGAATATAAGCTCCATAGAATGCAGGGATTGTCTTTTTTTTTTTCCAGTCTCTATATTTCAACCACTTAGCACAGTGCCTGGAACATAGTAAATGCTTAATAAATGCTTGTTGATTGATTGACAGACTGATTCCAGTTATGCCCTTTAGAGCTAAACAGGAAAAGTCTAATTCCTCATTCACAGGACAGCCCTCTAAATTATTCTAGACAGCCACCATATCTCTTCAAATCTTATGTTCTTCATGTTAAACATCCCACTTCCTTCAATATTATGTGCAATGTTAAACACCTACTTTATATAGGGGCCAGATTGAAATTATCTCACTATCTTGCCCACCCTCCATTAGACATGTGCTATCTTGTCAGCATTCAGTGGTGTGCAGGTAAATGTTTAACTGATTGATGGATGAAAGGGGAATGTTTTGAATCATTAAGTTTTTGGTTTTTCAGCCATTTTTCATTTGTGTCTGATTCTTTGTGATCCCACTTGGGGTTTTCTTGGCAGAGATACTTGCATGGTTTGCCATTTACTTCTCTAGTACATTTGACAAATGAGTAAACTGAGGCAAACATCAAGTGACTTGTCAGGGTCACACAGTTTTAATGTGTCTGTGATCAGATTTGAATTACGGAAGATGGGTCTTATTTCAGGCCCACTTTTCTATCTACAACGTCCCCCACTTTTAACTTTAAACTTCAATATTAACATTTTCTCCAACACTTTCTTAGGTCTCCCATTCCACAACAATAGATCAAGCCCAGATTTATATCAATGTGCATTTCCAAGGTGTCAGTACTTAAATGGAAAATTCTCTGGAGTTGACTCAAGCTAACTCTAGCAAACTTCTCCAGCATCCTTCTGAAACTGTGGCATCCGGGCTGGAGAACCACATTCCAGGTACACACTGACCAGGACAGAGAACTGGAAAACCCTCATCTCCCATTTTTAGCCTCGCTGCCCCTTCCCTGTGACAAGCCTTTGTTCAGTCAAGAGAATCTTGAATTTGGTATCAGGAGATGTGTATTTGAATCCTGTCTCTGACCCTTCTAAGCCATGTGATCTTGGGCAATTCATTTAACCTCACTGAGGTTTCCTCAGTTTACCCCTTTACAAAATGGGAATAATAGTATTTATACCACCTGCCTTATGCGGCTGCCAGTAGAAAAGCACTTTGTAACCCTGAAGAACAGTAGGATAGGGAAATTTTTTATTGTCTTCTTCCCCTGCTAAGTCTTCCCTTCTTCTAAATTCAGACTTAAGTTTGAGCACTGGCCTCATTATTCCTCTTCACTGTGTATTCTTGAGCAACCCATTAGTCTCTCTGGAACTCAGTTTCCCTATTTGTTAAAAAAAAAAAAGAAGGTTGGACTGGATGATCCCTAAAGCCTCAGGACTGCTAGGTGGCACAGTGGATAGTACACTGGACATGGCAATAGGAAGACCTGAGTTCCTGAGATCCTCATGATCCAGGGCAAATTCCTCAGTTTCTTCATCTGTCAGACAAGGATGACATAAAGCACCTACCTCCCAGAGTTGTTGAAAGTATCAAATGAGATAATATTTGTAAATTTAGGTTTTTTTCCCTCAATTACAAGTGATGAATTTTTTTTTTTTTTTGCTGAGGCAATTTGGGGTTAAGTGACCTGCCCAGGGTCACACAGGAAGTGTTAAGTGTCTGAAGTTGGATTTGAACTCAGGTCCTCCTGACTTCAGGGCTGGGACATTGTCCACTGCATGGCCTAGCTGTTCTGAAAAAATATCTGTACAGAACTTAGCACAATGCCTGGCACATGGTAGGTGCTTAATGAATGTTTCTTTCCTCCCTTCTTTTTTTGTAGCCTTAATATTCTATTTTCATAGAACCATAGATTTACACTGCAAGGAGACCTTAGTAGCCATCAGTTTACAGATGGGGAGACTGAGGTACAGAGAAATGAGACTTAATGTGCAGTAAGTGGCAAAGTATGTGACCCTATTCTTCCCACCCAAGCACCCCTTCCTGCTCTCAGGTTTCTGTTCCTGGGCAGTCACAGAGGCTGTTGCAGCTGCTCCTGCACCTAAATGCTGACTCTCAGATGCCGCTGATGGCCAAGCTCCCCCTCCCAGCGCCACTTGCCGGACACAGCTGAATTTCCTTTTCCATGATGAGTAGGCCTGTGTCCACTCTCCCTTCTGGGCTGTAGACCAGAGAAAATGAAACCGAACCTTAAGAGGGAAACAGAAACAGACTGAGCATCAAGGAGGGGATCAAAAAAGGGGGACCAGCAGCTGCACAGGTCTTGTCTAAGGGGGGGCCTGCCCAACCAGCCAAGGCTCTTTCAACAGGGCTTCTCACGCCAAGGTATGAGGAAAAATGGCTTTTCCCCACCCTTTGAATTCTCTGCTCTAAAGAATTAAATTTATTGGGAATTTGGGGTTTTTTTTAGAATTCTTTCGGGAGTAGTGTTCCAAATGGTCTGATGGTTATCAGCCAGGGATGCTGCAGAAGGGGATGAATCATTCAGGGAGTCCGGGGTGAGGGTAGGAACTTTAGGCTGGGCTTCTCAGGCCCACTGCTGTCCTTCAGATTCTGAGACAGCTTTGGGGGCTGGCTTAGGCATCGGTCCAACAGGGTGGGGTTTGGGAAGGGAACAGAGTTCTAGTCCTCACCTCACCCCAATGAGCTGGCTGACTTAACCCTCTAGTCTTTCTCCTTCTCTAAAAAGGTGTTGGACTCCTTTGGGAGCCGCACTCAGTGATCTCCAAAAGCCTCTTTTGTTTCTTACCATCTCTAAACAAAATGCTCCCCAGCAGCTCCAAGACAGCTTGGAAGAATAAAGGAACTGCCAACTGCAAAGGATCCCCTTCAGAGGCTAGTCCAACCTCCTCATTTCCCACTGGGGAAACAGAGACCTGGAGAAGGAAAGGCACTTGCTGGGAGTCACACGGAGTTTCAGGTCTCTGTCTGAGGGATCATTCCAAAACTGCATTTTAGGTCATGGAATTATAATTAGACCCCAGGAGACTGTCCCCATGTAGCTAAGAATTCTCGCATTTGGGGGTTCACTTGCATGAGAAGTAAGGGAGAGGTTGGTATCAGCCTAGGGGTCAGTAGGGCCAGTGGTACAGGTAGGCTGTCATTCAGGGAAGACAGACCCGGGAGGAAGGGGTCACTGCCCTGGGGTCCCGGGCCACAGATCACCAGTGAGGCCCCTCCACTTCAGTCCAACTCATTTGAAAGTCATGGTATCACCTTCCTGATGTCAGGGTCCCCCTGGAGAACAAGGACAACCAACCACCTGTGAGTGGTAGGAGCTGCCCCACTGGGGACCAGTGGGCCAGTCCCAGCTCTCTTCCTGCTTTCTTTCCTCCTCTCCCTCCCTCCATGTAGGGAATCATATCCTTATCTTTGGGTGCTCTGCCCAAAGAAATATAGAATTCAATTACTCAGGCTAGATTTCTTTTTTGAAGACCGTGCCTTAAACCCAAATCACTCTGACTCTCACTGATTGGCCAACCAAAGGTCCCAGGACAAGTTATACTTGATCATTATTTGGGTTTTGATGACTCAGAGTGAATGTAAACAGCAGTTGATTCTGTTTTGGTCAGAAACCCTGAAGGTCTTCCCCTCTCAGATTGATTTGGTTTTTTGGTTTTTGCTAGGGAAAAGAAGCAATGCCTCAGTTCTTACGTAGCCTTAATTACCGAGTGGAGGTTGCCTCAGTCAAAGTGAGACTCGGTAAAGACCTTAGCTTAAAAAAGGCGAAGGTCTTCCACGGCATCTAGGGCCATCTCCAGACATCCCAATTCATATCTTGCTACTGAACCCAGATGGCTCTGGAGGGGAACACGAGGCAGGTGACTTTACACTGCCCTACCTCACTTAAATCCAATTTTCTTGCAAGTTATGGCATCAAATCCCTGAAGTCATGTTTTCCTTCCAGAGTGAAGGAGAAACACGAACTAGAGAATTGCAAGGTAAGCTGTGGAAAGGAAACATGACTTCCCCGTGCTTCCATTTTAGGTCCAAGTCCCATGAACTCCACACTAGCAGGACAGTGACTATGTGGGTATGATCTCTATAGTACTAATCCTATTAATCATATAATTATAGACTTCAAACAACTTCCAAAACAACCAGAACAGTAATAAACAAAATTTAATCTAATAATACTATAGCCCACCCCCCACAGCCATACAACAAAGATACCCCACTTCAATCCTGACCTACACAATAATCACCTAACGAATCAAACAACTCAACAGCTGTGACAATCTCAACCTCCCCAGACATCGGTGAGATTTATCTGTTATATCGATAACAAGACCAACAGAAATCATATAATCATTTCGATAGATCCAGAAAAAGCCTTTGGCAACATACAACACCTATTTCTATTGAAAATACTAGAGAGCATAGGAATAAATGGAGTTTATTCTAAAATGATAAGTATAATTTATCTAAAACAGTTAGCAAGCGTTATGTGTAACGGGATGAGCTAGAAGCCTTCCCAATACAATCAGGGTTAAGTAAGGACGGCAATTATCACCTCTATTATTCAACATTGTAATGGAAATGCTAGCAATAGCGATAAGAAAAGTAAAAGAAAGGAAGGAATTAGAATAGGCAACGAGGAAGCAAAACAAAGAGTGATCTCTTTGCAGGATTAGGATGATATGCTTAGAGAATCCTGAGAATCAACTGAAGAGCTAGTGGAAATATTAACTTTAGCAAAGTAGGACATAAGATAAACCCACATCCATCATTAGCAGTGTATATGTTATCAACAAAGTCCAACAACAAGAGATAGAAAGAAAATTTCTATTTAAAATAAACTTAGACAACATAAATACTTGCGGGGTCTACCTGACAAGACAAACCTAGGAACTATATGAACACAATTGACAAGACACTTTTCACACAAAAAAGTCAGATTTAAACAATTGGAAAAATAACAGTTATAGGCCAAATCAATATGATGTGATCTATGATGTGGGGTTTGACACCAAATGTTATGAGGCACCCAAGTTGGGGGTTCAGTCATATGAAGGATTCATAATGGGCATTCTCTTTGGCAAAAGATAGATTTATTTAAAGAAATAGGTTACAGACTATCTGCATTATCAGTCTTCTTCCTGTCAGTCCCAGGTAACAATTTAAATCAGTTCTTCAATTTCTCTCTGTTCACTACACCCACCATTCAGGACGTCATCAAATATAAAAATGACAGCCCTCCTTATATTATTTATTTAGTGCCATACCAATCAAATAACCAAAAAAAGTATTTTTAAAGCTAGAAAAAATAATAGCAAAATTCATCTAGAACAAAGCTTCTTAAATTGTGGGCCCCATACCCATATGGGAGTCACATAACTGAATGTGAAGGTCATGAAAAATTTGGCAAGAGTAAAAGATTTTTAAGATAAAGACCAAAAATTAATTCAAAACCAAATGTGAAATGAATCCAACGATACTGACTGGTATTGTATCACATGATATCACTACAGCCTTGGTTTTGAACACACAGCATGAACACTTTGTACTGCATATGAACAAACTCTGCTAGAAACTCTTTGATTCAGATCTGAGATGGGAAGGGGGGAACATTTCTCTTGAAAAGGAGTCACTAGTGGCCAAAGTTTAAAAAGCCTTAATCTAGAAGAATAAAAGGTCAAGAATATTGAGGGAATTAATTAAAAAGTGTAAAGAAAGGTGGTCTGGCCATACCAGAACTCAAACTATTATAAAATGATAATTATCAAAACAATCTGGTACTAGCTAAGAAATAGAATGGATACACAATAAAAGAAATGATAAACCCAAAGATCCAAGTTCTGGGGACAAAAACTCCTGGGAAAACTGGAAAACAGGCAGAAACTAGGTGTAAATCCACATACATAGGCTGATGAGGAGGATGAAATGAAGGGAAAGGACCTATTTGTACAAAAATATTTATAGCAGTTCTTTTTGTGGTAGCAAAAACTGGAAATTGAGGAGATGCATTATCAATTAAGGAAGGGCTGAACAAGTTATGGCATATGATTGTGCTATATGCAGGATGATTCCAGAAAAACCTGGACTTACATGAATAGATGCAAAGTAAAGTGAGCAGAACCAAGAAAATGTTGTAAATAGTAACAGCAATATTATTTGATGAAAAATTGTGAATGGCTTACCTATTCTCAGTAATACAAAGATCCGAGAGGACTCATGATGAAACATACTATCTGCCTCCAAAGAAAGAACTGATATTGTCTGTATACAAACTGAAGCAGACTGGGAGCAGATAGGCGATAAAATGGCTAGAACACTGGCCCTGGAATCAGGAGGATTTAAGTCAAATCTGACCTCAGACACTTGATGCCTTATTAGCTGTGTGATTCTGGGGAAGTCACTTAACCCCAAGTGCCTCACACATACACCCAAAAACCAAACTGAAGCATGCTTTTTTTCACTTTCTTATTTATTTGTTTATTTACCTATTTTTAAAATTTATTTTTAGTTTGAGTCTTCTTGTGCAAAATAACTAATATGGAAATATTTTTCTCAATAGTATTTTATTTTTCCAAATGCACCTAAACACAGTATTCAATATTCATTTTTGTAAGACTTTGTGTTCCAAATTTTTCTCCCTCCTCAAGACAACAAGCAATCTGCTATAGGTTATGCATGTACAATCCTTTTAAGCATATTTTCATATTTGTCATGTTGACAAATTTGTTAGAGAATTTGTTGAGAAGAGCCAGGTCTATCATAGTTGATCATCACATAATCTTGTTATTATGTACAATGTTTTCTGGGTTCTGCTCACTTCACTCAGCATCAGTTCATGTAAGTCTCTCCAGGCTTTTCTGAAGTCATCCTGCTGATCATTTCATAGAACAATAATATTCCATAATATTCATATACCACAATTTATTCAGCCATTCTCCAACTGATGGGCATCCACTCAGTTTCCAGTTTCTGGCCACTACAAACAGGGCTGTTGTCTACATTTTTACCCATTTGGGTTCTTTTTCCTCTTTTATGATCTCTTTAGGTTATAGACTCAGTAGTGACACTGCTGGATCAAAGACTATGTACGGTTTTATAGCCATTTGGGCATAGTTAATGTGGAAATATTTTACATGATTACATATGTATAACCTACATTGGATTGTTTACCATCTCAGGGAGGAAGAAGGGAAAGGAAAAAAGAAGGGATAGAATTTGGATAGGGGAACTTTAAAAAAAATGTTTAAAATTGTTTTAATATATAATTGGGGAAAAAACAAAATGTTATTTAAAAAAAAAAGAATGGCTTGGGATGGGAAGAAAGCATTTAGAAGAAACCATAACTTGGTTATGTTTGTGCCAGGAAATAGACATGAAATGGGTCCCTCAGTTCCATAGGGAAAGGCTCAGACTGTAGGCCACTGGAAGGGTTGGGAGGTGGGGCAGGAGAAGAATGGAGGACGGATGAATCTTCCCCTCCTTGCACAATGCCATTCATACCCTATTACGACTAATTACTCCATCTAACCAGGTGCTAAACTATTGTTTTTCCAGTGCTGAAGCAGTGCTGCTGTCTTTGCCTTCCACATTCTGCACTCACAGGAAAAGCTTTGAGTGTCCCACCCTAATTATTTTTGATCTGAAGGGTGGGGGGCTGGGGAGGGCTGGGGTAGGGAACAGGAATTGTTTTCCCTGGGTCCAGTCCCTTTGGGGCTGAAAAATAAGGAGTGGTCTAGACAAGCTTCTGCAAATGAGTAGCAGAGCAATGCCTCTGGGAGGCATCATGATAATAGCTGGCATCCCTAGGGAGCTTTGAGGTTCAACAAACACTTTCCTCACAGCAACCTTATGAGGCAAATAGGATTAGCCCCATTATGCAGAAGAGAGAAACTGAAGCCTGTGGAGGTCGCCTCCCATGGCTAGCTCATGAGTCCTTTTGTACAACTGCCTTTTTGTGCCTCAGGCAACTGCTTAGGACTTAGCCACCAACTTACTCTAGCTAAAAATAGCAGTTACTTATCTAGCACTTACTATGTGCTGGGCACTGCGCTAAGTGCTTGACGGTTGTGATCTCATCTGAGCCTCACAAAAGCCCTGGCAGGTTGGTATTATTCTTATCCCCATCTTACAGATAAGGAGACCGAGGCAAACAGGTTAAGTGACTAGCCAGCATCACATAGCTAGTAAGTGAGGTTGTATTTGAATTCAGGTCGAATTTTAGGTCCGAAATTTCTGGTACCCCTTAGCTATCCCTAAGTCAAGATTTGTTATCTCAGAGGACTCCTTACGCTGCTAAAATCACAGGTGATTAGTTATTCAGTTTATATCGACATCTCTGTTTATCTGTCTCTAACATGCAAACATATATAGACACACACGGAGAACAGAAGGCGTCACTAATGCTGCTGAGCCATCCCTCTGCCTCCGGGCTCTCGTTATATTAGCTTGTTCACTCAACCTGCTAGAAAAGGTATTCAGCATACGGGTATCAAGTGTAAGACAGTTTATTTCTTCCACCATAGAACATTCTTAAGACAAAAAGATATGCACAGCAAATCAGAAGATATAAAATATTTCTTTTTACATTTTTTTTTATTTTATAGCTTTTTATTTTCAAAACATAGGCGTGGGTAATTTCTCAACACTGACCCTTGCAAAACCTTGTGTTCCAAATGTCCCCCTCCTTTCCCCCACCCCCTCCCCTAGATGGCAAGTAATCCAATGTGACATAAAATATTTCAAGGAACCTCTTAGACTCATCATTTTCTCCCAGTTGGTACCAAGGATGGAAGAAATATATTACTTTCCCCTCAGCCCTGTACTGTCCATACAATAGCTTCTAGCCAGCCAAGCACAGAAGCTCTTTAATGCTTCAAGTTTCCGAATAGTCAGTCATTCTTTCCAGTGAGAAATGGGCTGTTACAGGAAGCCCGACTCTCTGGGCAGCCGGCCTCCGCCTTGGGAATCCAGGAATCCTTGCACTGAGGAGGTAGCTGCCACAATCGGAAAGATCCATTTGTCAGGGTTGCTGGTTGCTGACCTGTCTGCAACAAAGAAGGAATAAAACATGGGAAGCTGGGGCCTTGGCTCACCAAGGGAAGCACATGTTCCTGGTGCCACATGCCTGGCCACCGTGACTGCTGGGGGCAAAGTGTGTGGCAGGGAAAGGAGAGAGCAAGCGAGAAACGCCCTCCCCTTCCCTCTAGTGAAAGGCTGAAAGGAGAGAGAGGGCTGGATGCTTCCATCCCCAAAGAGAAAATACCCTGTAAGAAATTAGCTCCTGTTCTATAGCACACAAAGGAATCATCCTTCACACACACACACACACACACACACACACACACACGAATTCAATGGGCTGGAGCACCTCCCTTGGAGCTAGACCTGTGCTTTGGTCGCTTGCTAAAGGATAAACATCCTGTACAGATGACATAGCTCCTCATTATTAGCAGTTCCCCTGATGTGTGTGTGTGTGTGTGAATATATATAAGAGAGATGGAATTGCAACTCTGGGTTACTCAGATCCAAGTTCTAGCTGTGCCCTTTATTAGTCCAGTCTCTCAGGGCCTCAGTTTACTCACTTGTAAAATGGAAGGAGATGGTCCTAGAAAAGGGGCAAGTCCTCCCACCCGAGGTACTCGTCTTCCCTGAATACCCCAGGAAACCCCCAACTCTCACCCGTGGCTCCGAGAATCTGTAATATGTGCAGGGGCCGCACCCCAGTAAAAGGATCTTAGCAGGCGGCTAAACCAGGCAGAGGGGAATCGAGAAGCCTTTTACTAGTCGGTGAATTGGAGTAGCTTAAAACAAGCATTCAAGGACTTCCCCCAGTGGAATAGACAGATGAGAGCAATTCTTCCCAAGGGCCACAAAGGTGGCTAAAGGAGCTTCTGTGGTCAAATAAGGTTCTCCGCTGCATCCTGGGTCACCAGTTGCCTGGACTTTTCTCTCGCCACTGGACTTTTATGACCGTGGAAGAGAATGAGACTGCCTCACTTAAATCCAATTTACACAGAAATCAATCAAGTCTGATTGGAAAAACTAAGGGCAAATAAGAACAATATGTATGTTCCTTTTTAGTTGTGCCCCATTCTTTGGGATCCCATGTAGGGTTATCTTTTAGCGAGATCCTGGAGTGGTTTGCCCTTTCTTCCTCCAGTTCACTTGACAGAAGAGGAAACTAAGGCAATTATAGTTAAGTGACTTGCCTAGAGTCACCTAGCTAGGAAGTGTCTGAGGCCAGATTTGAACTCAGGAGGATGAGTTTTTCTAACTCCAGGTTTGGCACTCTATGCACGATGGTGCCCTCTAGCTGCCCTATATGTATACATATGGATATATTAAAATTTTATATACACATATTAAAAATTAATACACACATAATATACACACATCATGCATGATGTGTATTAACATATAATATACATATATACAATAACATGTGTGTTATATACATAATACTTTAAGGCTTACAAGCTTTAAAATGATGTTATAGTATAGAATGTTATTTTGATTCTCACAACAACTTTTATTTTCGTCCTCATTTGACAGATGAGGACACAGTCTGAAAGAAAATGACTTGCCCAGGATCATACAACCAGTACGAAAGAGGAGTTTCTTTGACAATGGATAACTAGTGGAATTCTTATAGTAAGGGTGCTGGCCCCCAGGAGACAGTGGGGTCTAGAGAGCAGAATGAGTTTGGGACCCAAAAGTCAGCCTCTGCAGCTCACTGATAGAAATTTGGGTAAATCCCTTGTTCTCTCTGAGCCTCAGTTTCTTCATGAGTAAAATGAGGTTCATAATGGTAATTTGGACTTAATTGTTTTGGTCCAGGCCAGTGCTTTAGTTGGTTGGGGAACAACTGGTGTGTACACTTCCTCTACTTCTCTAAATCTGCAGTTCAGTTGAAATTTAGGGTCCAAGAGAATCTCTGATTGCACTGACAAGTTGAGGGATTTGCCCAGAATCACACAGCTTAGATGGATCAGAGACAGGAGATGTGAACTTATTGTTATCTGATTCCAAAGCTGCTTTCTATCCACTACTACATCTTGTTTCTCACTTCAGTGAGTAGCACTTCAACAAAGTAGCTTTGTGGACGAAAATCAGACAAGGAACAGAATGGAATAGTACATAGTGTACTTGACTTGTATGTCAGCTAGCTAGCTGCATGACCCTGAGCGAGTCACTTGATTGTTCTTTGCTTAGTTTGCTCAGCAGTAAGATGAGGGGGACAGATTTAATGACTTTGCATTTCCAACTGCAAGTCATTTGTTCCTCCCACCCCAGCTCACCTCTGTGCCCTGATGAATGAGACATCTGTGTTGGGGATGCAGGCTCTGACTACTCTCATGTCTCCAACTATGGACTGATTTAGCTACTCTTTGTTGCAGGGTTGTTGGCCTTTAGTCTTCCAGCCCTGGGCTTCACACGTATGGACGTCACTACCAGTTCTGTGGCCTGGTCACAGATGATTTGATGAGCTGGTCAGCAATGATGAATGGTGGTGGTGTACCAAATAGTGGGTTTGTGGTCACCTTACAAAGCCTTGGTAAGTGGGACCTTATAGGCCCAGGATGCCAAACTTGGGAAGACCTTAGAACACAGAATGCCAGAGCTAGGAGGGGCCTTAGGGATCATCTTTTCTAACATCACTTTACAGAAGACAAGAGCCCAGAAAAGGGGGCAGTGACTTCCCTTAACAGCTGTTAATGACAATGAGAACTCAGATCTAGGTGTCTCTAGTCCTTTGCTTTTTCTTCCCCTCACTCCTATAGACTGCCTCTGAAATCTATTTTATAACAAACAGAGCAGAATTAAACCCCTCAAATACAGATTGTCTCCCTCAAAATGGACCCTTTGAAGTCTATTCATTTATTCCAACCATGCTGCCATCATTCTAACCCTCTCTTTTTGGCCTCACCTGTGCCTGCTCTACACAGGGCCCCTGTTGGAAGTCTTACGGCCTCCATCCCTCCAGTTACTTATGAGGTAGCACATTTTAAGTGCTCTATAAATATTTCTGAGACCTCATTACCATCATATCAGCAGAGACCACATCTCTTCATAATTTCCATGGCATCTAACATGAGGACATTCTATATTACTGCTCATTTTGTTTTACCTAGAATTCTACCTAGCATTCTGGCCATCACTCTACCTGTGCTTTATACTTTTTTTGCCCAGCTAACTCTCTTTCAAATAGATGTCCTGCTAGTCCTTTCAGGGCTATTGGATATTAGATAATTTGATAAATTTAAAAGCATCTTGGTTTCAGTGACTGTAAATGGTTAAAAAAAAAAAAAAGAAAAAACAACCAACCACCCTTCCAGATAATATTTGCTATGCTGTTTTGATTCAGAGAGTGGGTAGGGTGGGCTCACAATGGAAAAATGGTGGAATGCCAAGCACTACCACTTACTTGCCATATAGTACTTTTAGGCAAAGGAATTTGTCAAGTGCTTCTCCAATTGAACTATGCAGGTAGTCTCTATCCTACCTCAGTAACTTGTACTCTGCACGGAGGAAGGAGTATTTAGGCAAGCAAACTTCCATTGACAGATTGATAAGAAATACACAACTTTGTTGCATCTGAATGAACAATAATGAATGAATTAAACATTAATTATGCATTTATTCTGTGCAAAGCATTACTAGGAATATGAATAGGAAAGTAAGATAATTTCTGCTCTCAGGAAGTTTACCATCCTCCAATTTGGGAGATGACACATGTGGAAGACTTTAGCTGCAAGTCAGATGGAAAAAGTCCCATGATCCTCAGGGTAGAGTGACAAAGCAAGGAGTAATACTTATTCCTTAATGTCATTTCCACTGATAAAATCAGATCAGTTTCTTATATTGAACCATATGGTATTGGGATGTAAGCATCACTATTCCTGAGGCTCTTGGATCTTGGGTTGTCTTCATCAGGATCCAAGAGGAGATAATAGTCAAGGTGATGGTAGCAATTTAACTTGTCTGGTACATGCTACCTCCTTTCTCTCTCAGGGGCCCTTGCTGCTTCAGCTGGGCTGACTTGTCTCTTCTGAGTGACAATTCCTGACCCTTTTCCATAGGTCATTTCCCCAGATGGTATCTGTGAAGCATGGAAACAGGATCATTGGACTAAGGGTGCTGTCACTCCTAGGTTGTTGTGTCCATCTGCCTATGGGTAGCAGTGGATCGCCAGTTGTTGATTATGATGATGAAGAAGGCAGGCCTCTTTTTCATAATAATTTCTCCCCTTGATGACCACAGGAACTGAACTGGCAGCAGTGATTTGGAGGCACTGCTGTTCCCAAGGCTCTTGGGTTCCAGATTCAGGGCTGTTTCCATACGAGTCTGAGGAGAGATGTTGGTCGTTATGGAGTGGGGGTTCTACTTGAGTAACATATTGCTTTCTATTATCACTTCAGATGTGGTATGCCAGAAGTAACAGATGCTATGCATCTGATCCCAGGATAGGGAAGAAAGGAGGAAGGAAAAAGAAGAGGAGTACAATGAGAATAGAACCAGGGCAGAGGGGAAAAGAGGACTGAGGTGTTGAGAATTTGTTGGTGGAAGAGCCAGAAAGGCTTTTACCCTGAAGACAAGGGTAAGGATTAAAGAACTTTAGTATGTCCCAAAATTTGTGGTATACAAATAAAGCAGCACTTAGGATAAGATTTATATCTCTAAATACTTATACCAACAAAAGGGAAAGAACAGATCAGTGACTTGGGCAGGTAAATAAAAAACTAGAAAAAGAAGAAATTAAAAATCCCCAATTAAACATTAAAATAGAAATCCTGTAAATCAAAGGAGAGGTTACTAAAATTGAAAGTTTTAAAAAAAAGCAAACATTGAACTAATAAATAAAACTAAGAACTGGTTTTATGAGGGGGATAATAAAATAAATAAGCCATTGGCTAACTTAATTTAAAAATGAAAGGAGAAAACCAAATTACTAGAATCAAAAATGAAAAGATGGAATGCACAAACAATGAAGATGAAATTAAAGCAATTATTAAGAACTATTTTGCTCAATTATATGCCAATAAAACTGACAGCCTAAGTGATATGGATGAATATTTACAAAAACACAAATTGCCCAGATTAACAGAAAACAGAATACTAATACTTAAATAATCCTATATTAGAAAAAGAATTTGAACGAGCTATAAATAAACTCTTTAAGAAAAAACCCCAGTATCAGACAGATTTATAAATGCCAAACATTTAAAGGATAATGAATCCCCATACTATATATACTATAATACTATACTATATATACTATAGATAGATATAAACTATTGAAAAATATTGATTGCTCATGGGTAGCTGAGCCAATATAATAAAAATGACAATACTTATTCAATGCCATACCAAACTAGCAAAGAATAATTTTATGAAGCTAGGAAAAAATAATAATAAAATTTATCTGGAAAAACAAAAGGTCAAGAATATCAAAGCAACTAGAAGGAAAAATGGGGGAGGGGGGAAGTGAAGGAAGGCAGCAGTAACAGATTTTAAATTATTCTACAAAGTGGTTTTCATCAAAACAATCAGGTACTGGATAAGAAATAAAATGATTGATCAATAGAACAGATTTAGTACACAATATATAGAAGCAAATGACCATAGTAACCTAGTGTTTGATAAACCTAAAGATTGCAGATGTTGGGCCAAGAACTCACTATCTGAAAAAACTGTTGGGAAAACTGAAAAGTAAGCTGCAGAAATTGGAAACAAAACAGCATCTCACAAGATATACCAAAATAATTTCAAAATGGGTGCCTGAGTTAGATATAAAGAATGTTCTCATAAGCAAATTTGGGAAGCATGGGAAAATTAACCTCTCAGATCTATGGATAAGGGAAAAGTTCTTGTCCAAACAAGAGATAGAGAGGATTACAGGAGATAAAAGTGGATAATTTTGATTATATTAAATCAAAAAGATTTTGCACAAACAAAACTAATTGCCCCCAAATTAGAAAGTAAGAAACTGGGGAAAGCATTTTATAGCAAGTTTCTTGGACAAAGGCCTCCTTTCTCAAATTATAGGGAATTAAGCCAATTTATAAAAATTTATAAAATGAATCATTCTCCAATTGATAGAGCTAAACAGTTAATGAATATTGCCTCATTCAAAATTCACAACAAAAAGTCGTGGATGTCAGTGCTATTACTATCCCCTTTTATAGATAAAAAAAACTTTCACTTACAGATAGTTACTGTGTTACTAAGTTACTAAACTGTTTGAACCTAGGTTTCTGATTCCAAGTCCAAGACTTTATCCCTTTCAGGGAGCCATTGCCAGGCTTCTTGACCTATGTCCTGCCACGGACACTCTCTGGGGGAGGGAGTGAGGGTGACCACTACACAATTCGGCCTCATTTAAATCCAATTCACTTGCAAATAGACATCACTCTCCTGACATCCCCTTCAGCAGCTACCTGCCGCTTAAGTGAGGGCTACTTTGGCCCTCACTTTTTTGGTTTGGGCCACATCCTAGGGGGTCAGCCAGGGGAGCCAGGAAGGAGAAATCTAACAAAGCCCTTTAGGGAAGAAACCACCAGCCAGGAGAAAGAGGAGAGTCATATTCCCTGAGGTCTTGCCTTGGCAGGGGGAGTGAGAGTTGTCTCAGTAATTGCAGAACACGTGGTCTAGTAAAATGAGGGGTTTGGGTGAGCTGCTTCCATGGTTCTAAGAGGAGAGTTTGCTGGAGGGAGAGCTGGGTTTTGGAGGGGCCATGTGGAAGTTGAGACACAGCTTGGGGTTGGGCTGAGCTTGGAGAGTAGGCTTCTGTCTTAGAAGGGCCTGGATTAAAATCCCAGCTCTGGTATAGTTCAACTGCATTATCTTGACAAGATCACTTTCTCTCCATGACTGGGGTAGCTTTCTAAACTGCTGTTTTGTATATCCCAGAGGGTATTTGCTTTATTGATGAAGCTATGGGTCAGTCTGCTCCCTCACTCCTCCCTCAATTTCTGAAACCCCTATGGGGGCTCCCTGAAAGTTAAGGGAAACGGGGGCTCTTATCACTGAATCCAAAAAAAAATCATCTGGATTCCTCAACCTGCCCCGGCCTCTGCCCCAAAGCTTGGTTTTCCCTTAGCTCAATTGGGGTTACACGGGGTTCATGGGAACCAGGCAGGGCCCAGGTGCTCTCTTCTCCCTGCAGCCCCTCTCCAGGGATAATGACGCCAGTCTGGCTATGATGGAGTACCCAGAATTCTTTGTGAGTGATTGTCCTTCACCACAGCCAAGGCTGATGCAATAGTCCTTGCAGAGTTTTCTTCATGCTGAGGACTCTCTCTGCCCAAGGACTTCCTCATAATAGCTAACAGTTATATAGTGATTTAAGGTTTACAAAGCATTTTACATATATTATCTCATTTGATCCCACCTTGACCCCTAAATACCCACTTCTCCCCAACCTCAGTGGGATCTCAGATGGTAAAAAATGACCTTCCAGAATAGGATAAGCAAAGGAAGCTCAAATTTGAAAAGATTTTTGGACACAGAAAGTCAAAATTAGAGGGATGCTTGGAACATAGAACATCAGAATAGGAAGGAATCTTAGAGCAACAGATTTCAGAGTTGGAAAGGGCTTGAGAACACAGAAGAGGGGGTTGGAAACAGCTTTAAAACATAGAATATCAGAGCTTGGACAAAGTAGTGGAAAGAGAGGACTGGAGGGGGAAGCAGCCCTGGGTGCAAATTCAATTGCATCTCCTTACTCCCTGTGTGATCCTGGGCAAGCCACCTCTCTATTCTGGAAATCAGTCTCTTTAATTATAAAAATGAGTAGATTGGTTTTTAAAGCATCTTCTAGTTCTGAATCCTATGACATTGAGCTATTATAGATAGAAGGGAGAAGAGACTAGAAAGCCCTATGACCTCTTAGTTTTAGAGGAAATCACAGAGATGGAGTGCCTCATGGTAGAGACAAGGCTAGACCCCAAGCTCTCTCTGACTACAGACAAGTCAGTGTTGTTTCTGTTACACCGCCCTGCCCCTCTTAGATGGATCTCTACTTTAACAGAGCCAACTGATGCCACAAGGCTAGAGAAGATAGTACATAGAATATCACTGCCCCTTTCAATGCGGCGTTTCACAAAGTCAGAGACTTTCTTGTGCTAAAAGCCATTTTATCCTACAACATCCCCTCACAACAATTAGCAGAAGATGCAATGGGATATGTTAGATAGAGTGGAGGACTTGGAGTCAAGCAGAGCTGTGTTTAAATCCTGCCTCCCATGCTCAGAAGTTGGGTGATCCTGGGCAAGTGATTTAATTTCTCTCATTTATAAAATGAGGTAAAATTTTTTCTCATTGGCCTTCTTTGTCTCTTCCAGCTTGAAAGAGCCTACCTTGATGTTTATGTCCCAGGCTAGTTTTCAGATCTAAAAATCATCATTCAGGGATGAATTAATCTCTTAATCTGGCATTCAAAGCCCTCTATAGTATGGCTTTACTCTTATTTCATTTCTTTTTTTCTCTACGTTCCTGCCAAACCAACTCTTTCCCCCTTAAACTCAGCTCACTATCTCTTGCCTCTTGGATTTGAACAGACCCTTCTACATGTCAAGATGCACTCTCTCCTCATTTCTGCCTTTCAAAACCTTTCTCTTCATCTCTCTGAAGCCATCTTTGATTGCCCCATTTAAAAATATCCTTTTTTGCCTAGGTCTTTTTGTCTCTTTCCTTCCTTTGCCCAGATTACACCTTAACTTGTATTATATGTATTTATGTGTATGTCCCAAAGGTATGAAAAAATAGCCCTCCCATCACCATCCCATAATATAAAATAAATTTCTTAAAGTCAGATACTATATCATTTTAGCTTTGGTATTTCAAACACCTGGTACAATGCCTTATGCAGCCAAATATATATAACACTGGAATAAGAAAGACTTGAATTCAAACCCTACTTTGGACACTTACTAGCTGTATGACTCTGGGAAAATCAGTTAATCTCTGCTTGTCTCAATATTCTCATCTGTAAAATGGCTCTCAGGTTCTTGTGAGGATCAAAGGAGATGATATTTGTAAAGCCCTTTGCAAACATTAAAAATGCACTAAAAACACTAACTATTGTTATTACTATAATGCTAATTATAATACTATTAACTAATTAATAAATAAAAATGCTATTAACTACAATAACTATAATAATACTACTAACTATTATGCATAGTAGATTAAACATTTCTTGAACTAGATCTAATTGAATCATTGACATGGATAAAGGTGTAAATGGCTTATTTGTCAAATCTGGAAGCTAGAAGACTAACATACTGAATAATAGAGTCAAATATAAAAGGATCTCAATAGGCTGGAATCATGGACCAAAGTTAATATAAAGTTTTAATAAGGTTGAATGTAAAGAGCTACACTTGAATTCAAAAAATCAATCACACGAGTTCAGGATAGGATTGTCAAAGGTAAACAGTTTGTGTAAACAAGATCTGGGTATTTTAATATGCTGAAAGCTTAATGGGAGTCAATAATATGTCATTGACTGACTGGTTGACTGACATGACAACAAGAAAAACGAATGAGATCTGAGGCTTTGTGGCTGGAACAAAGGAGATGCTGGTCCCATTGTGCCCTGCCTACATCTGACCTCAGCTAGAGAATTGTGTTCACTTCTGGATAGTCCATTAATAGACTAGAAAGCATTCACAAGAGGGCAAGGAGGATGAGGATGAGGAGGAAGAAGAAGACAAGAGCCTCAGTCTTAGGACCACGGTTGCTTGAAAAGAATCAGTTGAAAGAAACCATTTTGCCTGGAGAAGAGAAGACTTAGAACAAAATAGTGGTCTTTGAGTATTTCAAGAATTGTTATATGAACAGAAGATTAGCCTTATTCTGCTTAGCTCCCAAGGGAGGACCAGGAATAATGGGTAGAAGGTCCAGAGACACGAGTTTAGGACTCTATATGAAAAACAAATCAAAAATCTTTTGAACGGCTCCAAAGGTGAAGTAAATACTGGGTCAGGATCCCAAAGAAATTTTTTTTAAAATGTGGGAAGAGGATCTACCTATACAAAAATATTTATAACAGCTCTTTTTTGTGGCAGCAAAAAATTGGAAATTAAAGAGATGTTTACCAATTGGGGAATGACTGAACAAGTTATGGTATATGAATGTAATGGAATACTATTATGCTATAAGAAATGATGAACAGGTGGGTTTTAGAAAAACTTGAAAAACATATGAACTGAAGCTGAATGAAATGAACAGCACCAGGAGAACACTGTACACAGCAGCAGCAACACTGTGCAGTGATCAGCTGTGAATATTTATCTCTTTTCAGCAATACAATGTAAAAAAATCCCAGAAAACTCATAACAGAAAATGCTATCCACATCCAGAGAAAGAACTATGGAGTCTGAATGCAGGCCAAAGCATACTATTTCTTTTTTTTTTTTTTAAGGAAACTTTTTAATGGCAAATTAAATAAATATTCATAAAATTGAAAATAAAAAAAACTGTTGAAAGTAAATTAAGAGTATATTAGAGAAGTCTACATATAAGTTTTTATTCTGAAAGATAGATAATTTACAATATTTAAGTATGAAGCATACTACTTCTTTATTTTTCTTCTTTTTCTTTCTGTTTTATTTCACAACATGACTAACATGGTATGACTACACATGGATGATCTGTATCAAATTGCTTACTACTTTAGGAAGAGGGGAGGAGAGGAAGGAAGGGAAAAAATGGAACTAACAAAATTTAAATGAATGTTAAAAATTGTCTTTATGTGTAATTGGAAAAAGTTAAATGATATTAAAAAAACAAAGGTGGAGCAGATTAGTTTGATAGAAAGTTCATTATGGAATATTCAAATAGAAGATAAAAGCGCCTTTGTTAGGATGTAGTAGAAGAGATTCTTTTTGAGAAATGATTCAGGTGAAATATCCTCTGAGATCAACTCTAACATTATATGATGTTATACTTTGTCTCTTCCAAATCTGAACATTCACAAACTTTTAAGGTGCTTTTCAGTCTTAATATTCTCTATTTTTAAAATTAAAGCTTTTTCTTTTCTCTCTCTCTCTCTCTCTCTTTTTTTTTTTTTTTTTTTTTTGGCTCAGGCAGTTAGAGTTAAGTGACTTGTCCAAGGTCACACAGCTAGGAAGTACTAAGTTCTGAGATCAGATTTTAACTCAGGTCTTGCTGAATTCAGGGCTGATACTCTATCCACTATGCCACCTAGCTGCCCCCAAAAAGCTTTTTCTTTTTTCTTTTTTTGCTGAGGAATTGGGGTTAAGTGAGTTGCCCAGGGTCACATAGCTAGCAAGTGTTAAGTGTCTGAGGTCAGATTTGAACTCTGGTCCTCCTGACTTCAGCACTAGCTTTGTCCACTGCACCACCTAGATGCCCCCAAAGCTTCTTATTTTCAAAACATATGCATGGATAATTTTCCAACATTGACTCTTGCAAAACCTTGTGTTCCAAATTTTCCTCTTCTTCTCCCTATCTCCTCCCCTATATGGTAAGTGATCCAATATAATATCCTATATTTTTAAGTTCTATCTACCTATAACATTCTATAAATGCACTGATGAGTCAGCTAGGAGGTGAAGAAGATAGAATACAGGGCTTGGAATCAGAAGAGACTTGAATTTGAATCCTGCCTCAGACACTTACTTAACTGTGTGACTCTGGACAAGCCACTTAACCTCTCTGTGCCTGGTTTCCTCATTTGCAAAATTCAGTGAATAAAAGCCCCTACCTCAGAGGGTTGTTGTGAGGAGCAAATGAATTAACCTTACATAAAGTGCTTTGCAAACCTTAAGACACTCCATAAATCATAATTATTTTGATTCTTTTTTTTCTTTCTTTTGATTCTTATTATTTTTAGTGAATAACTTCTTGGCCACTAACCACAAACCAGAATATATTTTCAGATTCTAGCACTTTATTTATTTATTTTTGATGGGGCAACTGGGATTAAGTGACTTGTCCAGGATCACATAGTTAATAAGTGTCAAATGTCCGAGGTCCAGGTCTGGTGCTCTATCCACTGTACCCCCAGCTGCTCCAAGGCTTCTAAAACTTTAAAAATCCTCCTTATTATTTTTTGCCCAAGGGATAATCTTGTTCCTGTGAGCCCCCCACTCACTGATTGTCAGGCTCACAATATTCCCTTGGCATTCTATGCTATGTGTTATTGCAGCCACCAGGTGGCAGCAATAGCTCTGCCCTGGATGCCTCCTAATCCAGCAAAGTACTACAGGAGCAGAAGGAACCTTTTAGAGATTATGTGGTCCTATCTTCTTGCCTCTGGCTGGCTCCTTGTTTGTGTATCCCATGTCCTTGAACTCACCTCCCCTTTCCAGCCCTCCATCCTCTCCCCTCGTGCTCTCCTCTACCCTGACGAAGGATATCTCATAGCTAACAGAAGCAGGCAGCAGAATGCCGTCCTAAATCCTTTTGTGTGTTTAGGATAAAATTCTATAGTAGAGTCAAAATCTGGTTATTTTTCATTCTTTTTTTTTTTTTTCAGTCGTGTCCCGTTCTTTGTAGCCCCATGTGGCACACATTTGGCAGAAGTACTGACTCGATTTGCCATTTCCTTCTCCATTTTACAGTTGAGGAAACTGAGGGAAAATAGAGTTCAGTGATTTACCTATCATCTTGTGGATCCTTTCCCCATCCCCTTAATGCTAATGTCTCCTTGCTAAAGTTGGCTCTAATATAGCTTGTTTGTACCTAGTCATTTGAATATCATTTCCCTCATTATTCTATGAACTCCTCGAGGATAGGATTGGTTTTTTCCTTACTTTGTATCTCCAGCATTTAACCCAATGTCTAGCATACAGTAGGTGTTTAATAAATGCACGACTGAACTGATGATAAAGGAGATGGTGAGTGAACATCTAGAAAAGAAATCGTTGAACACAAAGAGCCAGCATTGCTTCATCAAGAACAGACCACAACAGACTAACCTTGTTTCCGATTTGGACGGGGTTACTCGTAGATTGGGAGAATGCCATAGGTAAAAGTTTACCTAGATTTTAGCAAATGATTTGATAGTTTTTCATACTCTGTTGGTAAATGAGTGAGAGAAAGACAGGCTGGCTAAAGTACTGTTAGGAAGCTACAGAACAGATAGAATGGCCAGGCCCAGAGATAGTGAAAGGAGCTTTGGTTTTGAAGTCATCTGTTCATTATTCTTTGGTTGTTTCATGATCCCATTTGAGGTTTTCTTGGCAGAGATACTAGAGCAGTTTGCCATTTCCTTCTCTGGTTCATTTGACAGATGGGGAAACTGAGGCAAACAGGGTTAAGTGACTTGAACAGGGTCATACAGCTAGTAAGTGCCTGGTGCCAGATTTGAACTTGGGAAGATGAGCTTTTCTGATTCCAGGCCAGCGCTCTGTGCCCTATAATGCCCCACAGTGGCCTGAAGTCACGGGATCCAGGTTTAAATCCTATCACTGATTTGACCTGTATGACCCTGAGCAAGTCCCTCAGCCCACCTGATCCTTGAGTCTCTCAACTATACAATGAGGGACTTGGATTAGACTTCTACATTTCCCACCAGATCTAAGAGCCTCATGTTGTGCTGCCAGCTTGGGTGCATCTCTAATGGAGTACCCCAAAGATGCTGTTTCAGATTTTCTCGTAACTTGGGTAAAAGCATAGAAGTCCTGTCCATTCTGTGAACCTCCTCTTTTCTCTCAATAAAGCTTTTAAAAAAACCAAAAGGGACGGGTAGATGGAGCAATGCATAGGGCACCGGTCTGGAAGTTCAAATCTGCCTGGAGACACTTCATATTGTCTAGCTGTGTGACCCAGGGCAAGCCACTTAACACCAATTGCCTCACCAAAAAAGAAAAAATCGTCAACTGTCTTGTATTTCAGTTTACTTGGAACCATTCTTATGAGTGCCACTTTTTGGAAACAAACAAACAAACATTCTTCATCATTTTCCCTTGTTTTCATATTTTTAGAAATGCGGCAAAAGGTTTCCTCTCTGTGGAAGTTTGTGGGACCTTGAGATCTGCCAAAAGGGAACCTGAACCCACAGGCTATTCGGAAAGTGGGGCTAGCATAGCATGAATTCAGCTGTGTGAGAGGTCAGGAGAAAGGGGGAGGTGGAAGCCAAAGACAGACACTGTGTCCTTCTCCCTTGACTGCTTTGCATGAAGGCTTCCCCTCTGAGAGAGGGTTCCTACAGCCACTGCATCTGACTCTTTCTTTGTGACCAATCTTCTGTTCTGTCTCATTTGGGTGCTGGTTCCAGTGCCAGAAAGCCAGGAGAGGGAGAGATGGAGAAATGCTGGTGGTGGAATGTGACTGTCACCTGACACTATTTCTGTCGTTGCTGTGGCACCGTCTGCAGTGACTGGGACTCTCACTGCAGAGATGAGGTCTGCTGGAGCAAAGTCCAGAGTGCCAGGGACAGCTCGCTCATTAGTGGAGAGCCGGGAGGGTTAGGGGGCAAGGAGGGAGCAGGGACAAAGACCTTTCCCTCGGTGCTGTCCTTGCCTCGCAGTTTCAGTGCCAGACATGCAAGTCCTTCCCCTAATTCTTCTTCTCATCCCTCTAGGAATGGTGAGGATGATCAAAAGATTTAGGAGGGTGATCAAAATATATCATTCATTTAAGGCTAATGGTTTCTTTCTTTCTTCCTCCCTCCCTTCCTTCTTCTCTCCCTTCCTCTCTTCCTCCTTCACTCCTTTCTTCCCTCCCTCCTTCCTTCCTTTCCTCCATCCCTCCCTTTCCCCCTCCCTTTTTCCTTCCCTCCCTTCTTTTCTCCCTCCGTCTCTTCCTTTCTCCCTCCCTCCCTCCCTCTTTCCCTCCCTCCCTTCCTTTCTTCTTCCCTTCCTCTTCTTCTTCTTCATCATCACTTTGTTAGTTATAAAAATCAGTTGCAAATTTTAAGTTTGAGCAGTTACTTTGCTCCCAATTTTCCATCATTTTACCTCAGCAACCAGTTTTTTCTTATTGGTGAGAATCATATACAGAATGGTTCTTCTGGTCGATTCTCTTACCCAAGAATGCAGTTCCCATCCAGGCAATTCGAGAAATATCAACTGCTCAGCTTTTAGCAGAAAGAGAATTCCAACAGATGCTGGGATAATCAACGTTATCCCAGCACTTCTGTGTCATGTCTCTACATCAGACTTCAGGTCTGTTTCTCAAAAGCCTCATCTCTTTGTTATTTCTGTCTGGATGATCCATAGCAAACTCCAGTGACAATATCAGTCCTGCTTTTGTCTCTGATGATCCTCACCTAATTGTTTTTCACCATGCTGCCCCATTCTGGTTCTTGTAGTTCGTCTTGTGAATGTATCTTCTTAATATATTCTTGTCCTTGCTCATGCATGCATGTGAGCATGTGCACACACACACACACACACACACACACACACACACACCCTACTGGTCCTTTTACGGGTTGGGTACTTTTTAAATAAAATCGTAGCTTTCATCCCCCCCAAGTCTCAGTGATACCTATGAGGTCAAATTTCCCTCTTTGCAAATCTATCATTCACCTTGCTGGTCACCTATCTGCTCCGCATTTGTGTATCATGGGGGTTCTCAAATTCGTTTATCTCATGACCCCTTTACATTCTTAAAAATTATTAAGGACCTTCCCCCTGAACTTTTCTTCATGTGAGCTACGTCTATCAATATTTATTATATTAGAAATTAAAATGTCTTAGCATTATTATGAAAATAGTTCTGACCTTTCATACTCCCTGAAAGAATCTTGGGGACCCTCAGACCACACTTTGAGAACCACTGGCATACATAAACAGAAACCAACTCATCAGTAAAATGGGGATAATCATTCACCTGCCTTACAAGGTTGTTGTGAGGAAATGAGATAACATATATAGAATAAATCTTTAAAGCACTAAATACATATGTATGTCTGTATATATCCAGATATACATTTGGTGTGAATGCTGTTGTTCAGTTGTTTTTCGGTCACGTCCGACTCTTTGTAACCCCACTTGGGGTTTTCTTGGCAGGGGGGAAGTTTGCTTTTTTCTTTTCCAGCTCATTTGACAGATGAGGAAACAGAGGCAAATAGGATTAAGTGACTTGCCCAGTTAGTAGGTGTTTGAGACCAGAGTTGAACTCAGGAAGAGGAATCTTTGTGACTCCAGATCCAGGGCTCTATCCTCTGTGTCACCTAGCTCACACACACACACACACACACAAACAGAATATACAGATATTCTGGTTATTATTAAAGAAGGTGGTGGCTTCTGCCAGCTGCAGAGCCAAAATCTACTTCTTTTTATTTCTTTTATTCCTTTTCCAGAAGAAATGAGCGATAAAGTTGGAATGAATGAGACAGTAAAAAGGTATTCTCACCTGAGAGGTGGGAATGAGGAGAGGAAGGAACTGTCCAAGGTTTGGTATGGGAATTGTGTCAACAACCATCACTCCGGGCTCTTGTTTATTCTTTTCCTCTCTCACAAGAGCCTGCAACAATGGTCCGCATGAGCTTCAGTGTGTCTGAAGCCTCTGGATATGAAGAAGGGTAGCTCGTGTCAGCGGGTGCCCCTCTCCCCCTCACAACCTGCCCTCAAGCTTTCTCTCAAGATGGAGGATAAAACTCTTTTCTGACTTCTTCCTTCCAGAAGCCTGCAAAGCCAAGTTCAAAGACACTGCCAAAATGGTGAATTCTGGGATAGCATCTGCTTCCCTATCCTGTCTCCATATCAGCACTGACACCCCAGGCATTACATTCGATTTCATGCACTGTCTCAGTTGAAAATCAACTTGGTAAGATCATTCCAGCATTCTTATCCGAAATCGGAAGCTCCCTTTTTGCTGGAGGCCCTTGCCAAATGACCTTCTTGGTGAGCCTCTGAATAGCCCTACTTGGCTCGGCTGTTAACTCAGTGGCTGTCTTGGACAGCTGATCTCATTTGCTTTATTTATAAAATGAGGAGATGGTCTAAAGCAGGAAGGTCAAACTCAAATAGAAATACTTCCTTGAAGTAGCACATTGATTTAGAAAATCACAAATTAACACTGTGTTGTAGTGTATTTTATTTAACATTTTGTGATTACATTTGAATAGGGTTTCAGCCACACTCTGGAGTTTTGAGGGTTACTTTCAGCCCCATGCCAACATGTTTGACTCCTCTGTACTATAAGGTCATTCTGTGTTCTAAGGTTCCTTTCTCCTTATTGTTCTATGTTTTAAGGCTCCTTTCTCCCTGACATTCTACATTCTAAGACTCCTTTCTTCCTGATCAGTCTATGCTCTAATAGGATCTCCAAGCTTTTTTAGTCTAGCTACTCCTATCAATAGTTTTTTTTTCTTTCAGGCAGGTATGTCAAGGATAGAAAGGCATAATTTTCCCGATGATCTTTGGGTAGCTGCTGCTATGGGTTCCCAGATCAAGGTTAGCCCCATTCCCAAAGCTCAGCTAAGAAGGGAGAGAATTGGGAGCTGTGATGAGAGGGAAAGGTTTCAAAAGGGACTGTTGAGCTATAACAGTGAAGAGTATTTGAGGCTGTGTTGTAAACAAGCCTCCTGGTTGACTATCATTGGGTAGGGAGAATGAGACATCTTTCGGGGTCATGCCATTGACCCCAAGGAAAAATACAAAATGAGGGTGGCTTCTGACATTGCCTGTTTTAAGATCCCTTCCTGCATTGACATTCTAATGTTTCTTTTCTAGCTCTGACTGATAATAGGATTCTTTTATCCTTTAGCCATGTCATAGTCCTTTTTATAATCCCAGGAACACAATAGTGCTTCCTTAGCACAAACTACTCAGATGCTCAGTGAATGGATGAATGAATAAATGGAGATTTAGGGATAGACATAGGATTATTCCTTATATCTGGAGCTCCTGCATTCCTAGCAACAAGCAACATACTTAGCATATGTTGTTTAGTTATTTAGTCACTTTTTATGACCCCAATTAGGGTTTTCCAGGCAAAAATATTAGTTTGCCATTTCCTTCTCCAGCTCATTTTACAATGAGGAAACTGAGGCAAACAGGGTTAAGTGACTTGTTCAAGGTCATGTAACTACTAAGTGTTGAAAACAGACTTCAATTTAGGAAGCAGAATCTTCCTGACTCTAGGCCCACTCTACCCACTGCACCACCTAGTGCACAGTAGGGACTTAATGTTCAGAAGGCAAGATTAGGAGATCCAGACATATGGCAAAGTTCTACTTGTAAAAAATGAGCAAAAGAAAAAAGAAAGAAAGAAGAAAGCCACATGTCTCATCACTTTCAGGTACTGACCCATTATCATTATCAGCTCCAGATAGCTGCTGAAAGTTCTGCCAGACACAGAAATGAGTCACCTATGGTTTACAGGCATAAAGAGTGCCATGATAGGGCTGAAATCATTGGTTCTCCCAGAGCAGGTTAAATATTCTCCCTGAACTCTTTCTTCATTTATTCAGCCAAACCCTTCCTTGTGGATATGACAAAAAGGAATTTCTTCCCACCCCCGGCACGACCTCTCTTTGTGACCTTGGACACAAGATCTACACATCTGTGCAAAGAGTTTGGAAGCTGATGGTTTCCAGAGTCCCTTCTAGTTCTAACATTCCAGGCCTACCAGTTCCCTTTTAATGATGCTCAGTTTGCTGATCTGGTTGCCTTCTCCGGGCTTAAGTGAGAAAGAATGTGTGGAAGCAGGTGAGCTGCTGTGTGTGTGTGTGTGTGTGTGTGTGTGTGTGTAGAGACAGAGACACAAACAGAGACAGAGACAAAGACAGAGACCGAGAGAGAAAGAGAGGAAAGGAGGGAGAGAGAGGAAGACAGAGACAGAGAGAGATAGAGAGAGACAGAGAGATAGAGAGAGGAGGGAGGTAGGGAGAAACAGAGAGACAGAGAGAGAGAGAGAGAGACAGAGAGACAGAGACAAGGAGAGAGAAAAAGGAAGGGAGGGAGAGGAGGGAGGTAGGGAGAAACAGAGAGACAGAGAGAGAGAGAGAGAGAGAGAGACAGAGACAGAGAGAGAAAGAGAGACAGAGACAGAGAGACAGAGACACACACAGAGAGACAGAGACACACACAGAGAGACAAAGACACACACAGAGACAGAGAGAGAGAGAGAGAGAAATAAAGAGCAGGACTTCTTATGGAACCGGAACTGGTCTAAACTGGAAAACTGGGTGGAGGAGGAGGGGAACTCTTCTGGGAAGGAACTTGTCCGGCGGCCAGGGCTAATCCTGGAGCCTGTACAGGGTTAAGGGACTGGGCCAGGTGTGGGGGGCGGGGCCGGGGCGGTCCTCGGGGAGGTGCCCGAGATGGGGGCGGGGCCTCTCCGGGGCGGAAAGGTGCCAGTTACGGGGGCGGGGCCCACCTGGGGTGGGGAGAGGCGGGGCCTGGGGACCGAGCTGGCCGAGCGTGGAGGGGCCGGGGCTGGGATGGGGGAGGCGCTAGAGCCTGATGGCTGGCCGGGGTCACGACCTGGGCCTGCCCTCGCCGCGGCTGGGGCGGAGAAGGCGGAGGACCCGGACCCCGCGGGGTCTCTCCGCCGCAGCCCCGGCTGCTGAGTCCCTCGGGGGTGCGTCCCCGTGGCGGGCCCGGGGACCCGTTGGCGGAGCACCTGCCGTCCCGGGGGCCCGCGGGGCTGGCTATTAGTGTCTGCCTCCGCCGTCGCAGCTCTTCATTGCCCGACCCCCTTTCCTCTGGTCACAGAAATAGCCCAAAGGAAGCCGCAGGTCACACCGCGCCCGCTTACGCCAGCCCGAGCGTGTGGGAGACTTTCCTCAGGTGGAGGGGGCCCCTCGGGGCGCCCCTCCCCCCTCCTCCGGTCCTTGCCCCCCGCCTCTGGCAACGCCCTCCCGAATCCCAGACGGTTCCCGGGAAACAGGGTGCGGAGCGCTTTGCGCACAGACTGACGGCGCGGGGCGCCGGCTCGGCCCGTAGTGGGGCTCAAACGGAGCCAGAGCTGCGACTTAGTGTCACCGAGACGCCGGGGGTTCGAGGCCGGCCTGACGGGAAGCGGCGGGGGCTGGGCAAGGCCTCATTTTTCCTGGACCACCGAAAATGGCCCTGGGTGCAGTGGGAGGCGGCGGCGAACAGGGGTAGTTAATAATAGCGAGTGCTGTGACACTTTCATTTTTTAATTTATTTATTTTATTTATTTATTTATTTTTTGCTGAGGCAGTTGGGGTTGAGTGACTCCCCCAGGGTCACACAACCAGGAAGTGTTAAGTGTCGGAGGTCATATTTGAACTCGGGTCCTCCTGACTCCAGGGCCGGCGCGCTCTCTACTGCGCCACCTAGCTGCCCCTAATGACACTTTTAAGTTGTCTCATTTGATCCTCACAACCACCCTGGGAGGTAAGACTATTATTATCCCCACTTTATAGACGAGGAAACTGAGGCTGAGAAGAGTTAAATGGCTTGCCCAGGTTTGAGGCAGAATGAGGACTCAGGGCTTCCTTGATTCTAAGTCCTTACAGGGGCGCTAATATTTTCTCTGGGTCAGCCGCTGGGGGCCATGGTGGATAGATCATCAGGCCTGAAGTCAGGAAGACTCACATTCATGAGTTCAAATCTGACCTCAGACACTTATTAGCTCTGAGCAAGTTATTTAACCCTGTTTGACTCAGTTTCCCTTTCTGTAAAGTGATGTGGAGAAGGAGATGGCGAACCACTCCAGTATCTGTGCCAAAAAACAAGACCAAACCTGAATGGGGTCACAACTAAACCAAAAACGCAAACTAAAACAAAACAGGATAGAAAAACGACTGAAAACATGAATATTCCCACTCCATCAAAGCATGTTTAGTTAGTAGAGTCCTGGACCTGGAGGTGTGAAGACCTGGATACAAATCCTGCTTCAGTTAACTTACTAGCTGCATGTATTTAGTCAAGTCACTTAGCCTCTGTGACCCTCATTCTTCATCTGTATGAGGGGAAGCAGGCAGCTCGATGGCGCAGTATAGAGAGCTGGACCGGGAGTCCAGGAAGAAAATAATCCTCTTTGTGAGTTCGAATCTGGTCCCAGACTCTTTCTAGCTGAGTGACCCTGGGCAAGTCGTGTCGCCCCTATTTGCCTCAGTTTCCCCATTAGTAAAATGAGTTGGGGGCAGAAATGGCAAATTAGTTCAGTATGTCTGCCAAGAAAACCCCAAACAGGGTCAGAAAAAGTAAGACAAAACGTAAGACAAAAACAACAAAGAATTACTGTGTGTCAGGCCTTAGGCCAGGGGATAGAGAGAAACAAGCAGGAAACAATCTTTGCTCTCAAGAATCTTATGTCCAAATGGGGGGATCACATCTACATTCAGACATGTGAGTAAAGACATACATTATAAACACAAAGTAATTTCAGAGGGGGGGGGGGGGCGGGCAATTGAGCTCAGGAAAATCCCCGAGCATCAGGTGATGTGTCCTAAACTTGCAAGGAAATGCTGGATTCTGAGAGGTAGAGATGGGGAGGGAGTCATCAGCCTCAATCTCTCTTCTTGAGTCATTGAAGTTCAGGGGTAGGACAAGAGTCCAGACTACTGGATGACCCAGGACGCAGTGGATGGACTTGGTGACTTCAATGTCTGGCCAAGGTCTAAGCATTCCACAGAGCCCGCTTCATGGCCATTGGAACAAATTGCTCTCATCTGCCCACTCTACTGGGATGGTCTTCATAAAATTGGGGTACACATGCCCTAACTCATGGATAGGTTTGATCAATTATCCTCATCCTGGCTTATCAGTCTCCCGACACATTTTTTATTTTTCATATTTTTTAATTAAAGGTTTTTATTTTCAAAATATATACATGGATATTTTTTAGTCAAATTTATTTTAATTTTAAATAAAAAGTAAAAATCATATATCAAAGAATTGTTTTAAAATTATTTTTTTCTTTTTTTTAATTAAAAATTTTTATTTTCAAAACATATGTAAGGATAATTTTTTCAACACTGACCCTTGAAAAAACTTGTGTTCCAAGTTTCCCCCCTTTTCCCTCACCCCCTTCCCTAGATGGCATGTAATCCAATATATGTTAAACTACATGGATAATTTTTGATACTCACTCCTATAAAACCCTGTATTTAATTTTTTTCCCTCCCTTCCCCCTGCCTCCTCCCCTAGTCGGCAAGCAATCCAGTATATGTTAAACATGTGCAATTCCGCTATATTTCCACAAATATCATGCTGCACAGGAAAAGTCAGATCATAAAGGGGAAAAAATGAGAAAGAAAACAAAATGCAAGCAAAGAACAGCAAAAAAGAGTGAGAATGCTATGTTGTGATCCACATTCAGTTCCCACAGTCCTTCCTCTGAGTGCAGAGGCTCTCTTCATTACAAGATCATTGGAACTGATCTGAATCACCTCATTGTTAACTACAGCCACGTCCATCAAAATTGATCTTCATATAATCTTGTTGTTGCTGTGGATAATAATCTCCTAGTTCTGTTCACTTCACTCAGCATCAGTTCATGTCAATCTCTCCAGGCCTCTCTGAAATCATCCTGCTGATCGTTTCTTATAGACCAATAATATTCCATAACATTCATATACCATAACTTATTCAGTCATTCTCCAACTGATGGGCATCCACTCAGTTTCCAGTTTCTTGCCACTACAAAAAGGGCTGCCACAAACATTTTTGTACATGTGGGTCCCTTTCCCTCCTTTATGATCTCTTTAGGATACAAACCCAGTAGAAACACTGCTGGATTAAAGGGTATGCACAGTTTGGTAGCCCTTTGGCCTTAGTACCAAATTGCTCTTCAGAATGGTCGAATTAGTTTACAACTCCACCAACAATGTATCAGCGTCCCAATTTTCCCACATCCCCTCCCACAATCGTCATTATCTTTTCCTGTCATTTTAGCCAATCTGAGAGGTGTGTCATGGTACCTCAGAGCATTTCTCTGATCAATAATGATTTAGAGCACCTTTTCATATGACTAGAATGATTTTAATTTCATCTAAAAATTGCCTATTCATATCCTTTGACCATTTATCAATTTGAAAATGGCTTTAACTCTTATAAATTTGAGTCGATTCTCTATATATTTTAGAAATGAGGCTTTTATCAGAACCTTTGTTGAAAATTATCTTTATATATAATTGGAAAAATAAAATACTTTAGATTTTTTTTTTTTTTTTTTTTGCTGAGGCAATTGGAGTTAAGGACTTGCCCAGGGTCGCACAGCTAGGGAGAATTACATGTCTGAGACAGAATTTGAACTCAGGTTCTCCTGATTTCAGGGCCAGTGCTCTATCCACTGTGCCATCTAGATGTCCATACTTTTTTTTTTAAAAAGAGAGAGAATTGGGTGAGAGGTAGACACTGAAGATGGATGAGCAGCCCTGCAAAGGCTTGGTGGCTCTCACACCAGAGGTGCAGTCCTTCCCTGAACACCCTATATATAAATAGGGAAGGATGAAAGGAAGGAAGCAAACATGCATTTATTAAGCATCTATTGTGTGCTAGACACTTTACAAATATCTCATTTGACCCTCACAACAACTCCCATTTTATAGTTGAATTTACTGAAGCAAATAGAGATTGTGACTTGCCTAATAAATAATTTGAGGCTGGATTTGGACTTGGATTTTCCCAATTCTATCCACTGAGTTACCTACAGAATCACAAGATCACAGAATCTCAGAGCTGGCTATCTGTTCCAAGCCATATCTGAACAACAATCTCTCTTGCAGTACAACTAAGGAGTGGTCACCTAGCCTTTGCCTAATGATCTCCAGTGAGGGGAAGTCCATCATTTTGTGAGGAGCTCCATTCTTCTTTAGGATAGTTCTGTTCGGAAGTTCTTTCTGACATCTCCTTTTACAGCTTCCATGCTAGTTCTCTGCTTAGGACTAAGCAGAAGACACTGGGTGTGCCAGTTCCTCTACGCTGGTTCCTGAACTGAAGAGACAAGAGATCCAAGGCATGGGACTCCCCACCTCACCTCCTTCTCCTTGTCCCTTGGTCTGGTAGACATCCTCTACCCTATGACATTGGTAAATGGAGACAGTCTGTTTTACTGTTGTCTGTCTGCACTTTGCCCAGTTGTTTGGCCTTGTGGGGAAGATGAGGACAGGGGGAAGAAAGCCCACTCCGAACCCAAAAATCCTCAAGCTCACTGACCAGAAACAGGGTAGAGGTTTCCAAAGGAAGGCCGCCTCTGGTATAAGTGAGTAGTCTCTCTCTTTTCTTTTGGGACTCCCTTCCAGTGGGAAGCACAAGTAAGCCCATTATGTTCCCCTGAGGTTAGACTCTGTTCCAAGACACCACAGGCCGTGACTCAGAACCCAGTATTGGTGGTCCATTTTCCTGGCTCTGCAGAAGCTCTGAGATGCCTACCCCTTAGTACCTCCTTTAAAAGAATAAGTGGAGGCAGCTGTGGCACAATAGATAGAGCACTGTCCATGTGGTCAGAGGACCTGAGTTCAAATATGACCTCAGTTACTTGAGTAGCGTGATCCTGGGCAAGTTACTTAACCCTGATTGCCTTGCAAAAAATAAAAAATAAAAAGACCATGAGACCAAGTTATTCCAGTAAAAGTCAAAGACCTAGAGTAGGGTGGAGGTTCTCACTTCCCCTTTTCCCCTATTGGCTGAGGAGGGGCTGGAACCCAGTGAGAAAGGATGCCAATGGAGAAGTGGGTAGAATTGATAGGAGCCAACTGCTTGCATTAACCTGGCAACATACTGGGCAATATGATCTCATCTCCCATGTCCCCTCCTCCTATCTTAGGCTGAGCCCTCCTGGGAAATTTGCCAACTTCTAGTACCCCGGGGGGAGGTTGGAGGGGGGTGAGTCAGAGTGTGTTCTGGGCACAGAAAACCTGGGATGGGGTTGGTGGGGAATGGGAAAATGACCAGAGCTGTTTGAGGTCTCTGCCAACCAAGAGAAGCTGTTTTTAAGGGTGGGGCCTAAGTCATTTCTTTGCTTCCCTGACTTTCTTTTAGTCTCTGAGCTGGGAGGGCCCTTTAGTCCAGGGTCCTAGAATCACAAGACAAAAGATATAGAGCACATTGGAAGATTGGAGATCAAGAACTGATGAGTTTTCATAGAATCACACAGAGCTGAAAGACCATCTTGTCGAACTTTGACTTAAAGCAGGATCTCCTTTACAAATATCACCCACCTGTAGTCACCTTCCATCTACTTGTGGACTTCCAGCAACAAAGAACTCGCTGCCTATCAGAATATAACATCCCATTATTGCAATAACAGCTCTAATTAGGAAATTCTTCCATCCACACTTATCTCAACTCTGCCCATTAGGTTCTAGAGAGGTCTTATGGGCAAAAACAAGTGAGGTCATTTGCTGTGATTCCTGAACTAGAACTACTGTACCAGTAGAACCTGACTTTCTGAGGTCAGTCACACAGGATCAGATGCCCAGAGAATCAAGCCACAGATGCTCCCTACCTGTCCCCTCCACTTTCAGTAACCACAAAAAAGCCACCCAAGGACACAATTCTATTGGGATGACCAACAGTCATATAGTCTGAATTGAGCTTTTGCTGCATGACCAACCATGTGCTAGGGACCTATAGGATGACAGAAGATCTAGAAGCAATGGTCCCAACATTTATAGATATTAGACCAAACAAGAGACTCATGAATTGTCAGTGTTAGAAGAGGTCTTGGAACCTAGGATATTGGAGTTGATAATGGGTCCAAGAACATGTCAAAGTTCTAGCTGGAGCTAGAAGAGACCTTAGATTATAGAAAGAGTGGGATGGTACCTAAGAACATAGAGTATGAGAGCAAGGAATTGCTTAGATCATAGAAGATTTCTAACTTTAGAATGGTCTCTAGAACTTAGGTTGTCAGAGGTGGGAGGGGCTTTGTTATAGGACAAGAATATCAGAGCTGGGAGGTCCTTCAGAACACAGGATGTCAAACCTGAGAGGGACCTTAGAACACAGGATATCAGAGCTGGGAGGACTCTTAGAACATGGGATGTCAGAACTAGGGGGGCCTTTAGAACCCGGAAGGTCAGAGCTGGGATGGATCTTAGAACCCGGGATGTCAGAGCTGGGAGGGCCCTTAGAACCCGGGATTTCAGAGCTGGGAGGGCTCTTAGAACTAAGAATGTCAGATCTGGGAAAGGCCTTAAAACACAGGATGTCAGAGTTTAAAGAACCCCTAGAAATCAAGCTCAATTTCCCAGAGAGAAACTGAGCCCTGGAGAAAGGAGGGGACTTGCCCAAGATCTCGAAATGAGTTAGAGCAGCTCTCCCAATTCCCAATCTAGTGCTTATATCATGTGACCTTCAATCTCTTGGAACCAAAATTAATGCCAGGCAGGCAGTCCAGTGAGAGACACAGACAGTAAGCCTTGCTGCAGGCTTTCAGGGAAGGGAGAGACCCCGCAGCACGTGAGAAGGATTAAATAGTGGGGGGAAGGCAGGCAGAGCTTTCTGAGGAAAGGTTTAGTGCCAGCAGTGGGTGTGGACCCAGGGCATCCTGCTGCCTTCAAGAAGCCCAGTGCCAAGTGTGAGAGGGCCTTGGGTCCTGGAATCACAAGACAAGACCACCCCCAAAACCATCTTCTCCAACCTTCTCCTTTTACAGATGAGGGAACTAAGACACAGGAAGTTTAGCCACAAACATTCAAGCTGAGAATACACTAGAAAATGGTCTTCTCTTTGCCCAGTATCCCAGATCATGTGAGCTGTTGGCTATGCTGTGTATTGCTGAGCATTCTCTGAGGACAGAGCCCCTGAGCTTGAACGGATCCAAGGGGGGGGCCTCTTACTAAGCAAAGGGGAGCTCCAGGCTGGGGGGAGGGGGAATTCTCTGAAGAAAGACCTGTTCCTCCCTTCCTCTCCCTCTGGGGTATGTCCTCTGGCCACTTCCCCTCTTGGGGTTTTACTTTTGGTTTTTGATCTAAGGAGTTCAGAAAACCCCCTACAAGGACTTATCCGTTGGGGGTGGAAAGCCTTGTAAGTGGCTTTGAAATCTGGGAGATAGAAAAAACAGCTCAGGCCCAGATAACTTCCATGAATCTCGTAAACAGACCCTACTCACCAGCATCTGAGGCTTAGGGGGAGGGAACAACACCATTGGTGGGGGATGGGAGGCTCTCTCAGATCTCCCCAGGCTGACCTCCCAGTGCTGCTCAGGAGATGGGCCCAGCTCCCAGAAAGAGTCTGCACCCTGAGCCAGCATCCCTGTCCCTTTGTTCCTTCGCTGTCTCCCTGCTCCCGGCTTTCTACCTAAGTGTTCCCACGTTCCATCTCTCTGTGTCCTCTGGGCAGCCTGACCTGATCACCTTGGTGCACGGGGATCTCACTGTCCTCCAAGTTTCCATGCCACTTAGCACAGTCTGTTTCCTGTATGTCACAAGCCAGACAGAAAATAGAGTCTGTGTCATCTCATGGAACCCAGAATGTTGAAGCTGGGAGGGGCCTTAAGACACAGAATATTGGAGCTTGGAGGGGTCTTAGAACACAGAATGTCAGAGTTGGGAGGGGTCTTAGAAGCCAGTCAGGGCTGGGAGGGCCCTTAGAACCCAGGAGGTCAGAACTGGGAGGGCCCTTAGAACCCGGGAGGTCAGAGCCGGGAGGGCCCTTAGAACCCGGGCTGGGAGGGCCCTTAGAGCCCGGGAGGTCAGAGCCGGGAGGGAGCTTAGAATCCAGGAGGTCAGAGCTGGGAGGGCCCTTAGAACCCAGGAAGTCAGAGCTGGGAGGGCCCTTAGAACCCAGGATGTCAGAGCTGGGAGGTCTCTTAGAACCCGGGAGGTCAGAGCCGGGAGGACCCTTAGAACCCGGGATGTCAGGGCTGGGAGGGCCCTTAGAACCCGGGAGGTCAGAGCCGGGGGCCCTTAGAACCCGGGAGGTCAGAGCTGGGAGGGAGCTTAGAACCCAGGATGTCAGAACTGGGAGGTCTCTTAGAACCCGGAGGTCAGAGCTGGGAGGCCCTTAGAACATGGGATGTCAGAGCTGTGAGGGCCCTTAGAGCCCGGGAGGTCAGAGCTGGGAGGGTCCTTAGAACCCAGGGTGTCAGAGCTGGGAGGCCCTTAGAACCCAGGATGTCAGGGCTGGGAGGGCCCTTAGAACCCAGGAGGTCAGAGCTGGAGGGCCCCTTAGAACCCGGAGGTCAGGGCTGGAGGGAGCTTAGAACCCGGAGGTCAGAGCTGGAGGGCCTTAGAACCCAGGATGTTAGCTGGAGGGCCCTTAGAACCCAGGAGGTCAGGGCTGGAGGGCCCTTAGAACCCGGAGGTCAGAGCTGGAGGGCCCTTAGAACCCGGAGGTCAGGGGCTGGAGGGAGCTTAGAACCCAGAGGGTCAGAGCTGGAGGGCCTTTAGAACCCAGGAGGTCAGAGCTGGAGGGCCCTTAGGAACCCAGGGGGTCAGAGCTGGAGGGCCTTAGAACCCAGGATGTTAGGGGCTGGAGGGCCCTTAGAACCCAGGAGGTCAGAGCTGGAGGGCCCTTAGAACCCAGGAAGTCAGAGCCGGGAGGGCCCTTAGAACCCGGGAGGTCAGGGCTGGGAGGGCCTTAGAACCCAGGATGTCAGGGCTGGGAGGGCCCTTAGAACCCAGGAGGTCAGAGCTGGGAGGGCCCTTAGAACCCGGGAGGTCAGGGCTGGGAAGGCCCTTGGAACTCAGGATATCAGTGCTGGGAGGGACCTCAGAGCTAAGAACGCCAGAGTTGAAAGGGGTCTTAGAGACTGTTTCTTTTCTGGAGCAGGAATCTGAGGCTGAGAGAAGGGAATGGCTTACCCAGGATGAGTAGGAAGAGAAGACCGAGTAGGTGGGCCACCTCATCAGGAGGCCCTGCACACACTCTCAGCGTTCTCTCCCACCAGGTAGTGAGCAATCCCCTGTACCACTCTGTCCTTCCTCACCACCCCCACCATGAAAACTTTTAGGAAACAACAGAAAATATGCTGAGGGGGAGGATGGGGAGCGGCCCTTCAGGAGGCCCACTGCCTGTCTTTCATTAGGGCTTGACTGATTGTTTTTATAATCCTCGAGTCCCACATAGGCCCTGAACTGAAAGCTGAAGGCCTGGGTTCCAGTGCCAACATCAACACTAACTTACCTCAGTGGGTTTTGGCCCTGTGACGGATAGAACATTGGATCTGAGTGAGGCAGAACGGTACAAAATCATCAGATCTCAAAGACCCAAGTCCAAATCCAACCTCAGACACTTACTAGCTAGGTAACTGCAGGCAGATTACTTACCCTGTCTGCCTCAGTTTCCTGAAATGTAAAAAGCGAATAATAAAAGCTCCTACTTCACAGGGCTGTTATAAGCTTCAGAAATGCTTTGCACCTGCCTGGCACATAGTAGATGCTTAGTAAATATCTTTTTCCTTTTTTCCTATCACACTTTATTTAGTTTTTCCCCAGTAAAGGGGCACTGATTTTGTTTTCAGTTGTTGTTTATTTTGCTATATCCTCGTCCCCTATATTCTCCATCCTATCCTGAACACTCAGTGCTTATGGATACTAATATAAGGATCAGGCTGTAATTGCCTTCCTAGTCTCTAATCTGTCTCCCCCTGTTCCAGATCAGTGCTTTAGGCTAATTGATCCTCCTTACTATCCTGCTCACCAAGCTTCCATGGCTCCCTATTGGCTTACATTATAAAGTTTAGATTTTTGTAAAGTCATCATCATGACAGCTTTTTATATTTTATATTTTTTCTCTCCAGCTCATTTTACAGATGAGGAAACTGAGGCACATAGGGTAAAGTGACTTATCAAGGGTAATACAGCAGGGAATATCCGAGGTTCCATCTGAACTCGGGTCTGTTCTGATTCCAGTCCCAGAGCTGAGCCACCTGGCTGCGTAAGTCGTATACAGATAATATAAATATAAACAAACATCTCCGTCATCGGCGTTAATCATTTTCAGAGAGGCTTCGTGACATCCTGAGGCTGACGTCATGACCTGCAGGTGGACTGGACCCGGGTAAGGAAGGAGGGCACAGAGCCAGCCTGACCCTCTCCTCCAGAGCCGCTGGCGAGACCTAGGTCAGGCCGACCGGGGCCGGCCTAGCCGCACCGGAGAAGAAAAATTGGTTTTCCGAGACAAAGGGATGAGGGAGGCGGCTGCCACCTGAAGGAATCGGGCACCGTCTGGTACACGAGGAGTGCCTGAGCTGAGCCTTGAAAGGAGCCAGGGATTCCAGGAGGAGGAGGAGGGGGACAGGAGGAAGGGGAGAGGAGGGAAGGGGAGCCTCCAGGCACAGGGGACCGGCTGTGCCAAACTGGAGCATTGTGCTGGGAGAACTGCAAGTAGGCCAGCTTGATGGATCGGAGGGAATGCAGAGCGAGTGAGGGGGAGTGAGATGTTTTCCTCCTGGAAAGGTGGGCTGGAGCCAGACTGTGAAAGGCTCTGGATGCCAAGTAGGAGAGGCTGAATCTGATCCTAGAAGCAATAGGGACACGCGAGAGCTTTTTGCACAGGGAAGCAACATGGTCAGACTCGTGTTTGAGGAATACCAATTAGCTGGCTTTTCGGAGACGAGATTGAGAGAGGAGAGCCGGAATGCGGGGAGACTGACAAATCAGCGCCATGCTCCAGGTGAGAAAGGATGAGGGATTCAGCTGTGGGAGTGCAGGAGCTGGTGGAGAAGGAAAACAGGGGAGGTTTGACAACTGGCTGGCTGGAGGATGTTGTGAGGGAAAGTGAAGAACAGGATAATTTATTAACCCGGGTAACCATAAGTATGATGACAGAAATAAGGAAAGTCACACACACACACACACACACACACACACACACACACACACACATCTATATAGTCAATCAGCCAATTAGCATTTATTCTGCACTTATTGTATACCAGGCACTAAATGCTGGGGAGGCTTCCCAAAAGAAAGCCTCCCCACCTCCTAAAAAAGTCGTCTTTCTCTCAAGGAGCTCATGGTATAATGGGAGGTAGCATGCGAACAACTGTATAAACAAGACAGGCAGGACAAAGTGGGGTAATGTCAGAGGGAAGGCATCAAGGTTAAGGAGGACTGAGAAAGACTTCTTGCAGAAGATGAGGCTTCCATTCTCCAACTGATAAGTGGTCAAAGGGTATGAACAGACAATTTTCAGATGGAGAAATTGAAGCTATTTCTAGTCATATGAAAAGGTGCCCAATCACTACTGATCAGAGAAATGCAAATTAAGATAACTGAGAGACACCACTACACACCTGTCGGATTGGCTAGAATGACAGGAAAAGATAGTGATGAATGCTGGAGGGGATGCGGGAAAACTGGGACACTGATACATTGTGGGTGGAGTTGTGAACAAATCCAACCATTCTGGAGAGCAATCTGGAATTATGCCCAAAAACTTATCAAACTGTGCAGACTCTTTGATCCAGCAGTGCTACTACTGGGCTTATACCCCAAAGAGATACTAAAGAAGGGAAAGGGACCTGTATGTGCACGAATGTTTGTGGCAGCCCTGTTTGTAGTGGCTAGAAACTGGAAACTGAGTGGATGCCCATCATTTGGAGAATGGCTGAGTAGTTATGGTTTATGAATGTTATGGAACATTATTGTTATAAGAAATGACCAGCAGGAAGATTTCAGAAAGGCTTGGAGAGACTTACATGAACTGATGCTGAGTGAAATGAGCAGGACCAGGAGATCATTATATACTTCAACAACAATACCATATGACCACCAGTTCTGATGGACGGGGCAATCTTCCGCAATGAGATCAACCAAATCAGCTCCAATTGTTCAATAATGAAGAGAACCAGCAAAAGAACTCTGGGAAAAGAGTGTGGAACATAACATAGCATTCTCATTCTGCCTGTTGTTATTTGCTTACATTTTGTTTTCTTTCCCAGTTTTTTTTTCTTCAGATATCTGATCTTTCTTGTGCAACAAGATAACTGTGTAAATATGTATACATATATTGAATTTAACATATATTTTAACATATTTAACATGTATCGGACTCTCTGCCATCTAGGAGGGGGGAGGGGAAGGAAGGGATAATTTGGCACAGAAGGCTTTGCAAGAGTCATTGCTGAAAAATTACCCATGTATATGTTTTGTAAATAAAAAGCTTTAGGAGCAACTAGGTGGCTCAGTGGATAGAGCACCAACCCTGAAGTCAGGAGGACCTGAGTTCCAATGTGACGTTGGACACTTAACACTTCCTGGCTGTGTGACCCTAGGCAAGTCATTTAACCCCAACTGTCTCCACAAATAAATAAACAAACAAATAAATAAAAAATTTTAATAAAAAAGAAAAATGTAATTCAAGGCTTTATAGATTGATTGGACAAATTCACCACTTCAACGGAGTTCAATATTGTAACTTTTCCCACATACCACCAACATTTATCATTTTTGTCTTTTGTTTTCTTTTATCACTTTATGAATGTAAAATAAAACTGAAGTTTTTAAATTGATAAAAAAAAAAAAGAAGAAGAAGAAGAAGACGATGAAGCTTCAAGGAAGCCAGGGAAGTCAGGAAGAGGAGTTGAGGAGAGACATCTTGCTCCAGATACAGGAGGACATCCAGTGAAAACATATGGAGTCGAGGGGTGTGTGTGTGAAGGAACAATAGATGCCAGGTGGGAGGGACAGTAGAGTCAGGTGTGAGGGACAATCACTGACAGATGAAGGGCGACCAATAAGGACAATAAGGAGACCGGGTTCACTGAATCTCAGAGACTTCTCAAATTGTTAATGCTGTAAGGGGTGTTGGGGGGTGAATAGGGAGATATAACTAGGTGGCGAAACAGGAGGGACCAGTCAATCCAAGGAGGATCCAGGGAGAAGGAAACTTTCTTTTGGTCCCTTTGTAGGATGATGAGAGAAGGAAGGAAACAAGGCCCTGGTCTTACATAAGGACCCCCCCTCAAGATCATAACAGAGTTATGGATCTAGACTTGGAAGGAACCTCACCAGCCGCCCAGGTCAATGTCCCAATTTTGACAAATGAGAAAACTTTGGTCCAGAAAGGCAAAGTCTCTTGTCTGAGATTCCACGGGGATCATCCTGCCAAAGTATAGATGTGAGTAGCAGAGGTGAGACTGGAACCCAGATCTTTGGAGTCCAGATTCAACCAGATTCCACCCTCCTCTTCCAACACTGGGTTGGCTCTCCAAGAGGCTTCCTGGGTTCTCCTCCCCACCCTCAAAGGCCCATTGGGTTAGGGATCTGCTGGGGGTACAGTGGGAGGTGAAGTGAGAGTGGGATGGGAGCAGGGTGGGAGTGGGGGGCAGAGATACTCCCCTCCGCCCTCCCACGTCACACCCTCTGCACTCTGGGGGCTGCAGGATGTGATGGGAGAGTCAGGTCACGGGTGCCTCCCCCACTCCTCCCAGTCTAGCCTGTCGCCCCAAGTCTCCAGGGCTATGGGGGGTAGGGACTGAAGGCTCCCTCGAAGCTGCAACCTGAGAAGTCAGTCGTTTCCTCTTCTAGAGCCCGAGGGGAAAGGGGGATGGGGGGCAGCTGAGGTTAGCCTGCTCTGCCTAGGGGCTCCGGCGGGACCCAGCCAAAGGAACAAGGTACAGGAGTCGGTTGGGTGCACTTGGCAGTCCACTGCCCTCAGGCTGAGCTCTGGGCTTGCCTGGGGAGCCAGAGACAGTTCCCAGAGCCCTGGGGCCCAGAAGAAGAGAAGAACTGTGGGGGTGGGGGGGAAGTATGGGGGAGAAGGTCAAAAAAGGGGGCATAGGGAGGGAGCCGGGAAGGGTGGCAGAGAAGGAAGCCTGGGATTGCAACACTGGATTTAGGAAAAAAGTGATGTCACCTCGGGGAGAGCCCAGAGGAGAGAAGGCTGGTGGGAGAAAAGAGGGGAAGTCTAGGAATGGTCAAAAGGAGAAGCAGAGATTGGAGAAAGGGAGAAGGTTCCACTTCCCACAGAAAGGGTGGGGTTGGAAGGATTGCATGCTGCCCACACCCCCTTGATTGGAGGTTCCCCCCCCCCACACAGGAGGTTCCTCCAGGGCCCTGGGAAAGGGGGAGGTCTCTTAGTCTTAGGGAAGTCATCCTCCCCGCAAGGGACCCGCCCTCCAATCCAGGAATAGTTGGCCACCCTGGTGGAAATCCTGCTTTTGGCAGGAGAGAAGGGGTTTGGGTGGGGAGGAGATGGGTGGGGGAAGTGGTCTCCATGGGGACCAGAGCATGGGGTGGCGCAAGGCCACACTGACATCAGACCCCAACAACCCCACCCCCCAATTTCTAATCTTGGAACTGGACATCTTTCCCTTCCTGGGACTTCTGGGATCTGAGGGATGGCACAGACTCCAGAGATGCCCAAAGGCAAAATACAGGGTGCCCACTGTGGAGTGTTTAGAAATGTTCAGAGAAAGAAGATGTAGTTAGAGGGTTAGAGGGGGCTCAGTGGTCAGAACTAATCTTGGGAAGGAACTGAGGTGGGGGAAGGGTGTCCTTGGCTTCCACCTCACTCCCTACAAACTCCTGTTGTTTGCTGGCAAAACCCCTGGCCCCTGAAAGCCACCTGCAGCAAGAATTGGGGAAGGCTGGGAGGGCTCATCCCATTCATTCTGCCGCCTTAGACTCTGGGCTCTGTCATAACCGGTCGGGTTAGGTGGGGAAATCCTTAAGCAGCTGGCAATCTTAATCCCCACAATGCCTTCTTTCTCAGAATTTGGAGGTCCATCCTGATCCCTTTCCTGTTGCTGGGAGCCATCCTGACTCTTTTCTCTCCATCATCCCATGTCTTCATCTCTGACTTCGCCAAAACAGGGAAGTTAGAGAAGAAACAGGAAGGTAAATGGCTGGGGGGAAAAGTGGGGTACACTAGCACACAGTGGAAGGAGGGGGGAGATGAGGGGGCAGACAGGAGAGGGGACAAAAGAGAGAGAGTTAGGGTGAGAGGAAAAGGAGAGGTAGCATCTAAAGGGAGCTCGCAGGGAGGATTATGAACAAAATTTTAGAGCTAGAAGGGACCTCAAGAGAGGTAGAATGTAAGAACCATTCAGTTGGGTTAATTGACTTTTTTGGGGGGGAGGGAATTACTTCTTTTTAAAAATTACCTATGTTGCCATTTCGGAATATATCCTTGCTCTTAGGCAGTGAGGTGACGCATTATGTAGAGCATGTGGCCTGGAACTGAGAAGCCCTGAGTTCAAATCCAACCTCAGACATTTATTAGCCGTGTGACTATGGAGAAGTCACAACTGAGACATGGTTTCTACAATTGTAAAATGGGGGTAATAATAGCACTTATTTCCTAGGGTGTTTGTGTGGGTCAAATGAGGTAATAATTGTAAAAGTATTTAGCAAATTGTTTCTGGCATGTTCCTTGTTCAATAATTTTTTCCAGTAATGTCTGACTTTTTGTGATCCCATTCGGGGCTTTCTTAGCAGAAATAATGTAGTGGTTTACCATGTCCTTCTTCAGCTCATTTTACAGAGGAGAAAACAGGGTTAAGTGACTTGCCCAAGATCATAAGTCAATAAATATCTAAGGTCACATTTGAACTCAGGATAATGAGTCTTCCTGACTCCAGGACTGGCCTTTCATCCCCTGTGCCACCTAATTATCCCTCCTGGTATGTAGTAGGTGCTTAATAAATGCCTGTTTCCTTCTTCCCTTTCTAGCTAACCATCATTTGTAACAAAAAATAAAAAGGGGGAAAGCCCCCAATTCAGCAAGGTAACCAACATACCAGTGTAATCTGATTGCAAATATAATCTTCCACACCCCCAGTCTTGGCTTCTGCAAAAATGAAGTCATTGTAAATTATTTTGTTTTTTTGGTTTTGTTTTTTGCTCAGAAAGTGACTTTTCTAAGATCAAGCAGCAAATTAAAGACTGCAATAGGACCAAGCCTTAGTTTGCTTGATTGTCAGTATAAGACTTTGTCTACTACAGGATAGGGAGGTCTGGGGGGCGGGGGTAATTTGGCACAAAAAAAAAGGAAGAAAAGAAAGGAAGTAGGGGACTTTGGGTAGCGGAGGTGGGGAGACAGCTGAAAAACTAACCAAAGGCAGAGAAAGGAGATGAAGTGGAGTTCTGAAATAGAGCAGGAGATAAAGGGGCCAGGGCTGAGTGGGGGAGGGTGCAGAGGAAGTTGAGGTCATAAGGTTCACAAGTCCCACTGTACACATATGTAAGTATGTTCGCATGGGCCAGGGTTGTCTGTGTAGTGACCCATGTGGTAAAGGAAGTGGCCAGAAGGGGGAGGGGAAAGCTAAAGGAGGCTCTGCCTTTGTGGGGAGTTGACTCAGAGCTGGAGAAGAACCTCTGGGAGCTGGGGTGAGCACCTGGGTTTGGGGGAGGGAGGGAATGCTGTGGGGCTGGAGCAGCCAGCCGACAGGGTGGGTGATGGGTTGGACAGCTCCTCTCTGTCAGGGTGTGTAATGTAAAGCTAAAAGTCCCTTCATCGCCAAGCCCCTTCTTCATCCTTATCTGTCTGGGGGACCACCCTGCCCTCGAATCCTTTATCTTGGACCCCACCAGCAGTCTCAGCCCCATTTTCTTTCAAAACAAGTTTCTAGATGGAAACAGAAATTTCTGTCTGGAAATTCAGAAGACCTGGGCCCCAGACCGACCCATTACTTCTCGCTGTTTGAAGCTGGAAAATCGTGCGAGTCCTAGTTTCCACTTCTCCAACATGGCCCCATCCATCCTAGTGTGGCTTGCCTTGGGGGTTGGTTGTGAGAAAAAGCCATTGGCTATCCTCGTATTTTTTAAATGGCCATTTTGTTTGGCAAATTCTTGAATATTTCGAGGATCTGGGATTTCTTCTGTCCTTTGACAACCTGTCACAAGTAGCCCCCAGATCTCTAGCTGAGCAGGGGGTCACTCACTCTACAGGTCTTTAGGAAGCCCTTTCCATGTACCCGGTCCTGGGCTAAGCCCTGGGGATACCTAGAAGGGCCACGCAGCTCATCCCTGATCTATTCCAAGCTGGTGAGAGCCCAGCAAGATGGAGCCTCAGGGGAGGGTTTTAGCAAGGGGGCTTTACAAAGAACTCCCAAGACATGATCCAGGACGGTTTCTGGTTGGTCTTGGAGCTGGAAAGGCTTCATCGTGGGCATAGTCAAGCTCTCTGAAAAGGTTCGCTGGGGGAAGGTTGGCTACCCAATGACGCCTTTTCAGGCAGCCTCTGAACTAAAAATTTAAACTGAGCTGCAGAAGGAGTTTTCATGCCTGAGGAGTCAGAGGTTCCTGAAGCATTTCTTTCTGAGAGGAAGGAAGAATATAAGCTTAGTCATGGATAGGCCCCTGCTAAGGGAATGGTTGATGTGGCCACCATCATAGGCTGGATTTAACCTTGGGACCTAAGGATTTTTTTGGGTGCTTCTCTTCCCTTAACTCTCTATTGGTGTATTAATGGTACAGTAATTATGCATCGGCTCTCCTCTGGGACTTAGTAGGGAGAGAGGAGCTTGAGGATGAAGGTATGGGTTTGGTGAGGAGATGGGAGCTCAGAGATAGAGGTGTGGCTTTGTGAAGAGATGGGGGATCTAAGATGGAGACAATGGCCCAGTGAGGAGATGGGGTAACTCATTGAAGGGAAGGAAGCTTAATGAGGGGAGAAGTGGTCAGGGAACAGATAGAGGCTTTGTAAAGGAATGGGAAACTCCAAGAAAGAGAAATAGGATCAATGATGAAGATGAAAATTCAGCGAGATAGATGGGACCTTCTTGAGAAGATAGGGGCTAATTGGAACAAGAGGTTTGGCAATTGTTAATGCTGTAAAGTTACCCATGCATATATCCTATAAATAAAAGGCTATTAAATAAAAATAAAATAAAATAAAATAAAAAAAAGAGAAGATAGGGGCTTTGTAATAAGATAAGGAAGAATGTATCGGGATGGAGGATGAGTTTCTTCTGCACACAGTCTTGTTGTTAAACAGTTAGGGAGAAATGCAGGTGGACTGGGGGAAAGTCAGAAGAAAAGGAGAGGGGAGAGATGAGGAGACTCAGTTTTCCATCTTGACCTTTCTTCATGACCCACTGCCCAAATTCAGGGACTTTAGGTCCCTTTTCTGGGTGGATCAGAACGTCCGTCACAGAGATATGTTCATATTCCCTGTGTACTCGGTTATTTCCAATTTAACTGCTCCATCACTTTTGTACATTGTTGTCTCCTCCATTAGACTGTAAGCTCCTTGGGGACAGGGATTCTTTTGACTTTGTAACCTCTGTAGGCTCTGTACCAGGCACATTATTTGTTGTTGTCGTCTGGCTGTTTCAGTCATGAAGACTCTTTGTGACCCCCTTTGGGATTTTCTTGGCAAAGATAATGGAGTAATTTGCCATTTCCTTCTCTGGCTCATTTTTACAGTTGAGGAAATCGAGGCAGACAGAACTCTGGGATCTGCCCAGGGTCATGCAGCTAGAAAGTGTCTGAGATCAGATTTGAATTCAGAAAGAGGAGGTTCCTGCCTCTAGATCTGGAGGCCACTGTACCACCTAGCTGTCCCTCCTGGCGCGTAGTAGGTGTTTAATAAATGTTTACTGAGTGACAGAAAAGAGTCTGATTTCTTGTCTGGCTCAGGTGCTGAAGGCACTTGTTTGGATTAGGGGCTAAGTGGATAATTTCCATGGGCAGCTTGAAGCATCAGCAACTCCTTTAACATTGGGGGAGGATGGGTTAATGTCCTAGGGTTTAGGACTCCTGAGTTTTGGGGGTAATTTCTCCCCCAGAATCCCGGGAGCTGGGGAAGAGGGGGAGAATGAGATCTCTGCTGTTTTCTTGTGACTTCTTCCCCGGCACCAGTGGGTACCCCTGCTCCCATCTTTCAGGTAGGAAGCCGGGGAGCTGAAACGGAAGCCTCCTATTGCTCCACTCATCTCCACCCCAGTCAGGTTCCTTTTTGGTGAGGTCCTGAGGCTCCCACCTGCCCCCTGCTCTCCTCCACTGGAACCTTCCTTTCTCTGCCTTCCTCTTGGAGCTGCCTTTGCCCTGCCACCCCAGGTGGTCTCCAGGTGGGGATGCAAGGACGCTCTCAGAGGCACCCGAGTACCAGGTTATCCCACCTTTCTGTGCATCCCAACCCTTCACCATCGCCCTCCAGGGACAGCTGGGGGGACAAACAAGGGGATAGGAGAGGTCAAGGTCACACAGGTGTCTGGGGCTGCCAGGATGGGGGTAGGCTGTGCATCGGGCAGACAGGAAGCTCACACAGGCGCCCTGCGACAGCGTACCTGGCACAGGCAGGCGCGCTGGGGCATGGGGAGGCACGATGCCAGCCAGCAAAATGCAGACAGGTACAGTGCGGCACTGCCGAGGGGAGTGTGGACAGGTGGAGGATGGTGGCACTCGGTGCCATGCAGACGGAGCAGCCTGGCTCCTTCTGGAGCTGGCAGCCAATGCGGACGCGGGCGGAAGGGGGGAGCCCATTAAGGGACCGTGCAGCTGGATGGACCTGAAGCGGCTTGAGCGGCAGGAGGGGAGGAAGGGGCCTGTAGGAGGAGCTTTCTCTGAGCTCCGGGGAGACTCTGGCTGTCCATCCTGAGCCTGGGAATGCTTCCAAACGTGGGGTGCTTCCCACAGTGAGGGGGTGAGGTACCCAGTGGGCTTCAGGGGTGCCAGGTGGGCTTCGGGGGTGCAGGGTGGGTTTTGGGGGTACCTGATGGGCTTTGGGGGTGCCAGCTGGACTCCTAACACTGGCAGCGGCGAGGGTGGAGACAGTGCCGGACAAAGGCAGCGAGACAAGGGGATAGCCAGAGAGCTGGGCCGGAAGCCAGAAAACTCCATCTTAGACACTAGCTGTGTGAACCTGGGCCAGTCAGTTAGCTTAGTCTTACCTCTATTGTCTGTTTATGGTGGATAATAATGGGACCTACCTCCCTTATAGATAGTAAACTTCAAACACTTACTAGTGTTACTAGACACTGCCTGCCTCAGTTTCCTTATCTGTAAAATGGATATAATAGCACCTATCTCCCTTACAGATAGTAAGCCTCAAACACTAGTCTTAAGCTAATCACTTAACTCTGCCTGCCTCAGTTTCCTCATCTGTAAAATGGATATAATAGCACCTACCTCCCTTACAGATAGTAAACCCCAAACACTAGTCTATAACTCCGCCTTCTTCAGTTTCCTCATCTTTAAAATGGATATAATAGCACCTACCTTTTTTACAGATAATAAGCCTCAAATTTTAGCTGTATGTCTGTCATGTGACACTGCCTGCCTCAGTTTCCTCATATGTAAAATGGATATAATAACAGCATTTAGAGATGATTGAGGCTATTTCCAATAATCTTTTGATGAGAGCCATCTACACACAGAGAAAGGACTGTGGGAACTGAGTGGCCATCACAACATAACATTTTCACTCTTTTTGTTGTTCACTTGCATTTTGTTTTCTTACTCTTTTTTTTTTCTTTTTGATTGGATTTTTCTTGTGCAGAAAGATAATTTTACAAATATGTTTACGTATATTGGATTTAACATATATTTTAACATGTGTAGCATATATTGGCTTACTTGCCATCTAGGGGAAGAGGTGGGGGGAAGGAGGGGAAAATTTGGAACAGGAAGGTTTTGCAAGTGTCATTGTTGACAATTATCCATCCATATGCTTTGAAAATAAAAAGCTCTAATAAAAAAACGCTAGCATTTACCTTCCAGAGTAAGAATCAAATGAGATAATTTTTATAAAGCACTTTGTAAACTTTGAAGCATCAAGCAAATGCTATTATTATTACTGGCTAGGCATGATGCTATAATAACTGGGCTATTAGTTTGGGCTATTTATTTATAAATTATCTAGTATTAAGTTATTCTGTCATTATTATATATGATATCTTTATTATCCTGGATCACCCACTTACCAACTGGATGATCTTGAGCAAATTATTTTACATTTCAGAGTTTCGATTTCCTCACCTTTAAATCAGAATATTAATCATTGATATTTGCATAACCATTTAAAGTTTGCAAAGCACTTTAAGTATCTTACTTTATTTAAGGCTCACAAAAGGGACTGCAGATACTATAATCTTCATTTTGCAGATGAGAAGGTTTAGATCCTTGACCATGATCACACTCTGCTCAAATTTCAGAGATCGCATTTGAACCTGCGTTTCCTCATGACAAGAATAACCATCTTATAATATTAAGCTCAGGGGCCTTCAAAAAATAGGGAGGAATTTCAGGCGAGATTGTGAGGGAGCTGTTTGTGGGCAGATGGGGGCTTTGGCCTGCCTCCTAACTCACAGCCAAGATGAAGCCGGCTCTTCCCACATACTTGGCTGTCCATGAATCAAGCCAGAGATGTGCAGAAGGTGGGAAGGAAACGCTCTGGAAAAGGGGGAGGTGGAATAACCTGAAGAGGATTCAGGGACTGTCGGCTCAGGATGGCTCCGAGCGAAGATTCTGAGTCCCGGGGGGAGGAGGTGGACAAGAAAGCTGGGGGGCAGGAAGCCGAGGAGGTCCGGGTTCGAATCCCAGCTCCAACTCCAGGCTGCCAACTAGCCTCAGACGGACCTTGGAGTTTAATTTGGGGTGGCGTGAGATCATAGAAAGATGGTGAAAAATCCCCATATTCCTCTGAACCCTAGTTTTCTCATCTGTAAAATGAGCAACTGCCAACTTCCTCATGAGCACATATCCTCCCCCACCCAATGTCACTGTGAGGAAATCCTCTGTAAACCATAAAGGACTTGGGAGACGGGAGCCCTCGTTATCATTGGGGAACCCCAGCTCCAGGATGCTCAGGAATGGCAGAAATGGGTGGGCAATGGCTGCCAAGGTCCTCAGAGAACAGCTCAGCATCCTCTGGAATCAACTGGTCCCAGGACGCACGTCCTGGAAGCTGGTCTCCCCTCCTCCAATCCCCCTGTTGCAATGAGAGCTTCCGGGTGAAGTTTCCTTGCTTAATTGACCACAAGGCCAAGACTGCTTTCTTAGCTTCAAGAAAAAGCTTGATGGAAGTGGAGGGAGTGGGGAGGAGCAACCGAGGGTTTCTGCCCCCATTCTTCCCCAGCCCTTGGAAAGGAAGGATACGGAAGGGAGAGGAGCCAGATAATCCCTAGTTAAGTCATGGCCCAGACACTGCACATCATATGTATATGTATAGTGTGTGTGTGTGTATGTGTGTGTATATATATATATATAGAGAGAGAGACAGAGACAGAGAGATACAGAGACAGAGAGACAGAGAGAGACAGACAGACAGACAGAGACAGACAGAGAGAGAGAGATGGAGAGAGAGAGACAGAAGAGAGAGAGACAGAGAGAGAGAGAGAGAGAGAGAGAGAGAGAGAGAGAGATGGAGAGAGACAGAGACAGAGAGAAAGAGAGAGGGAGAAAGAGAGACAGAGAGAGACAGAGACGGAGAGGAAAAAGAGACAGAGAGACAGAGAGAGAGGGAGAGAGAGACAGAGACAGAGAGAGACAGAGACAGAGAGACAGAGAGAGACAGACAGACAGACAGAGACAGACAGAGAGAGAGAGGGAGGTAACAGCACTTGGAATTGCCTCTCAATTATGCTACTTGCCACCCTGTGTAATGGTGGCAAATCATTCCTGTTTGGATCTCAGTCTCTGGTAAGATGAGGAAATTGGACCGAATGATCTCTGATGTATTGTCCAGCTCCAGATTTTATTTATCAGCATCAAATTGTAGCATGGTGGGACTGGCAGGACTACCAGCTCTGCCCTTCCCCCACAATTTCCCCAGTCCCTTCTTTTCCCCACATTCTCGCCCCCCCCAGTCAGAACTGCCCCCCTGAGGTCTGGGCTGTGGCTGGAGCTCTGGGGATCATTGTCCGGAAGAGCAGGGAGAGGGTCGTCCAAGACCAGGGCAGAGACCATCTGGAAGCCAATTTCCCAGAGACCCTTTAGATGTTGGCGGATCCAGGACCACAACATTAGAGCTGCACTTATGCTCACGCGATCCTGTGTGCTGGGGCTGAGAGTGGCTAGGTGACAGGATTAGCTGGAAAAAAAATGGAAGGCAAATGGCTCTGAGACGCAGGAGTTCTGAATTCTAGCACCACAGGCTGAACTTCTCTCCTCCCCAAGTCCCCCAAGGGGGGAGGGGAGATGGGGCCGGGCTGGAGGTCAGCGGGGGACGTGGGGAGCTCCGGGCTGTCCGTGCCTTCCATCTTCTGTCTGTCTGTCCCTCAGGGAGCTGGCCCTTCCCTTCAGACATGCTGCTGTTCCCCTGACCTCAGGGGCTCCGGACCTGAAGGTAAGTATCTGTGTGAGTAAAGAGTGGGGGTGGGGGAGGAAGCGGAGGACACGGCCTCGGGGGCTGCGTTTGGGGGACTTCCCGGATGCTGCCGCCCCCCCCAACACACACACTCCAGCCCCCCTGCCAGTGTCTCAGGCCCTCCCTGCAACCCCCTTCCTCTCACACAGACTCTGGTTGCCTGGCAACCAATGGAAGGGGGGAGGATAGAGAGTGGGAAAGAGCTAGTTTGACAGCCTAGAAGCAGGACAGACAGGGAAATGGCCTTGATCTTCCTCCCCCCTGGGACTCTCCTCCTCCTCCACTCTATGGGTCCCCCCCACCCCCCACAAAGGCACAGACACACACCGCAGAAATGGAGACACACACACAGAGACAAGCAGACCCACAGGCGAATAAACAAAGATATGGAAATACAGACTGGCAGGGCTGCGAGGGACCTCGGAGTCCCTCTAATCCAGGCCCCCTCCTCTGCCAGAGGTCCAGGCAGGCAAGGTTGCATGGCAGCAGAGTCCACCTCAGAGCTCAGGTCCTCCTGAGGAGCATCTCCCAAAGATCTCCTTGTAGTGGTTGTTATTGTTATTATCTTCCCACTACCAGAGGAGCCAAATTTAGACCTGGGAAGGACCACTTAGTCTAGCACCATCTCCCCATTTTACAGAGGAGAAAACTGAGGCACCCTCTTAGCTGACAGAGCTTCTTCAGGAAAACCCAGTGGTTTGGGACTGTCGCCCAGGGTGGAGCCTAGTTAGGTTCTGAGAGGTCACCAAGAGCCGTGTGCTGAACCTGAAAGGGTGGACAGCCCCCCAGAAATCCCTTTCCGAGCCTGTCGGAGATTGTGATGCTTATTGCTGTCCTTGTTGCTGCTCCCCTCGAGTCCTTCTCGGAGGCAGTGGGGAGGGGACACAGGCCCGGCCCAGCTGGAAACACTTAGGTCAGGAGCCCTGGAAAAAAGCACGTCTGGGGACTGGCCCAGCTCAGTTTGGTCAGGTCATCGCTGACCGCTGGGGAAGGAACTGTTTCAACGGCTGCAAGTTATTAAATGCTGGCTGGGGGAGGGCTGGGGATTTGCAGGGTCGGGGAGGGTGGGAGGGGGTGGTGACTGCCCCAAAGGCATCCCGGGGCCTTGGAATTCGGGCGGAAGTTGAATTTGGAGCCAGAACTGGGGTTCAGGTCCCGCCTCAGACCCTTCCTGGTGTAGCCCTGGGGAAGTAACTCATAGTCTCTGCATGTGTAAAAGGGAGGTGCTGATGGACTACTGGACTGAGCCCCAGGCACTCAAACAAAGGCAAGGACCGGCTCTCCAGGAGCTTTCCCCAAGCCCAAGGACACTGTATATGTCCTTAACTTACTATAGAGTGTGAATGGAAAAGCGTCTCCCCTTCTGGCCAGGAGGGTCCTTATTGTGAGGCTCCCGTGAGACCGTGCTATAATCATAATCATAATCATAATAATAACTAACGACTATATGGCTCCTCCTATGGCCCAGCCATCTGCTAAACGCTTTACCATTACAATCCTGTTTGACCCCCATAACCAGCTTGGGATGCCGGTACCACTATTATCCCCATTTTACAGATGAAGCAGCTGAGACAAATCGGTTGAGTGACACAGTGATGGACATCCAGGGCCAGATTTGGACTCCCATATTCCTGATTTTGGACTGGGCCATCGAGTTACTGATGTAATATATGCAAAACATAGCATAATGCACCATGGGAGCAGCAGCGGTTATTAGTGAGGAAGCTATTATTATTATTAGTGCGGACTTATGTATGACTTTATCATTATGGGGAAATCCCGCTGTGGAAACTGCTTCTACTTGGCTACAACTCATGGTCTGGGAGAGAGGTTAAGTGACCGGCCCCCAGCTGGGGTGAGTCGGGGGCAGGACTTTTACCCCCATCTTCCTGATGTCAGAGCGACCTCAAGCTCACTGTGAATGGGTATTTGTCAACAGTAGCCATTATTTCCTCCATCAATTTTTTTTCTATTGATCCTCTACATGTCCATTTCCAGTTGTCTCGGACTTCTGCCTTACCACTGGACTCCAATGACCCTGGAGGAAAGACTGAGGCTGAGAACTCTGCCCAGCGCATGTAAGTCAAGGTATCCTCCCATGAGACCATCAATCCTCTGGGAACGAAGGGTGAACAACAATCGTGACTCTAGCTTCTTTGGTACATGTTTACTTGCATGCTGTTCCCCTTCCCCCATTAGATTGTAAACTCCTTGAGTGCCAGGATTGTCTTTTATTTCTTTTCGTATCCCCAGAGCTTCATAGGAACACACACACACACACACACACACACACACACACACACACACATATATATATACACACACATTTTTTTATATATGTAATTAATGTATATGTATAATTGGTATATATGTATGTAATTAGTATGTGTATATACATGTAATTAATGTATATGTATATGTGTAATTAGTATGTGTGTGTATATATATATATAGTGGTGTTGGACACCTGTGATCTCATGGGTTTAGGGAACTCCCAGAGAAGCCCCCCTACCACTGAAGATCAGTATTTACCCCTTTTAGAGTTGCTCGGAGAGGGCGGTGACTTGTTCAGGGTCACACAGTCAGTCGTAGGTGTTTCCGAGGTGGGGACCACCCTGGCTACCCCCTGACAATTATAGTCACAAACAATGGCTGAAGCCGCAAGGTAGAGCCTTTCCATAAGGAGCACCTGTTAGCTCTGCTCTCGCACACGTGGCTGGGTGTCCCGGCAGGTTGTTCACCCTCCTGGTGTCCCAAGCCCCCTCTAAGGGTGAATTGCTAAGATAACTGTCGCAAAATTATGATTTTCCTGCCGGGAGCTGCCAGGGCTGAGTTGGGTCTCCGTGGCGCCCTGGGGGGCTGCTGGTCCTGGCCGGGAGTGGAGGATGCAGCAGACGGCCCCCAAAGGTGAGCTTCCCCCCTACCCACCTCTCTGCCCCCCCAGGCTCCCGCCATGGGCTGCATGCCCTGCAAGGAGAAGGCTGGATCCGATGCCAAGCTTGAGGCCCTCCATGAGGACATTGCAAAAGGGGGGCAAGGCTATGGGGACCGCTACAGTCCCGAGCCCACCAGGGTCACCTCCTCGTCTTCCTCCCATGTGCCCAGCATCAGCCATTTCTCCCAGCAAATGCTCAGTGGGCCGTCCTTCCTGACTCCCATCTCCCCCAAACCTGGAGGCATTGCAGGTCAGTGCTTGGGGGGGGAGGGTCACCCACAAAGCTCTGGGTGCCTCCCAGCACTCCCATCGGCCCAGACCACCCCCCCCCAGGCCCAGCTCAGATGGGCAGAGCTCGGGGTTCAGGCAGAGCTCGGGAGGAAGAGGAAGGGTCGAGGCTTCCAGTTTCGGGGGCCCCTACCCCCCGCCCTTGGGGAGCCTGGGTTCTGAGAGGGGCCACGTGGGCTTTGGAGCCTGCCATGCAATGAAGGAAATGCAGGCATCTGCAGCTGGGGAACAGGAGCATCGGGGCCTGCAGTTACCCAGAGAGGGCATCCTGAGAGGGGAGAGGGCCCAGGGAGGGCCTAGGGAAGGAGCCTGGGGAAGGGGGCTCGAGCCCTGGGGACCAGAGCAGAGGTGGCAGGGAGGGGAGGCCGCAGACTCAGGGGCTGGAGGCCTGATGGTCCCGGAGGCCTGGTGGGTCCTGGAGGCCTGATAGTCTTGAGGGCCTAGTGGGTCCCAGAGGCCTGGTGGGTCCCGGAGACCTGATGGTCTTGGGGGCCTAGTGGGTCTCAGAGGCCTGGTGGGTCCTGGAGGCCTGGTGGATCCCGGAGGCCTGATGGTCTTGGGGGCCTAGTGGGTCCCAGAGGCCTGATGGGTCCTGGAGGCCTGGTGGATCCCGGAGGCCTGATGGTCTTGGGGGCCTAGTGGGTCCCAGAGGCCTGATGGGTCCCAGAGGCCTGGTGGGTCCCGGAGGCCTGATGGTGTTGGGGGCCTAGTGGGTCCCAGAGGCCTGGTGGGTCCCGGGGGCCTGGTGGGTCCCAGAGGCCTGGTGGGTCCCAGAGGCCTGGTGGATCCCGGAAGCCTGGTGGGTCCCAGAGGCCTGATGGGTCCCAGAGGCCTGGTGAGTCCCAGGGGCCTGGTGGGTCCCGGAGGCCTGATGGTGTTGGGGGCCTAGTGGGTCCCAGAGGCCTGGTGGGTCCCAGAGGCCTGTGGGCCGGAGGCCTGGTGGGTCCCGGAGGCCTGATGGTGTGGGCCTGGTGGTCCCGAGGCCTGTGGGTCCGGAGGCCTGATGTCTGGGGGCCTAGTGGGTCCCAGAGGCCTGGTGGGTCCCAGAAGCCTGATGGTCTTGGGGGCCTGGTGGGTCCCAGAGGCCTGATGGGTCCCAGAGGCCTGGTGGGTCCCGGGGGCCTGGTGGGTCCCGGAGGCCTGATGGTGTTGGGGGCCTAGTGGGTCCCAGAGGCCTGGGGGTCCGAGGCCTGTGGTCCCAGAGGCCTGGTGGGTCCCAGAGGCCTGATGGGTCCCAGAGGCCTGGTGGGTCCGGAGGCCTGATGGTGTTGGGGGCCTAGTGGGTCCCAGAGGCCTGGTGGGTCCCAGAGGCCTGATGGGTCCCAGAGGCCTGGTGGGTCCCAGAGGCCTGATGGGTCCCAGAGGCTGGTGGGTCCCGGAGGCCTGATGGTGTTGGGGGCCTAGTGGGTCCCAGAGGCCTAGTGGGTCCCAGAGGCCTGATGGGTCCCGGAGGCCTGGTGGGTCCCGGGGGCCTGGTGGGTCCCAGAGGCCTGGTGGGTCCCAGAGGCCTGATAGTCTTGGGGGCCTAGTGGGTCCCAGACGCCTGGCCTCACTGTCTCCCCTCTCCTGCAGGGACCGGGGTGACCCTCTTTGTGGCCCTTTATGGGTACGATGCCAGGACTGCCGATGACCTCACCTTCACCAAAGGAGAAAAATTCCACATCCTCAACAACACGTGAGTGAGCCGGGCAGCTGTGCTGGGGACAGAGTTTTCCCCACAGCCCCATTTTGGCCTGGGGGGAGCAGGGCATGGGTGGGGGGCCCGCCAACCCTCCAGCAGCCCCTGGGTGGCGGTGTCTCCGGCGGAGCCTGCCAGCCCTGCGCCCTATTTCTCCTGTCTGGAGAGCGGGCAGAGAGGGACAGCTGCTCAGCCCGCCCTTCCATCTGTCCTTGCAGCGAGGGCGACTGGTGGGAGGCCAGATCCCTGAGCTCCGGACGCACTGGATACATCCCCAGCAACTACGTGGCTCCTGTGAACTCCATCCAGGCAGAAGAGTGAGTGAGGGCTCTAGGCCCATTCCAGGCCCGACCGTGCAACCTGGGGGGTAGGGGTCTGGCTTTCTGGGACTGCCCAGCCGCCTGGCCCTCCTTATTATCCTGGAGGGGCCGGGGGAAAGGCACGTGGGCTTAGAGGGGTGGGAAGGAGCATGTTGTCCCTGTGCTCAGCAAACTTCCCATCGAGCTGGGGAGACAAGGCACACCAGGGTTTTCTTTATGACATCTGAAATCATTGTGTACTCGGGGCCATACCAGCTCTGACATTCTGTTCTCTGTCTGTCTCTGTACTTCCAGCTCCAATGTTCTGTGTTCTGAGGTTTCTCCCCCCCCCCTTCCTTATTCTGTCACTCTATGATCTAAGGGCCCTCCCAGCTCTGACATCCTGGGTTCTAAGGGTCCTCCCAACTCTGACCCTGGGTTCTAGGCCTCCCAGCTCTACTCCTGGGTTAAGGGCCCTCCAGCTTGACCTCCTGGGTTCTAAGGGCCTCCCACTCTACCCGGTTCTAAGGGCCTCCCAGCTCTGACCTCCTGGGTCTAAGGGCCCTCCCAGCTATGACCTCCTGGGTTCTAAGGGCCCTCCCAGCTCTGACCTCCTGGGTTCTGAGGACCCTCCCAGCTCTAACATCCTGGGTTTTAAGGGCCCTCCTAGCTCTGACCTCCTGGGTTCTAAGGGCCCTCCCAGCTCTAACATCCCAGGTTCTAAGGGCTCTCCCAGCTCTGACCTCCTGGGTTCTAAGACCCCTCCCAGCTCTGACCTCCTGGGTTCTAAGGGCCCTCCCAGCTCTGACCTCCTGGGTTCTGAGGACCCTCCCAGCTCTGACATCCTGGGTTCTGAGGACCCTCGCTGCCCTGACATTCTGTAATAAGGAACAATACTAATATGATTGGGCCATATGCAGTTCCTACCCACAGGCAGTGAGTGCTGTTACAATTCAGAAGAAAAGATTTGGTTGCACGGAGGGAGGTGAGGGCTGGCAATGGGGGAAGGAGCCCAGGCAGAGCTTCCTGGAGAATGTGGGACATGAGCTGCATCCTGAGAGGTTTAGGGAGTTGGAGGAAAGCATTCTAGGTGGGGAACAAAGGGCAGGGAAGCATCTCGAATGCTTGGGGAGCGGTGAGTAATCTGTTTTGTCTGGAGCACTGGGTATGCGAGGGGGGCGTCTGGCTGCAAAGGCGGTGGAAGCCAGATCGAGGAGGGCTTGGAAAGCTAAACTCGGAATGTTGCAGAATAGGCTGCAGGCAGCAAGGAGCTATTGAAGGTGTCTGAGCAGAGAGTGATGCAATCAGAGCTGGGGCTGGAGAAAAAAGCAGTCTGTTCTGCCTGAGAGATTCAAGGGGGAAAGACTGAAGGCACTTAAGAAGCTATTACTGCAGGCTAGGCGAGAGATGATGAGAGCTTGAACTACAATGGTCACCGTGGGAACAGGGAGGACAAGAGGGGAAACTGGCGATTGGAGAAACTCAGCCAGGAAGATTCCGCAGAGCCTGGGGATGCTCTCGGATTAGTGGAGCAGTAGATACTTAGGAAGCACCTACTGTGTGCCAGGGGCAGCTGGGCGGTGCAGTGGGCAGAGGGATTTGGAAGCAGGGAAGCTGAATTCAAATCTGGCCTCCGACGCCGACTGTCTGGGCGAGGCTTTTTGTCTGTTTCCTCCAAACGAGCCGGAGAAGAACACCGTAAACCTTTGCCAAGAAAAGCCCAGATGGGGTCACAAAGTGGCTGAACGATAAAACATCGTGTGCTAGTTCCTGGGCCAAGCGCCGGAGGAACAAAAAGCAGCAAAAGCATCCTCACACTCAGGGATCTAAGGGGGGGAGGAAGGGGAAAGTGAGAGACAGCCTGGGGTCCTGAGGCTGGAAAACTGGAAGGTAGGGAGACCATTAAGAGAACAGGGATATTCTATCGGGAGGGGGGGCAATCATGAGGCAGATGATGAGAAGCCTGACAAGGGGGGGGGGGGAGACTCCTAGCCAGCCTGTTGGAGACGCAGGGGGTCGGCGAGGAATCATCCATCCAGAGGGGGTGGCTGGAGTCACGGAGTGCAACCATGGTGGCTGCTGGTGGGAGAAGCTCCTTCCTCCATTCTCTTCTCCAGCCACACTGACCCACTCCCTCTTTATGTAACACACTCCACCTCCACGGTGCAGAATCTCCAGCGCCATCCAAAGCGCGGCCCAGGTATCCTTCCCACACAGGTCGATCCCCCTCCCACATCCCTCCTCGCTCCCTTTTGAAATTATTTTGAATCCACTTTATACTCACTTGTGTACATGTCACATCAACCTCCTCCCTCCGAGAGACTGATGTATTATATAAACTCGGGGAGGGGGAGAACTGTTGATCTAAAAGGCAATGGAAGCTCAGGCTGTGGGAAGGGAGTGTCCAGGAGGGAAGGGATCAGCCTCGGTCTCAGGAAGGAGCGTTCTGTTCTGTTCTGGAATCCATAGTTTAGGACCTTGAGGAGCTGGAGAGAGAGAGACTAATCTAGCTCTTAGGGATCGGGGAGACAGTGCTCCCGGCACTTCCTGTCTGATGGAGGAGACAGAACAGAAATAAATTTAAAACACAGCAGAGTGGGATGAACATAGCCAAGGGATGAACGAATGAATGAACAAAGGAAAAGGCCTTTATTAAGTGTTTATTATGTGCTAAGATCTATGCTAAGAACCGGAGAGATAAATAGGAAAAAATCAGACATTTCCCAGGGTTCAAGATACTAACACTCTAATTGTGGGAGCTAGCAAATGAAAGGAAACTTCAGCTTTAAGGTAGCGGAAAGGGGGTCTCTGGGGGAAGCTACAGGTGGGTGGCAAAGCCCCAAGGGTCCTTGGGCCAGGTGAATCCAGAAAGGTTTCTTGGAGGAGGCGGTCATTCCTGACTGGAGAGAAAGAAGGAGAGAGTTAGGTGAGAGCTCCGGGAGATCAGTGAGAAGGCAGTGCATGCATCCCCCAACCAGCATGAGGAAGGGTCTGGAAATAGATAAAAATCAGTGAAAGAGACAGAGGATGTTTAACCTGAAAAAGAGAAGGGATGATCGCCATCTTCAAGCATTAGCAGGACTATTGTGAGAAAAGATTGAACTTGAGAGAAAAATCTCCTAAGAGTAATTTAAAAAAAAAAGTGGATTGGGGTGCTATGAAAGCCTTGGGTTCTGTCCAGAGGAGAATGGAATAGTGACTTGTTGAGGAATGCTAATTCTAATAGAAATGGATCCCTGCACTCAGCTTGTTGATCTAGAAAACTACAAATTAGCATCATCTATGTTGAATGGCATTCTTATTTTTTCTGTTAGAACATTTCCCAATTTCATTTTGATCTGCTTCTGGCTGTACTGGGGAGTTTCTTTTTTCAAAAGTATTTTTTCTAAATACATGTAAAGATAGTTTTCAGCATTCATTTTTGTAAGGCTGTGCTCCAGATTTTTCTGTCTCTCTCCATTACCTCCCCCTCCTCAAGAAGCAAGCCGTCTGATGTAGGTTAAATATGTGCAATTCTATGCACTTGAGAGTTTCACAGGAGTGTGTAGCTGCCTGTGGGCCTTGAATTTGATATCTCTGCTCCGAGCCCATCTTCCATCAGGTACCAGGTGGAGCTCTGAGAGTCTGTAATCCCATAACTGAAAATCTCTCAGATCTCCCTTCTAAATCCTTGATCCTTAACAATGAGATGGTTGAGGTAGCAGTTTCAATACCTGTGACTGCTCCAGGTATTGCTCTATCCTCCCTGGGGTCTTCCTCACTTGGTCCTGTGTGGGCCTTCCCTTTTCCCCAGGTGGTACTTTGGGAAAATAGGTCGGAAGGATGCTGAAAGGCAGCTGCTGGGCCCCAGCAACCCTCGAGGAACCTTTCTTATCCGGGAAAGCGAGACTACTCAAGGTGGGAGGTGTGGGGAGCGGGTGGGGTGAGGTGGAAAGGATGGGATCAAACCTCTGGGAAGCCCCTCACCCCTTGGCTGTCTCTCTGATGGAGGGAAGAAGGCAAATGTTGATTTTAGCCCCCTCTCCTCCTTCCCTCTCTGCTCTTACCCCTCTAGGGGCCTATTCTCTGTCCATGCGGGACTGGGACGAGAATAAAGGAGACCACATAAAACATTACAAGATCCGTAAACTGGACAATGGTGGGTATTACATCACCACGCGGGCCCAGTTTGAGTCCGTCCAGAAGTTGGTGGAGCACTACACCGGTGAGTAAATGGGGTTATGGGATGGAGTGCAGGGAGGACTTACTGTAAGGGGGTTGAGGAAGAGAGACCCTTACCCTCAGGCCCCTTACAGCAGATCTCCTAGATCTAGAAGATCTCCTAGATCTAGAAGAGGGACTGTCACCTCCCACTGAAAACTTTGGCCAGTGTAGGATTTCTCCTTCCTTGTGCCTGTTGAGGGCAAGGGGATCTAGACTTCTGATCTAATTTATATAGAGAATGTCTAGTGTGGAAACTCCTCTCCCAATGCAGATTAACAATATTCATGGCTTAAAAATTTTATTTATTAAAGCTTTTTATTTATTAGCAATTTATGGTTTTAGCAGTGGTTCTCAAAGTATGGTCTAGAGAATCCTGGGGATCTCTGAAACCCTTTTAGAGGGTCTAAAAATTCAAAAATAGTTTTTATTTCCAATATGGTAAATGTCTATAAATATAACCAGATAAACAAAAATGCTTTGGAGAGATCCTCAATAATTTTTAATAGGATAAAGATACTGAAAACAAAAGTTTGAGAACCACTGTTTTAGAGTTTTTGACTCTAAAGAGTCATTGACTCATCCAGGGTCGCACAGTCAGAGTGAGTCAGAAGCAGACTTGAACAAAACTCTTACTCCAGGCTAGTCACTGTCTCTTACATCACCTGACTTTGCATTCAGCAGGGACTTAATCAGTGGCTATTCAGTGAAGGAATGATTAACCACCATAGTCCTCAGCTAGTGGGGAGGTCCAGAAACCGGGGTCCTCCACCTTGTTCCAAGCCACACACGGTCATTCTCTCCACTGTGATCTTCTAGAAGTCAACGATGGACTTTGTTACCTCCTCACAAAGCCTTGCGTCGTCATGAAACCAGGAACCCTGGGTTTGGGTAAAGATGCCTGGGAGATCAGCAGAGACTCCATCACCTTGGACAAAAAACTGGGCATGGGCTGCTTCGGGGATGTATGGATGGGTACGAAGGCGTCCCTTTGAGCAGGGAAAGCTCCTGTGGGAGGTGGGGATCCCCTGGGGAGGCTGGTTCTGGGTGTGGGGAGTGAGTGGTGGGGTGGCATGAGCTGGGGATGGGTGAGGAGGTTTAGTGGACAATATTGGAACCCAGAACTGGGGGTGCTCTGAATAGAATGCCAGAGGTGGGAAGGAACTTAGAATACATGGTGCATCGTATTCAGTACAAAGAACCCAGGATGTCAGAGCCAGGAAGGTCCTAGAACCCAGGATGTCAGAGCTGGGAGGGCCTTAGAACCCAGGAGGTCAGAGCTGGGAGGGCCCTTAGAACCCAGGGTGTCAGAGCTAGAACATAGACTATCGGAGATGGAAGGGACTTTAGAACAGAGAATGTTGGATCTGGAACATAGCCCTTAGAACAGACTGTCAGAGGTGGAAAGGATTTTGGAACCTAAGATGTCAGACCAAGGAGGGCCCTTAGCACATAGTACAGCATGGCGGGACTGGTTGTGAATGGAACATAGAGCATTATGCTGGCAGAAGAGCCCCACCACTTTGCACAGCCATTTGGGGGAGGAGGGGGGCTGAGGCTGCCCTGCCTCTGGGCCCCCCCTCCCCAACAGACTTCCTCCCCCCCCATTGGTAGGCACTTGGAACGGCTGCACCAAGGTGGCCGTGAAAACCCTGAAGCCAGGCACAATGTCTGCGCCAGCCTTCCTGGAGGAGGCCCAGATCATGAAGAGGCTGCGCCATGACAAGCTGGTGCAACTGTACGCTGTGGTGTCAGAGGAGCCCATCTACATCATCACCGAGTACATGAGCCACGGTGAGTGGGGAGCCCGCTGAGCACCGGGGGAAGGAACCTGGGGCCGGACTTGGGGATTTGGGAGGTAACTGAGGTCTGGTTCTCCCCCAGGGAGTCTGCTGGAATTCCTCAAGGAGGGGGAAGGCCGCAACCTGACTCTGCCCTACCTAGTAGACATGGCGGCCCAGGTAAGGGGGGCCGGGGCAGGGTGGTTTTAGCCCCCCTGGTCCCCCGTGGAGTTTTGGTCCCCATCCCTGCAGCCCCTAAGGTGGGTTCTGTGGTATCCAGGTGGCCGCAGGGATGGCGTACATGGAGCTCATGAATTACATTCACCGAGACCTGCGGGCAGCCAACATCCTGGTGGGGGACAGACTAGTGTGCAAGGTCGCTGACTTTGGACTGGCCCGGCTCATTGAGGATAATGAGTACAACCCCCGCCAAGGTGCCCCCACCTGTTCCCCAGGCCCGAACTCCCCCCATGCCCCCATAACCCTTCTCCACGCTCCCCATGCTCCCCTTAGGGGGGCTCCCCATGCTCCCAGTGCTCCCCTTAGGGGGGCTCCCTGTGCTCCCAGTGCTTCCCTTAGGGGGGGGCTCCTCCTATTTGCGAATCTCCTCTTGGGCTTCTTCACTCTTGCTTTCCTCCCCCAAGGTGCCAAATTTCCCATCAAGTGGACGGCTCCAGAGGCCGCACTCTTCGGCAGGTTCACCATCAAGTCGGATGTCTGGTCTTTTGGGATCCTACTCACAGAACTCATCACCAAGGGCCGGGTCCCCTACCCAGGTACCCCTCGGGGCCTTGGGGAGGCAGTGAGTGCCGAGGGTGCGAACTTAGGGAGTGAGGAAGGGCTTCTCTTCTGCCCTTAAGGCCAGCTCTGACCTGTGGGGTACAGACCTCGCAGAGATGTAGATGTTTTCTGATCTAACTTCCCCCATCCTGCCAACCTCACACAGGAGATAATATCTCAAGAGTTGAATAGTTTTCAAAACATCTCCTGTTTCTTTGTTGAGTCCTCATACGACATGATTGCCCTTCCCCATCCCACCATTATCCTTCTGACTTTCCAGCTTATCAACCTCCTTCTTCAATTGTAGTCCTCAGAGCTAAAGACAATATTCCCCCTTCTGTCTAAAGATTCCAGAGGATGGATAATATGTCTATCTCCTCCCTTATTTCTGGAAGCTCTGCCTCTCTTAAAGCAGCAGAGGATCCCATTTATTTTTTTCTGTCTGCTACAACCTATTGTTGACTCATCTTGACTTTAACCCTATAATCTTCTAATACCCATAGATCTTTTTTTTCCCTTTCTTCCCCTTCCTTCCTTCCTTCCTTCCTTCCTTCCTTCCTTCCTTCCTTCCTTCCTTCCTTCCTTCCACAATTGAGGTTAAGTGACTTGTCCAGAGTCACACAGCCAGGAAGTGTTTAGTGTCTGAGGCCAGATTTGAGCAGAGGTCCTCCTGACTTCAGGATTCTATCCACTGCACCAACTAGTTGCCCCTTTTCTTTTTCTTTTTAAGACAAATTACTGTTTAATTATGCTTTTCCAATCCTGAAATTGGGAAATTGATTTTTGATATGCAAGTATAAGGCTTTCCATTTATCCTTATAGAATTTCATCATATTAGATGTGCCCTTATACTCTAGCCCAGAAAAGTCTTTTAAGATTTTTTGCATGGGATCCAGTGTGTTAACTATCCTGTCCAGAAGAATGGAATCTGCAATTTTGAAGTTGCTATCTATGCCTTTTTTGCAAGTTATTCATAAAAATGTTCAATAGCACAAGGCCCAGAATAGAACCTTGGGGCACTTCATTGGAGACTGCCTGCCATATCCATATGGAACCACTTAGCAACAATTTTGAATCTAACCTTTCAACTGATTCTGAATCTATCTCATTGTATCACTATCTTTTTGTCAAACTGAGATCTGTTGAAGAGATTGGCTTAAAAAGGCCGAGTTCTCCCACTGCATCCAGGGCCATCTCCAGTCATTCTGATCTACATCTGCCCATTGGCCCCAGATGGCTCTGGAGGGGAAAGTGAAGCAGGTGACCTTGCACAGCCCTCCATCCCTCAAATCTAATTCACTTACATGTCATAGCAACATCCTGATGTCATGGTTCAACAACAAATCTAACTACTTATCTGATTAGGAATTTATCTCACTGAATCTAGCCTAGTATAAACTATTTTTTTCAAAACTTTTGTCAAAATCTAGGTAAACTATCTATCCCCAGCACTCTCCTCATCTTTTGGTTCAGTAACCTTGTCAGGAGGTAATAAGGATATTTTTTGCATGTATTTGTGTGCATTGCCTATTCTTGATCAAGCTACCAATGAGATCATATTTGTAAAAAGCATGTAGTACAATACCTGGCACACAGTAGGCACTATATAAATGCTTGTTCCTTTTCCTCTTCCTCCATCCTTCTGCTGGTTCTTGAGCAAGTTACAAATGAGATCATATTTATAAAAAGCATGTAGTACAGTACCGGGCACACAGTAGGCACTATATAAATGCTTATTCCCTTTCCTCTTCCTCCATCCCTCTGCTGGTTCTTTCAGTGTCGCTGCTTCCCTTTCTAGAAGCTAACCAACCATCTCTTTAATGACCCATTCCAGAATTTCCGGAAGAGTTTAAGTCAGGATCACTGATCTCTCATTTCCAGGCAACATCTGCCCTTCTCCAGCATTGGGCTCCTGCTTCCATTTTCCAAGATCTTTCAGACATTGTGTCTGTCTGTCCTCCAGTTAGCTCAGGAGCAGAATGTCGGTCTTCTAGTGCAGGAGACTTGAATGCATTTAAGGACAGACACTTGCTGCTCTTTTCATTTCTTCCTCATCTTGTGGACAATTCCCTATTAGCTCTGTAATCAGTAGCAGCGCCATGTTATGAATACAGAGTTTAATGGATGCTCCCTCCCTGTACCACCAAGGGCCTGAATCTTTCCGAGTTTCAGGGAGGGCCAAGGCTTTCCCTCCCCAGCTGAATTCTCTCTTGCCCTTCCCTCTCCCAGGCATGAATAACCGGGAGGTGCTGGAGCAGGTGGAACGGGGTTATCGAATGCAGTGCCCTCCCGGATGCCCACCATCTCTGTATGAGATCATGGAACAGTGTTGGCGGCAGGTCGCTGAGGAGAGGCCAACTTTTGAATACCTCCAGTCCTTCCTTGAGGACTACTTCACCTCCACGGAGCCCCAGTACCAGCCAGGGGACGAGTCCTAACCTGTGCTTCCTGCTGCCAGAGCGCCGGGCACCCTGAGCCCTGCCCACCAGGGACTCGACTCCTGAGCCCTTTCCCTGCCCTTGGAAGCTCCATTCCAGGGCCTGGCTGGGGTCCGGGACCTTCTCCATCCCTACTTCTGCTCCAGGTCCAACCACCCTGAAAAGGATGCACTTGAACGGCCCCCCACTCTGGGTCTCTCTTCTTAATCTTTAGGTTTCACTAGTGCATCCTTAGCCTTTCCAAGTCTTAAGGCCCATCCTGTTGGCACTCCAGATCCCACTGCTCTGACCTTATTATTTATGAAGTCATTCTCCCTCCTTTTTCTGAGCCTTCCCATCCTTGCCCCTCTCTGGATACCTGCCCACCCACCCTCAGGCCCTTCCCTATGATTTGTCCTTCCCCCTGTTGTGGCCCCCATCTCTGTCCCCTCCAATTCTTTCTGCCTCTCTTGCTGCTGTACCTAGAACTGGAGGCGGGCTGGGAGGAGGACCATACTCTTGCCTGTGTGTTTATTTTTTTTAATCAATTCTGTAAATAAAGAAAAAAAATTGTCTCTCATGTGAGATGCTCTTTGGTTAGGGAGCAGAAACAGCGGAAGGGAATGGAGATTAAGGAGCAGGAGCAGGCAGAGCCCCCCGGATTGGAGCGGAGCATGCTGGGTGGAAGACTAGGAGATCAGGGCTGGGACTCCCTCTGGGGTTGGACCAGGGAGGGTTATATTGTTGCACTCATGGATTCAGTAACAGGGACTCCAGCCTTCTAACCCTTGTAGGTGATAGCACAGAGGTGGATGGGGAGAATGAGCTGTCCTTGGTGATGGGGGGAGGGAGGAGCTCACATAATAGCCGACCTTTCTCTGGAGTCACCATTCCCATCAACAATGGGGGATGAGTATTGTGGGTATCATTATCGCAATCCCATTTGCCACGCTTGGAGACAAAAGTTCAGAGAGGTGAAAGGATTTGTGTAAGGTCCCACAGCCAGCCGAACTGGGCGCCCAAGCGTGATCTTCCTGCTTGGAGACCAGTGGACTTTCCACTACGTCAGTCTGCCTCCCAAAGGTCACGCTGCCCATCGAATTTGGGGAACACCATAACAAGTGACTCACCCTTGGGGAATGGCCCCAACAGAGAGGAGCTACTTCCAAAACGGAGTCAGTGGGAGAGCCTTCAGGGTCAGCGGGAAGAGTGGGTGAGGGATGGCAGGAAAGCATTTGTTCATTCATTCATTCGGCACCGGGTTGCCAGGATCTGTCCTAGGTGCTAGGATACAATATTAAAAATAAATGGTTCTTGTCCTTCAGGGTTTACATTTTGGTGGGGGAAGGGGCAGAGAGAAACCACAAAACATGGAGGGGATGAGCTGAAGGAGGGGGGGGGGCGATGGATTGGATTGGAGAACTGGGCGGGAGTCAGTGGTCTGGGTAGCTCAGGGGCAGGGAGTTTGGATAGGTTTGTGGAAGTGCATAGGGGAAGGAAGCTCAGTGAAATCAGGTGGTGGGACTCATAGGAATGGCTTGAGAAGGCCATGGAAGGAGCTCAGGAGCAGGAGCAGACTGCAGGATCACTGGAAGTGGGATTGGCGAACCAATGGGAAAGTATTAGATGTCAGCGAAAGTGAGTTGGGTGTTTCAATGGGAGTTCTTGGGAAAACCAATGAAAGGGTTTGGGGGTCTGGGAGGGCTTGTGGGGCTCACTGGGAGCAGGAGCTCCGTGGGAGGGAGGAGAAGTGAGGGTGTATTATCAGTGAGAGACTTTGGGAGGTCAGTGGGGGGGTATCAGGGCAGGGAACTGAGGGGGGCATCCGTAACAACCCTAATGGACTCCGGATTTTGGAAGTCAGGGAAGTTATTATGCAGGAAAGTGTAAGATCCTTCTGGACCAACCTTGGTGCCTACTGGCCTGTCTCTGAGCCAGGCATTCACCATTCTTGGGCCTTTCAGCGAAGGGATGCAGCTGACGCATCCCTTGCCCACCGGATGAAGAAAACCAGGCTTGTCCCGTGGGCACTGCCCACCTGCCTCTCTTATGCCCGCCACGGCGGCACAGCCAGTGTGGTGTCTGGGCTCCCTCTCGTGCCCATAATGATCATTACACCGCAAAAGCTGCTCTTCCAAGTGGGGAAGGTCCCCGGCTCCCTTCCTCCTTGCATTCCTCCCCTCATGGAGAAGCTGCTGGGTGCTGAGGAGTTTGAAAGCCGCAGGGACGCCAGACTTTTTGCTGCCAGCCTGCCCTCCTCAGAACCTTCCTGCTGGAGGAGGTGAGATCATCGCCTTGGAAGCTGTCCCCACTCCGATTTCCTCTGAGTATTGAACTAAATGGTTGTCTCTACAAATGTACAAATTTGTGGAGTCGCCAACGCTCTGGATACTGTCCCCATCCTTCCCAGGGTCCCATCTGCGCCTGGAACTTTTGGCTTGGGTTGGGGCTTGGGGTTCCTGCATTGCTGAGGGCTCTCGGAGGGGTGGGATGGCCTCCCCTACCTGGGCCGGGTCTGGGATGGGGGGACACTGGGAAAGGTGAACACAGACTTACAGAAAGGGGTGCACGGGAGGGGCAGTGGGCAGAGCAGGGGTCCCAAGTCAGGAGGACACTGTTTGCTGGGGACTCACCCTGAAAATCACTCCAAACGGGCACAAACCCTTGCTTACCTACAGGTAAAACTGCAAGAGGAGGCCCTTGGAGGGGCCCACAGGCACGCAGGGACACGCTTGGGGAAGGGACTGCAGATAGGGGCCTCAGAAGTCACCCATTCCTCATTTGGCAGGTGAGCAAACTGAGTTCCGGAAAGGGGTCACAGGTAAAAAGTGCAAAGGGCAGAATTTGACCTCAGGACCCCTGGCTTCAAATCCTGTGATTTCCAGCTCAAAGCCCATAGACAAAGAGTGGAGCCGGGTTCGAGACCGGCACACTCAGAGCCAAAGAGAAGGGCATTCTCTCTTTCCCATGTCCATTCTTGCCCCTGGCCTGTGATTCAGAAGGGGAACCTCCGGCCCCACTCCGGCCCCCCTCCTCCCCCAGCCTTGGTCCCTCATCACCTCAGGCAGGAACAAAGATGACCTTTGGCCTCTGCTCTCTGCCCTCTCCTCCCACACCCCCTGCCCAGGGGGGAGGAGCTGTTTGAAGTCTGGGCTGGAGGGGGTTTCCTGTTGCTGGGAGGAATGCAGGGGGGAGGGGGAGCTCGGTTAGGGGAGGGGGTGGGTGGGTGGAATGGTTCTGGGCCTGGGATTTTCACACCAGCAGATGAGGGGAGGGGGGAGCTGCCCATGCCAGGAGGGGCCACATCTCCCAAATGCCAGCCAGGATCAATGGAGCCTAGAGTCAAATTCCGTTCTCCATCTCCCGGGGATGACTGGACCGAGGAGAAGAGGAGCAGGGAGGGAGGTGTGGGGGACCCCCAAGTTAAGGAGCCAGAGCTCCCTGCTCTCCGAGGGGGTAAGGGGGAGATCCAGGAGACTCTGCTCTGCAGGGATCTGACTTAGCTTTGCTACCCTGACAATGTGACTCTGGGCATCAACGTCCCCTCTCTGAGCCTCAGTTTCCCCAAATGGGAATGGGGCAGAACCTGCCTTCCCTTACTTGAGCTCCTAGAGAACAGGGAGAAGGTTCTTGGCCCTCTGCGCGCGTCTCCGTTCTTTCTGCAAGATCAGCCACGTGGAAAGCGCGCTGGGGCTGTGGCCTGACCCCTTTCCCCTGCTTTCTGTCCTCCGCCCCCAGCCCTGGCTCTGACTGGCCTCCCTGTTCTGATTCCCGCCCTAGTCCACTGCCTCTGCTCCTCAGCCTCTGGTTTTGCACTTCCCCTTAGCCCTAAAACTCAGCCCCACAGCTCTGGGTCTTGCCTCTGCCCCTGCACAGAGCCCCGGCCCCTCGGCTTCGTCCCCTCCCTCCTCTGGATCGCCCTGCGGCTGACTTGGGGTCTCCCAAGTCACCCAGGTTGCCGTGTGTCTCCTCTTCCTGTGTGGCCTCCTAGGACCTCAGCCCGGGTAGCTAAAGGGAAGCACCTGCAGGCTGCCCAGTACCCCCAGAGGGGAGCACCCCTCCCCCCTGCCCCCCAAGGGTCTCAGGGGAGAGAGAGGAAGATGCAGGACCCACCACAGCTTCCACAAGTGGCCCAGATGGGCACCTAAGGTCTGCCACCAGGTGGCGGCAGCAGCCCGTGGGAAAGATCCAGAGATTCCACTTGTCCCCACTTGGGCTTGGGGGGACGAGACCAAGGGTCGGGATTATTTAAGGGGGCTGGCAAGGTGGCGAAAGGACACAGAGAGCCCCTGTGTCTGAAGTCAGAGCCAGCGCCAGCCCTATGGGACCTGGATCCCTTCTTTCAGCCTCCCCTTCCCAGATCCCTCTGGGGCGGGAGCAGTCTGTACCACCCTGGCCCTCCGCTCCCTGGAAGGCTGGAGCTCAGACGTTGGGGCACATTATTCCCCTTCCCCGGGTCTAGGTTTCCTCATCTTTAAAATTCTAGATTTGCACTGGATGATCCCCCTGCAGGTCTGCTATTGTGTGTTCTCCTGGTTCTGGAAATCCCATTGCCCTCGTTAGAGTCACCCCCTACCCTCCACCTCCCATTATCCTTAGCATCTCTCCAGCATCCCCACCGGCTATTACTCTCCAAAGGAGAGAGAACGAGCTCCTCCCTGCACCGCTCCCCCTCCAGCAGAAAACAGAAATCAAGATGATAGCAGAAAAGACGGACACGGGCTCACAATTCCTCAGGGATCCTGGGCCTCTGGGCTGGGAGCCTTAATTGGGTGCCATCATGAGTCCAATCCCTGGTTACTTGTGCGTGTGAGAGAGGAACGTCCTTCCCAGGCTTTCCCAGCCCTGTTCCTTGCTCCCCTCTACCAGGAATGGATTCCTGGAAGCTTTCCAACTCCTTCCTTCGCCTGTGATTCAGACTGGGTGGGGTCCTCGGGCCTAAGGGCAAGCCCTAGTATGTGGGGGCAAGACCTAGGCTGGGAGCCCCTCCTACCCTTGTAGCAGAATCACAAAGTTCCCCTTTGCGAGGGCCCAGTGCCAACATGATGTATATTTTATGATAACTCCAGAGTCTGGATCCAAACCTGAAGAAGGGCCTCTGACAGCCTTAAGCATCTCTTTGATTAATACCTGACCTTTTAATGCTTCCCCATTCAATTAATAAATCTTTGAACCTGAAACAGGTCCTACTTTCCAGGGGAAGCTGACTTCTCTGGGCTGGGGTGCCCGGGGACTAGGTCGTCCCCAGAGCCAGGGGGGGAAAAGTCCCCCTGGAGGCTCAGGAGTGGGCCAGGAAGCTCTGACATCCTTTTTCCCGGTCCCTTCTTTGGGGAAAGGGCCTGAAAGGCAGATTCCCAGCAGATTCCCAGGCGTTATCCCCCTGAGTCTCAGTTTCTCATTTGCGAAATGAGAATAACAGCCCCTCTCTTCACAGGCTCATCCATCTAGAGCTAGGAAGGACCTCAGAGGCCATCGAGCCTGACCCTCTCCCTGTGGCCCCTGGAAAAGAACGGCTGGCCTGGAGTCAGACAGCCAAAGGGCTGGAGGTGGGGGGGGGGGGCCTAAAGGCCCCGGAGATCCTCCTGTCTCATTTGCCAGGGGCTGAAGCTGCCAGCCCCGCCCCGGCCCCCAACGCGTGGTGGCCTTGTGGAGAGTCTGGCTGGCTGCGAGGCTGGCACGGGGAAAGGCAGCACTTGGGCACCCCCAGCCCACTTCAGGCCTACTTTCCCGTGAAGGTTTTCATGGGGTCCAAGAAGAGGCCAGAAGCCAGCGGAGAAGGGGGGCAGAGCCCCAGACGGTGCCTGCTAGGCGGCGTAGAGAACCAAGCTCGGGCAGATGCGGGGGAGATGGTGGCGGGGGACAGATGCCCCGCCCCCCCTCCCGGGGAGCGCCCGGCCCCTGCACAGCCCCCGGGGCCCTCCGCCTGCCTGGGGTAATGGGAACATTCCCCCCCCCTGCTCCCGGTCCTCGGGGAGATGATCTGGGCTTTCCTTCTCATGGCGTCTGCTTTTCTTCCTGTAGCCCCTCCCTGGTCCGAGGGGACCGTGACAGAAATTGGGGCAGGAAGGTGTGTGTGTGGGGTGTCTGGGAGGACTGGGCCGAGGGCTGGTCCCGAGGGCTGGTCCCCGAGGGCTGGGCCCTAGGACTGGGCCCCGAGGACTGGGCCCGAGGGCTGGGGCCCTAGGACTGGGCCCCGAGGACTGGGCCCGAGGGCTGGGCCCTAGGACTGGGCCCCGAGGACTGGTCGAGGCTGGTCCCGAGACTGGGCCGAGACTGGGCCCGGAGGGACTGTTGAGCCGGCTGGGAGCCTAGGACTGGGCCGAGGACTGGGCAGGGCTGGCCCAGGACTGGGCCCGGACTGGGCCAGGGTCCGAGGCTGGTCCCGAGGACTGGGCCGAGGACTGGGCCGAGGCTGGGCCAGTTGGGGCCGAGGGGGACTGGCCCGAGGACTGGTCCGAGGACTGGGCGGCCAAGGCAGGGAAGGCGCCTTGGGATCCATCCCGGTGGCGCCTCCCCAGCCGCCCTCGCCACGGTCCCCATCAACGACAAGGGGGGCTGATGTTTGTGTCGCGGGCCGCTCGGTCAGCCGGGAGCCCGAGGAGCCGTCTCAGAGAACGCCCCTACGCGTCCCATAAGGCCCGTCGGTGGCCAAGGAGAGCGGTTTGATTGAGATGCAGTGTTTAAGACAGGAATCCGCGCTCAGCCCCCAGAGCCCGGGGGTCGCCGCCCGATCGGGGGCGGCCGCGGCGGGGCAGCTCGGGAGCCCGCCTCGCCCCCCTCCGCCCCCCGCTGCTCTGCCCCAGCCGCCCGCCCCCTCGGGCCGCACGCGGCCGAGAACTACAACTCCCGGCATGCTCCGGGCCGCGCTCTCCCTGGGGTTCCGGATGGTGAGCAGGGAAGGTAAGCCGAGCTCACAGTCGGCAGGGGCAGCAGCAGCAGCAGTAGCAGCGGCGGAGGCAGCGGCGGCGGCGGCGGCGGCGGCGGCGGCGGCGGCGGAGACTGAGAAAGCCAGGCAGGGAGAGGGAGCGGGAGCGGGAGGGAGCAGCCGAGAGGAGGCGAGGCAGGAGGGAGCCCGGCCGCCCCTCCGCGCGCGGGGAGGGACAGACAGACAGACGGCCGGGGGGACGGACAGACGGCCGGGGGGACAGACAGACAGCGAGGCAGCCGCGCAGCCCCGGCGCTACAAAGCGGAGGCACCAGAAGGCAGGAGGAGGAGAGAGGGAGGGGAGGGGGCCCGGTGGGAGGGGGAGAGAGAGAGAGAGGGAGGGAGGGGGGAGATCCAGCTACCACCACCCAGAGCCAACCTCTGCTTTCTGTCCTCATTTCCTTTATCCACCCAGCCCCGCGCCCGAGGGAGGCTCTGGGCTAGCTGGGCAGACAGCCGAGGGACAGACAGACGGCCGGGGAGAGGGGCGCCGGGGAGGGACCTGGAAGAGGAGCGCTGCCTGCCCAGAGAAGGTCCTTCTCCCAGGTTCGCAGCTGGGGAGGGGGCGGGAGGGGCGGTCCGGCGCCGTGGGCGAGGGGACTGTGGGGTGTGCGTGTGCACGCGCGCGCGCGCCAGCTGGAGAGGGGCTTTGGGGGCAGGCCCCAGGCCCCTGAGAGAAAGGGATAGAGAAAAGGAGGCGAGAGAGCGGGCGAGGGGAGGGCGGCGGAGGAGGAGAGGAGGAGGAGGAGGGGAGGAGGAGGAGGAGGAGGAGGAGGAGGAAAAGCAGGAGGAGGAGGAGGAGGAGGAGGAGGAGGAGGAGGAGGGACCACCGTGTCCAGGGGAGTTAGCCGAGGAGAATGTGAGCCGAGGAGAGAAAAATGCTGTCAGCGCTGGCGGCCAGGGGCGCTGAGGGCTCCGTGACTCTCCCCAGCAGCCGCCGAGAGCCCGCGTCGCCGGAAGAGAGCAGCCCCCGGAGGCCCGGCCCGGCTCGGCAGGAGCGAGCCCCGGACGGAGCCCAGCAGTTCGGTGAGTCCCGCAGCCTCCCCTCCCCCCCTCCCCGCCGCAGGACTGCCGGGGTCCTTTGTGCGCCCCCCCGGGTGGCCCCCGCCCCCCGCGGCTGCGGTGCCCGCGGTGCCGTCTGTCTTTGTTTGCGCGCGGGGCGGCCGCTCAGCCTGGCTGGCAGAGCCGGCGAGGCGGGGAGGGGCGGCGCGGGCCGGGGGCGGCTCTCGGCTTCCCGGCGGCCGGGGCCCGGCCCGCGCTCGCGCCCTCCCGCCCCGCTTCCCCTCTTCCCTGCCTCCGGATTCCGAGCTGTGGTGCTTCGGCGGTTGGGGAATGCGCCTGGGAGGGAGGGGCGGCGGCCTGGGGGCAAGGCCGGCCCAGGGAGTTGGGACGGACCGACGGCGGTCGGTCGGGGCGCCCGGAGGTGGGCCCGGTACCTGCCTGTCTGACCGCGTCGGGCACTTCTGCGTGCATGAATAAAGAGCGCCCCCCCCGGTCCCGGGTGACGCTGTCAGCGGGGCAGGGGCTCCCCGGGGCCGCCTCCCACCTTCCCCCCGCCGGGAGGAGAGCGGCCGCGGGGAAGAGCCCTGCTTCCTGCACTACAGGAAAGGCCGCTGTCCCGGCCGGGGAGGAGGAGGGCTGGGGGTCTCCTTCTCGCCCCCGGCCCCGCCGGGCCCCAGCCAGCTGCGGGGAAGGAAGGATGTGGGGATGGGCTTGGCTCGGACGGGGGCAGGGGCAGGCCCCGGGGCAGGGAGCGGGCACCGCCGCCGCGGGGGCAGGAATTCGGTGCCCCAGACCCCGGGGGCCGGGCGGCCAGATGTGCCGGGAGGGAAGGAGGAGCCAGAAAGGCAGCCTGGGCCCTCCAGCTAGAGCTGCTAGCCAATGCAGGGGTCCGGCTGTGCTGGGAACAAAGCTCAGTGCCCAGGCTCCCCTTCTGCACCAGCGGCCGCCTGGCAGTGCCAACCGTAGCCGGGCCCCGGCGCCAGGGTGGCAGGCGCTGCCCAAGCAGGCTCTCGGGTCTCCCGTGCAGCTCCCCCCTGCCCACCCTCCACGGGCCGGGCCCCTGCCGGGGCCGACAGCGGCCAGCCTCCTGCTCCTGCTCCCGGCGCATCTGCTCTCCTGGCACAAAGAGGGCAGCTCAGGGGCCTCCCTGCCAGCCTGAGGGCCACAGGGACGGACCCAGCCAGGCTTCCCGGGGACGCCTGGTGACGGCGTGCTCTCTGAGGGGCCGGGGGGCTCATGTCGGCGGCAGCGGGGGCAGACGGACCCCGGGACTGTGCGTGTGCAGGCAGCGCCCGCCTGGGCGGGGAGAGCCAGAGGGGCAGGCTGCCCGGGGCCCACTCCCCGCCCCCCACCAGCCCGTGGGTATCGACGCTCCAGTCTTTGAGCAGATACATATTTATTTTCATACTAATGGAAAATCAAACTCCATAGTCACCGGAATTCATATTTTTCCTCTGGGTCAATAACCTGAGTGACCCCCAGGGACCGCGGGCAGCTTGCCCCAGAGCTCCTCCTCTCGGATGCCTGGGAGGGGAGGGCAGGGCAGGAATGGGCTTTTGATAGGCGGCCAAGGCCGACGGGCGCCCGTCCAGGCTGGTAAAGGCTCTGACCAAGCCGAGGGGGGCGGCCTGGGGGGCTGGGGGCCGGGGGGACCCAGAGCCGGGGTGTGGTCTCCCCGCCACTCGCCGTCCTCCGCCCGCTGCCTCCCTGGTCCGTGCCCGGGGTTCCCCCTGGTGGCCCCCTCCCTCCCAGCCGGCCTCCTCGTCCACGTGCGGATATTTATTTTCCGTAGTAAAATCCATTTTTAATGCCGTTACTTTTGAAATAATATAGAGAGAAACAAATGCAATGTGTTTAAGCTGCCCTCTGTGAGTTTTTAATGTGATCTATGGTGGAGGCAATGATGGAAGTTGCCGTGGTGCTCTGGGGTAATTTGGTGTCGTAAAGAAAAACAGCCTGCCATTTACCGGGCTCGCTGGGGAGCCGGGGCAGCAGAGGGGCAGAGCTGGCCCGCCGCCCCCCGGGAGCGTGGGGCTGGGTCACCCTCCGGGAGCCCCACGGCTGGGGGCCGAGGCTGCTCCCCTCCTTGGGTCCAAGGCGTCCAGAAGGGGACAGGAGCCCCCCCCCAAAGCTGCCCCGGGGGGGCAGGGAGATGCCCAGGGGTCAGGGGTCGTGCTTCTCCCCCTACTACGCTCTCAGCTTGCGCTGGAGGGGGCTCGGCTGCAGAGAAGACTCAAGGACAGGGCCTCCCCCAGGGCCTGCTCCTGCGGGCACGGATCCCAGCTGTGCTGCCCAGCCTTCGGCATAGGGCGTTTGGGGGGCATGGGCCTGGGAAGGAGGAGGAGGTTCTCATAGGGAGGGGGAAGAGGCCCTGAAAATGAGCTTTTCTGAATCCGCTGCCTCCCCAGCTCAGCCTGGGGCTCTGACCCCCAGGGTTTGCCCCTCACCCTGCCTGGTGCTGGCCCTGTGGGACAGGGCTGGAAGGAGCCTCAGAACACTGAAGCAAAATGTTCAGACCAAAAGGCAGCTGGGAACATAAAAACTCTCCATTCTATCTGTTCTATTTGTTTAACATGAAATGTTCAAGCTGAAAGGAACTTGGAAGCTAAGTTAGAATAAAGAGTATTAGAATTAGAAATCACCTTACTCCGGGAGACCCTTACCCTGACTTCTGAGAACTTGGTGCTGTTTTTTAGAAATATGTTCATAACAGTAGTTCCATATAATCAGTCTCCTTTGTGGTCCTGTGGGTTTTATTTTATGCATTTAAAAAACTTGTTCCAAAAAGGGTTCGGAAGCCTCCCCAGAATGCGGAGGGGACCACATCACAGAAAGCATTGGAGTCCTTGTCTCAGAACCCAGAAAGGGGCCTTAGGATATAGTTTAGAGGTTGGAATTATCTTGCCCAATGACGGCTCTTTAATAACTCTAGTGACCTGGACACAACTTGAGTCTTTTGGGAGGAGGGACCCAGGCAGTGCCCTGTGCTGAATGCCATCTCCCAAGTCCAGGCGCCCGAGCCAAGCGATAGCTTCAGGAGAGCCTGTGCCCTTGGCCTCCTGCTGCCCAGTGAAGCCTGTAGTAAAATAGGTTCTGGTCCCTGCCCTGGCTAGGATCTTGGGGGCATCAGGTCCAAAAGTCCCCCTTACGTGGCAGACCCAATCTGGCCCTGGCCCTTTTGTAGCAAGCTCTGTAGGAAGAGCTGGGAAGCCAGGGTGGGGCAAGGTTGGGGAGAGCAGGAGGGAGCAAAGGAAGAGATGTTACTGCCAGCAGATGGAACCCCCCCCCCAGGGAGAGAGCAGGAGAAGTGGGGGTGGAGGGAGGTAGTAAGAGAGGGAAGGAAGGAGGAGGAGAGACAGAGAGGAGGGAGAGAGACTGAGGGAAAAGGGAGGGAGAAGCAAGACAGAGAGGAGAGAGAGGAGGGAAAGAGAGGGGGAAAGACAGGAAAAAAGCAAGGAGAAACAAGACAGAGCGGAGGGAAAGAGAGGGGGAAAGACAGGAAAAAGGCAAGGAGAAACAAGATAGAGAGGAGAGAGAGGAGGGAAAGAGACTGAGGGGAAAGGGAGGGATAAGCAAGATAGAGGGGAGGGAAAGAGAGGAGGAGAGAGGGAAAAAGAGACTGAGGGAAAAGGGAAGGAGAAACAAGACAGAGAGGAGAGAGGGGAAAAGAGACAGGAAAAAGGGAAGGAGAAACAAGACAGAGCGGAGGGAAAGAGAGGGGGAAAGAGGAAAAAGGCGAAAGAGAGGAGGAGAGAGGGGGAAAGAGACAGGAAAAAGGGAAGGAGAAACAAGATAGGAGAGAGAGGAGGGAAAGAGACTGAGGGGAAAGGGGGGGGATAAGCAAGATAGAGGGGAGGGAAAGAGAGGAGGAGAGAGGGGGAAAGAGACTAGAAAAAGGGAAGGAGAAACAAAACAGAGAGGAGGGAAAGAGAGGAGGAGAGAGGGAAAAAGAGACTGAGGGAAAAGGGAAGGAGAAACAAGACAGGAGAGGCAGAGAGAGGAGGGAAAAGAGACTGAGGGAGAGGGAGAAGCAAGATAGAGAGGAGAGACAGAGAGACGAGGGAAAAGAGACAGGAAAAAGGGAAGGAGAAACAAGACAGAGAGGAGGGAGAGAGACTGAGGGAAAAGGGAAGGGAGAGGGAGAAACAAGATAGAGAGGGGAGACAGAGAGGAGAGAAAAAGAGGGGAAAAGAGACAGGAAAAAGGGAAGGAGAAACAAGACAGAGAGGAGGGAGAGGGACTGAGGGAAAAAGGAGGGAGAGGGAGAAACAAGACAGAGAGGAGAGAAAGAGAGGAGGAGAGAAGGAAAAAGAGACTGAGGGAAAAGGAAAGGAGAAACAAGACAGAGAGGAGAGGCAGAGAGAGGAGGGAGAGAGGGAAAAAGAGACTGAAGGAAGAGGGAGGGAGAAGCCAGATAGGAGAGACAGAGAGAGCCCCAGCATCCAGTGGTGAAGGGCAAGCTATAGCCAGGGCTGGGGGAGAGGTAAGGGGGAGCCACAGGCAGATGAGGGGGAGTCACCAGGGGTGGGCAGTAGGGCTGGTGAGGAGAAAAGCTCTGCAGTCTTAGAGAAGAGAACTCCCCATGTTAGGTCTCCGCCCCCCTCCTCACACCTCCCTCTCTCCTCCCAGGAAGCCAATATGGGCAGATACTCAGGCTCGATTCATTCCAAACGACTGGGCCAATGTGGGGGAAGGGGAGATGTCGGGCCCTGTGTAAAAGGTCAGGCAGAGAATCCCTCCGGGTGTGAGTGTGAGGTGGGGAAGAAGACAGGGGGTCCGAGTTGAAGCCCCCTGCGGGCAGGGCCTTGCCTGTGGCTGGGGAGGGGGAGAGCCGGCAAGGTTAGGCTCAGGAGCGGAGGGGGCAGGGCCCGTGGGGAGGAGAGTGGGTGGCCTTGTGGCCAGGCCTAGGGAAGCGGAGGTGGCCGGGGCCCCCCAGGGTGGGCGGGCTGGCAGGCTGGCAGGAGAGGGAGGGGAATCAGTGAGTCAGCCTCCCAGGAGCTCCGGAGGGACAGGCAGGAGGCACAGCGCATTCTGGCCTGGGGGTCAGCCAGGAGCTCTGGCCTTGGACAAAGCCCGTCTCTCTCCTCTGGGCCTCGGTTTCCTCCATCTGAAGTGCCTGGATGGGACGAGTTCTTAGGGACCCTGCAAGTGCTAACCTCCTGGGAAAGAAGGCAGGCGGGAAAGAGAAGCTCCTGGAGAAAGGCCGGGGGAGGCCGCAGCTAGTCCTAGCAGGGGCGTCCAGTGAAGCTGGCGGGGACTTGGGGCCCTCTGACAGAAAGGCCCTGTCCCACCCTGGAGTGTCCTCCCCCGGCCCTGGCTGAAGCTGCCCTTCACCACCCCTTCCTTCCTGTGCCATGTTCCTGAGAAAGCCTTAGTTTTCCTCATCTGTCAAATGGGTATAGGGTGGGAACTTCCCCAAGGTTGCCTACAGGTGGTTGGGGGCTAGGTCTCCAGCAGCTTCAGGTGAGATGGAGAGAACAATTAATAGTGGCGGGCGCCGGAGGCCAAGGCAGAGAGGGTCACAAATTAGATCCCAAACACCTCCCGGGACTCACAGGAGAGAAGGTGGCCTGGGTGCCCCCAGCCCCTAGACTTTGAAGGAAGGCAGCCTTCTCTCAGGCGGCTGGTCTTTGGATTGATGCCGGGCCCACCAGTTGGGCTCCAGGAAACAGGAGGGCCTTGGTACTGGTAACCTTTAGTGATGGTGGGGTTTGGGAGCAAGGTGGCGACCCGGAGATTTAGGATTATGGAATGCCGGGCTTGGAAGGGACTTAAAACATGTGGTTAGAGCCCGGGAGGTCAGGGCTGGAGGCGCTAAGAACATGGAATATTAGAACTGAAAATGACCCTAGAATAAAGACTGTTACAGCTCAAGGGGACTTCAGGACAAGAGCTGGCAGGAGCCTCGAACCCAGAAGGGTTGGCGAGGGGAGAGACTGTCATTCTGACTGCCCCATTTCAGGGGCCCAGGGCAGGAGAAAGCTTTGCCGGGGGAATCTCTCTGGGTCTGTTGGGCATCTGGGAAGGAGAAGTCCTGGGTCTGGTTTTCAGGTAAAAGGCCGGCGCCCTTGGAGGGCAGGGGGGGTCTCCCAGGAGGCTCCCATGTGGCCCGGGGGGCCCCAGGCAGGGCTGAGCCTGGTCCTTGGGCCACAGCGGGCCCTGGCAGGGAGCTGGCCAGGCTGGGAGCGCTTCCAGAGCCCTGGGAGAGGGGCCTGCAGTTGGCGCCCTCATGGACACTGGCAGGGAGCCTTCGAGGCCTCAGGGGCCCAACCTGGGCGCCCCTCGGGCCTTGCCCCCACCCTTCAGGAGCGGGAGGGTCCCTGGAGACCCGAGAAGGAGGGCGGCCCCCCCAGTCCCCAGCTGACAGGAAGCACTTAGTCTCAGCCCCTCCCTCCCCCGAGGCTTGGGCTCCCCCAGTGCCCTCTCCTCCCAGGCGCCTCTGGGTCCTAATGCCTCCTCTCGCCTCTGGCCACAGGCCCAGGGTTCACTGGTTCCTGCTGAGCCCCTCCCTCTGAGCCGTGGGCGCCCTGGAGAAGAGGGGCTGGGGCTGGGGCTTCTGGGGCCACCCCCTCTGCCCCGGGGCCTGAGCCTCAGCCTTATCCCTTAGGCCCCCAGCCCGGCTCTGCCCCCCCCCAACACGGGCCCACTCCGGGGTCCTGGGGGAGCCCTGGGGGAGGGGCCTGCTCTGCAGCTGGCTTGGCCCCTCCGCCCCCTCCCAGCCCAGCTGCCCCTGAAGCTTCTAGAAGCTGCTCCTGGGCCGGCCTCCCTCCCTGCAGCACCCCTCCCCCCAACCTGGGCCAGGAAGGGGATCGCTGACCACAGGGGGGGCCGAGGACTCAGACACAGCCCGACAGCCCAGAGACGGCCCGAGTGCGGACAGATGGGCAGGGACACACAGCCAGGAGACAGATGGACGCAGACGGACAGACGGGAGTGGGCACCGACCGTGGGGACGGACGCAGACGCAAGTGGGCAGATGGACCAGGAGCCAGACAGGCGCAGGGAGGGGGCCCGTCAGCGGGGGCCGCAGGGGGGCTCGCCCCGCTCCCCGCCTCTGGTCCGGGGAAGGGGTGCCGGCCCAGCCCCCAGTCAGGCGGTTCTCGTTAAGGTCACGGTGCAGAGCGGGGCCACAGAGAGACAGAAGAGACAGACAGGGAGATAAACACATCCTGGGCTCCCTCCTGCCCGCCACTCAGGCCTCAGCCACACACTTGTCATACAAACCACACAAACGTCCTGATTCCCCTCCCTCTCCCCTCTCCCCCACTCTGCCTGCCTGACTAACACACACACACACACAGGGCTGTAAACACCTTTCTCTCCTCCCTCCTGGCTGGGAGGCAGCTCTCCTGCCTTTCTGACCAGACTCTCACAGCACAGGCCCCGACCCTGGGCTCCCCCCACGGAGCCCGTCCCCCCCCCCCCACACTCCGGCCCCCTCCCCGTGGGCGCGTGGGCTCTCATGTCTCATACAGGCCCCGACCCGGCTTCTGCGTCCCACCCCTCCCCTCGCCCGGGGAGCACCCGGCTCTCACACCGCCACCCTCGCGCGTGCACACTCAGCCACAGTCACACACTCGCACACACTCTGTCACATACTCAGTCACACGCACTCACACTCAGTCACACAGTGACACACTCGCACACACTCAGCCACAGTCACACACTCGCACACACTCAGTCACACAGTGACACACTCACACACTCAGTCACACATTCACACACTCAGTCACATGCACTCACACTCAGTCACACAGTGACACACTCGCACACACTCAGTCACAGTCACACACTCAGTCACACAGTGACACACTCGCACACACACACTCAGTGACACACTCGCACACACTCAGTCACAGTCACACACTCAGTCACACACACTCACACACTCACACACACTCAGTCACACATTCACACACTCGCACACTCAGTCACACATTCACACACTCAGTCACATGCACTCACACTCAGTCACACAGTGACACACTCGCACACACTCAGCCACAGTCACACACTCGCACACACTCACACACTCAGTGACACACTCGCACACACTCAGTCACAGTCACACTTGCACACAGTCACACAGTCACACACTCGCACACACTCAGTCACAGTCACACACTCACACACTCAGTCACACATTCACACACACTCACACACACTCAGTCACACATTCACACACTCTCACACACACACACTCAGTCACACATTCACACACTCGCACACTCAGTCACACACACTCGCACACACTCAGTCACACATTCACACACTCAGTCACAGTCACACACTCAGTCACACACACTCAGTCACACTCAGCCACACACACACTCTCACACACTCAGTCACACACACATACACTCTCACAACTCAGTCACACACACACTCTCACACACACTCTCACACACTCACACACTCAGTCACAGCCACAAACATACACACTTACACTCAGACACAAATACACCCCCACACTCATAGCCACACACACTCAGCCACACAAACACACACACTCACATACAAACACACAGTCACACACACTCACACTCAGTCACAGTCACACACAGTCTCACACACACACACACAGACACACTCACACACTCCCACTCCTTGGCCCAGGAGCCTCTGGGCCAGGGACAGAGTGCCAGTGCGAGCCCGGGGGCAGGGAGGGGAGCTGTGGGCTCTCTCCCCAGGTGGGGGCCCCTCAGGGGAGGGGCAGGGACTAAGGCAGTCACACAGGAAGAGGCTGGTGGGCTGGGTAAAGCAAGAGAAAAAAATTCTCACATCCCCCCACCCCCTCCCTGAGGGTCCGAGGGGCCGGGCGGCACGGCGAGGGGAGCAGGGCACCAGCCCCTGCCTGTCCGGCTGCCCCCTCCCCTGCAGCGGGGGCCTGACCTGAAGATCCCTCCCTCCCCAGCCGGCCCTGACCCCACAGCCCCAGCGAGCCTGGCTGGCTCCCCGCCCCCTCCCCGGACTGTGAGTGCCCCCCTCCCCTCCCCGGGCTGGCGTCATGGTTTCTGAGGAGCCGAGAACAATCCACAAGGCTGTTTTCATGCCCCCCCAGCTCCCTCCTTGCCTGTGATGCTTCAAACATAGCAATGCCCTAAAGGCAGCGAGGAGGCTGCTCTCTCCACCACTAAATATCTGAAGGCAGATGGGTGGGCTGGAATCCGCTCCCCCCCCCCCCCCCCAGGGAGCCAGCGAGGAAAAGGGGAGGGGGGAGCGCCGCTCGGGCCCTGGGCACAGGCACAGACAGATGGACCCGGGCCTGTTCCCGCTCCCTCCTCCCAAACTCCGGGCCAGGCTTGGGAGAGGCCTGTTCCCTGCTAGGGAAGCATCTCTGACACGTCCTCCCCCGGCCCCCAGAACGCCCCTGGAAGCCCCAGCACACCTTGCGGCCCCGCCCCCGGCAGGTCCCCTCTCTGCAGCTTTGGCCCCTCCCCCGAGCCCCCAACCACAGGGACCCCCTCAGCTGTTACTGCTCCTGAGCCGTCTCCTCCACACACACTCACACACACACCTCAGTCTCACACTCACAGTCACACACACAATCTCCCTGTTCCCTCCTCTCCTTGTCTTCCCTACAAACACCCCCGACAGCACACACACTGTGGGTCAGAGAGCCTCCTCCCCTGCCCGGCCCTTTAGCCCCCAGCAGCCACCTCCCTCAGACACAAAGGTTTCCCCCCACCCTTCCTCCATCCAGACCCTTCAGAAGCGCCCGTTTGCACCCAGAAACACCCTCACTTTTCACATACAGATTCCTGCTGCAGCGCCCCAAACACACAGGTGTGAGGATATTATGGTGGGAAGTTTAGAGGCTGCCACGGTGGGCAAAGCCATGATTCCCCCCTGGAGGACCCCAGACCCTCCTACATGAAACCCTAAAACCTGCTGATCCACTCATTTTTCTCCCTAAATTGCCTACTACCCAACAATGCCTCCAAAATACATAAATAGGCTGTCTAGAGATTCCTGCATACACTTCTCAAAAATGCTCCTCTTCCTTTCCCTCTCATTTCCTTTCCCACACACCCCTTTCTCCAGGACATGGTATCCACACCGGTACAGATGGCTCCAACTTCTTGGTATCTCTGTCGTCTCTCAGCTGCCTCTGCCTCTGTGTGTGGGTCTCTATCTCTCTATTTCTCTGTCTCTCAGCTGTCTCTGTCTCTGTCTCTCCTGCCCATCCCCTTCCCAGTTCCCAGAGCCCCCTGTTACCCAGAGCTCCTCCCTCCCCTGCCCTCCCAAGCAGACCCAGACATTCCTTGACAGTGGAACCCCCCAACGAGGCCCAGTGGAACAAAGGACTGTGCACCTCTGGAACCGCTCCCCCCACCCTTCCCTGTTGGGGGGGGGGGGGGCTCCTGAGGAAGACAGCTTCCCTGACCATGATCCCAAAGCAGTTTGTCTCAGCAAGTAGCCCTTGGATCCGGCAGGGGCCTTGGAGGGGGGAGCCGAGCAGGATTGCTCCCTGAAGCCCCAAAAGCTGACCCCCGGAGGCTCACCTGGGAAATTGTTCACCTTGGGCATTCTTTAGGGTGACTGGAGTCAGCTGACTGCTGACCTCTGGGGGGCCAGAAGGAGCTTGGGGAGGGGGTCTAGCTGCGCAGGGAGGGCTGCAGACCCTGCCCCCCCCAAGCCCCCATGACGGGAGTGCATTCCCGACAGCGAAGGTTACTCTAATAGATGCATTATTTTAAACGGAATCTCCGCCATCTGTTCCACCCCCTAATTATGAATGCACAGAAACTGCCTCAGCCCCTGCAAGGAGAGAAGAGTGATTTAAAGGCTGGGTGGGGGCTGCTGTTTCTTGCATCTGGGGGGAGGCAGTTATCCTGTGTCATGGCCAAGGACCCTCCATCCTCCTGCATCCCTGGTCCGAATTTACATCTTCAGTTCCAGGGATGAGTTTAGAGTTCCCTCACCCCCCATTCATCACGGCTGCCCCAGGAGGTAGAAATGAGGAGGGCAGGAAGTGGACTTGGGGGGGGGAGCGGGCGGCCGGGGACCCCAGCTGGGCTCGGGGGCTGTGGGCAGCAAGGACAGGCCTTGCTTCCTCTGTCTGGCAAGGCCCCCTTGTCTCCCCACCCCGCCCCCAAGCCCAGGGGAAGCGAGGCTCCATTAGGGGCCTTGAAAAATTTAGTGACATTGATTGTATCTCTCTCTGGCCGGCCTTGCGGGCCCCAGGGAGCAGTGGGCACAGCGCCTGGCCCCGGCCTCCCCCTCCCCTCGGCGGAGGTGGGGAAAGGGGAACCGAGAGCCGCCGGCCGGGGAGCAGAGCTCTCCTCGGCAGCCTCTGCCGGCCCTGGGGCCTCTGGTGACCTCTGCGCCAAGGGCTCACCAACGTGGCCCCGGTGAGGGGCGTCAGTGCACGGGGGGCAGCCGGGGGGCTTTGGGGTGCAGATAGATCGGGGCGCCCTGGGAAGGCTCTGGGCCAGGGAGGGGGGACGGATGAAGGGGGCAGAGCCCATCTGGGCCACGGGGTGCGGGAGAGGGACGGGGGCGGCGGGGGAGAGCGGCCCGAGGCCGGCCTTGGCCGTGCCCATCTGCCCGTGGGCGTCAGGCCCCGGCTCGGCGGGCAGACTGCAGCAGATGCATGAGCACTGCAGGGAGAGGGAGCGAGGTTGGGTTGGAGGAATTTTAAAGATTGCTGTAGGCGGAGGGTCTGCGACCCCCCTGTGGAGATGGGCAGTCATGCAGAAGTAATCCTGTGGCTTGCTGCCTGCCTGGAGGAGAAAGGAGGAGACAGTGGAGGTGGAAAAGGAGAGAACAGAGGGGGGAGCAGGTACCCCTGCCCGCCGCAGCCGGCCAGAAGGGACCCTGACCTTGGGGAGCCCGGGCTCATGGGGAGGGGCTCTGGCCTGCCCCCCGAGTCCTTGCAGAGCCAGGTCCCGTGGGCACCGGGGGCTTAGCAGGAGGGGGCGGGGGTCCCAGGTGGGGCCACGCTGGGGCCTTGGGGAGCAGCGCTGACCTGTCCTTCCTCTTCCCCTTCCCCTTCTCCTTCTTATTCCCCTTCCCCTTCCCCTCCCCCTCCCCCTGCTGGCACTTGCCCCCTCCCCCAGCCCCGTGGCCTTGCAGGGGCCGGGTCCTCGAGGCTGACCGGCCAGGAGCGCGGCAGCTGTTGCTCCCTCTCAGTTTTATAAATAATGCAACATGAAGATGCCGCCCCTGGGGACCTGCTCCCAGGAGCCTCGGGGAGGGGGGGACCGCCCCGCGTCCCGGCCCCTTGGGGTTCGCTCTGTCCGGGGCTCCCTCCTTCCTTCTGTGTGACCTTGGCCTGGTGGTGCTCCCTCTCTGGGTTAAGGGAAGGAGAGAAATGAGGTGTGAGGGAGTAACTGGCAGCTGGCTGAGCCAATCCCGGGTCACCTTTACAGCGGCTCCCCCGGCCCCAGGGCTGGGCTGGGGGCCACCTTCCTGCTCCCCCCATCCCTAGTGCCCCCCAGCTCACAACCCCTGACCCCCCCGGCTCGGAAGCCTGAGTGGGGATGGGAACCAAGGTTGCCATAGCGCTGCTGCAGCCCCCTGGGTGCTCCCAGCTCCTCCTCCCCCTGCCTCTGCCTCCATCCTCCCTCCAAACTTTGCCCGTTTCTCGGTCCCCGGTGCCAGGGGCTTTGCCAGCTGTCTCTGACACGGCGCCGGTGACAGGCGGCCGGGGTGAGGCGCTGGTTGGGTGACAGGCGGTCCGGGCGACATGCTGGGCAGTTGACAGGTGGTGCAGGCAGAGGGCCCACTGGGTGGGTGACAGGGCTGGAAGCCGCGGGGGTGGCGCGTTGGTGCCGGTGGCGGGCAGCGGCGGGGCCATCCAGCTGGCACGCCCTCCCGGCACGCCCCGCCCTCCCTGAACCCGATGTCTGGGGGCTCCGAGCTCCAGGCGAAGGCACTAATGAGGCTCATTAAAAGTGGAGGGGAGGGTGTCCGGGGCCCAGGGGGGTCCCAGGGAGCCTCTAACGAGAGCTGGTGATGAGGAAGCCCCGGGGAGCGGCGGTCCCTGGGCAGGGGCTCGGGCCCCCGCCCCCGCACTGCCCCCTGGTGCCCTGTGGCCCCCACTCCTTGCCCCTTCTGCCCGCCTTGCTGCGCAGTGCTGCCTTCCCTGGGGTTTGCCCACAGCCCCTCAGCAGCCGTTGGGAGCGCTCGGTGGCCCACTTGCCTAACAGCCCGAGACCCGGAGCAGTGGGAGGGGGCGGGCACTCCCCCGCCCTCCAGCTGCTGCCTCTGGGAGGGGGCCCAGAAGTGCTGCCGGGGCCCGCTCTGCCCTCCTGCCAACCCTCCTTCTGGGGGCCCCCCGGGTCAGGTCCCAGGCTGCCCCTCACCCGGGCCAGAACCACTTCCTGCCCTCTTGCGTCGGGTCAGAGCGTTAGAACACAGACCGCTGGAGCCGGAAGGAACCTCAGAGACCCTCCAGTCTAGCTCCCTCCTGTCATAAAGCATGGGAGAACCCAGGAACAGTCACCGTTTATTAAGTGTTTGCTGTATACACTCTACTAGGCAAGGGAGGGGGGAGGAGATAGACATTTCCACAGCACCTACTGTATACCAGGCTCGGTGGTGAGCGCTTGCCAGGTGTGGTCTCATTTGGTCCAAACAACAACTGGGAAAGGCGGGCGCAGTCACGGCCCTCACCTGACAACTGAGGAAACCGAGTCCGCCAGAGTTAGGGGATGTCCCCAGAGCCTCAGCTAATAAGGGACTGGAGCTGAAGCCGTCTCTCTGACCGCAGGCCCAGGGTCCCTCCCCCTCGGGGCCACCTCTCTGCTGGCGAAGTCCTGCCCTCCTGGGACTGACCTCTGCGGCTTGGTCAAGCCCAGGCAGCAAATTGAGTCCCAGAATCGGGCGTGGAACAAGGGTGTCCCGGAGCCCCCGAGCCCCATCCGCATGGATCCAAGGACACCTAGCCCCCGCTCTGGAGCACGTCCCCCCCCCCCCGGTTCTGCCCTGCCTGACCTTGGGCCTCAGTTTCCTCATCTGTCAAACGAGAAGCTTGGCTGGACGTCCTCTGAGGCCCTTTCCAGCCTGAAACCCATTATCCTCAGCCATTGGTGCAGAAAGCCCCTGTTCTTCCTGCCCCCAGTGAATAAACAGGGACAAGTTACTCCCTTCATCCCTTCTTCCAGCACTAACAAATGAGGCCCCAGAGGCTCCTGAAGAACTTCCTCCTGACCCAGATCCCAGGAGCTGCACCCTGGGGCCAAGTTGGAGAGAAGGGGAGAGAAGGAGCCCAGACCGGCGAATTATTCAAGGTGTTTGTAATTTATTGATGGGGGTTAATTGTGGTGTGGGGGGAGGGAAAGGTAGGGAAGAATGAGAAATAGAAGAATGTTACATTTGGACAGGATCTTAAGTGGGAGAGCTGGGAGGGCCCTTAGAACACAAATGGAATTGGGAGGCTGGAAAGGGGGGGGGGTTTAGAACCTAGGGAGGTTAAAGGGCTGGGAGGGCCCTTAGCCCAGGGGAATGGGAGGGCCCTTGAACCCAGGGACAATGGGAGGGCCCTGAACCCTGGGAGGTCAGGAGCTGGAGGGGCCCTTGAACCCGGAGCGAGCTGGGGGGGCCCTTAGAACCCGGGAGGTCAGGTGGGGGCCAGGGAACCCGGGAGGTCAGAGCGGGAGGGCCTTAGAACCCCGGGGTCAGGGGGGGGGCCCTTAGAACCCGGAGGTAGGCGGAGGGCCCTTAGAACCGGGAGTCAGGGGCGGGAGGCCCTTGAACCGGATGTCGAGGGGAGGCCCTTAGAACCCCGGACAGGGCTGGAGGGCCCTTAGAACCCGGGATGTCAACGGAGGACCCTGAACCCGGAGGGTCGAGCTGGGGGGCCCTTTAGAACCCAGGATGTCAGGCGGGAGGGCCCTTGAACCCGGGATGCAGCTGGGAGGACCCCTTTAAAAGGGATTCGGAGCCGAGGTCCAAACTTAAGAATAGGGCCATTATTGTAATACCTTTTTTACAAATGGGAAAAAGACTTGGGAAGGGCCTTTAGGGGGTCCCGGGGTCATTGGACAGGTTTTGGCGGGGCCGGATCGGGGGGATGCCACTTTTCTCCACCCTTGGGGCAGGCTTGGGGCCTTTCTAAGAGGGGTGAGGCGGGGGCGCCCCGATCTCTGGCTGGGACTGGGCAGAGCGTCTGCCTTGGTGTTCGGGGGGACAGAGAGGGTCACTGTGCTTGGATGTCCATCTCAGCATTCCTCCTCCGCCCTCACAATGATGGCTCAGAGCCCAGTCCCCTTGGCTCCATAGAAGTGGATATGGGGGGTGGGGGGGACGGACACAATAGCATCAGGGTGATCACTGCCACCAATGTAACCTGATGGGGTGGAAATTACCCCAGCAACAGCTGATGGATGGGAGGGACCCTCATCATTGGCCGGGAGCCATAGACATTCAGAGTGGCCCTGGCAGAATTGCAACAGCCCAGGCTGGGGTGTAGTCGGGTGGGGGGGGGAGGCTCAGAGGGGAAATTTGAGGGCCGAGCATGAGGCCCATAAATCTCGGCGTGTCTCTGCTTCCCCTCCCCCACACTGGTAATCTCTCACCAAACCTGATCCCAGGTGCCCCTAGGCCGGCCTGTCGCGCTGGTGCTGGGGGGAGGGGGGGGGGCAATGGGCCGGGCCCTCGGCAGGACCTCTTGTCCCACCTGAGCCCCATCCCTGCCGAGAGGCCGGCCACCCCCAGCCTTCCTTTTCGCCTCCGGCACAAGGGTCTCTACGTAGAAGGGAGGGGGGCCCAGGCCTGTAGTTCAGGAATTCTCTGCCACATTAATGGGAGGGCAAAATAAAAAGAAAAGCGGCTGCCTCCGTTTCCCCCGCTTGGGCTTTTTGTCGCTGTAACCCGGCCCGTGATCGGTGGGCACCGAAAGCCCTGGGAGGGCGCCTGGGGTTGGGGGAGCTGGATGCCGGCCCTCAGGGGCCCTGCTTGGAGGTTCCTGGGGTGTGACCCAAGACCTCGGGAACACAGGGCCTGGTCTCACTGCTGAGGTGGCAGTTGGGCTGCCCGGTGCACCCTGGGAGGCGGTCAGGGACATCTAGGGGGAAAGGGGCTGGTGAAGGGGCGCAGAGTTGGCTGGGTGGGAATGGGTGACTTGCCAGGAAGGCTCAGGTAAGAAAGGGGGTGAGGGGGGGAGGCGCTGGAAGGCTGCAGTGGGTGGGGGCCTGCAGCCTTCAGGATTGTGATTTCCCACAAGAACAGCCCCTGAAGTGTTCCAGGATCCTTTCCAGTAAAGCTCCCACTAAGACAGGGCTCCCCTCTTCCCTTTGAACGGCTGCCTAGAATGTGCCCCCCTTCTAATGGACAATGCAGAGCCGCTCAGCCCCGGGGACCCAGGAGCCCAGGGCAGGGGGCGGGTCCCCAGTGGGCACCCTGCCAAAGCCCACAGACTGATCACTAGGAATTCTTGTTGCTGAGAGATGGAAAATCCCGTTGGCTTGGAACTCATCCTTTCCCTCTGGGAGAGGGGAGGGAACCTGGGGGAGAGATTCCTTCCTGCCCCCCTTTTCTATCACCCTTTCATCCCCCTACTCAGCTGCCCCCCCCCCCGTCACTGGGCAGCACATCCCCCAGGGGTGGTTCTTGGGTGGGTGGAGCTGCTCTGAGGTGGCTGGGAGTGGGCATTTTGCCCAGGGATCTGTGTGCTCACCATCCAGAGTGGGGGCACAGACCAAGAGGACCCAGGCTGAGGGGCCACAGAGCAGGGAAGCAGGCTAAGCTGGGGGGAGGGAAGGACACTGGACTCTCAAGGTCTCAATGGTCCTTGAGGCCTGTTTTCACATGCCCTGGGGCTGGAGTTGGGCCAGGGCTTGGGCAGGGGTGGGGGTAGACATGGGGACATGAGCCTGGCTAGACCGGCCCTGTGCTCTAGGATAAGGGGTCCCCCTGGAAGTCTCCTGGGGCCAGAGAGGGTGGAGCCCCGGCCTTCTTCTCCGGGGCCTTGTTCATGGCTGGAGGACCTCCTCCTGGTGGCCCTGGCTCATGGCTAGGAGTTTGTTCTCTCTCCTTGGACAGGAAGACGAATGATTCCATTACGGGAGCGTGATTTTATTCCACGTGTCAGGGAGTCTGAGATTAACTTGCTCACCAGTCTGTGACAAAACCTCGCACGCACACACACACACTCACAGACTTAGACAAAGACACCCAAGCACATACCCAGAGACAGTCCCTCTGGTCCCGGTCTGGGGCAGAACACCCAGCTCCTCTCTGGAGGCCTTTTCCCCGTCCCTAATCTGGAATCTGGTGCCAGGGAGGGCCCATGTCCTCAAAACCCTAATCCTGGGCGAGCCACACCTGGCAAGCAGCCCCTTATGGAAGCCTTCAGCTCAGCCCTGACCCATTTCTCCCTCCCTTCTTTATCCACACACACAGCCCTGGCTAAGAAGGCCCTCTTCCCAAATCTCAGTCTCTGTCTCCTTCCTTCTTTACCTCCTTCTCTTTCTCCATCTCTCTCTCTCCCCTCCTTCTCTCTCATTCTTTGTCTCTCCCCCTCTCTCCCTCTCTCTGTCTCTCTCTCTCTCTCCCTCCTTCTCTCCCATTCTGTCTCTCTCCCTCTTTCTCTGTCTCACTCTCTCTCCCTCTTTCTCTGTCTCTCTCCCTCCTCCTCTCTCATTCTTTGTCTTTCCCCCTGTCTTTCTCTCTCTTAATCTCTGTGTTTCTGTCTCACTTTTTCATAAGCCACACTCTTTTTTAAACACATCCCCTTCCTCACGCACACTCCCCCTTGTTCATGTCTATATGGTTGGGCACACATCCTAGCTTGTAGGAGGAGCCTGAAGTATCTCCCCACATTTCCCTTGGCCCTTTCCTGCTGGGACACTCTTCACCCAGCTAGCCCTTCAGGCTCCTCCCTTCCATCCTCACCAGGCCTCCCTCCTACAATGGAGGGGAAGGAACTTCCTAATTGTCTGAGGAAGGACACACTTATAATTCAGAATCAAAGCTGTTTCTGTTACCTGCCTTTTGTGAATCACCTTCCACCCCCAAATTCTGTACACCACCCCAGTCTGGACTCTCCATTATGCCAGTTCACCCATCCGTGCAGACGTGGACAGAGATTTGCTCCAATGCGAACCCTAGCAGTGCTTGGCCAAGGTACAGACAGGGTCTCATGTCCCAGAGAAAGGGGTTGTAGAGAGGAGGAAGCATGGGACGCTCTCTGCGTTGGGGGAAAAATTTCTAAAGAATCTGCACCTTTGCAGCTTTGGGACAGAGAGCAATGATACCAGAATAGCCTCCTGATCAGCCTCCCTGCCTCTGGTCTCTCTGCCCCAGTTCATCCTCCCAAGGCTGCCAAATTCTTCTTCCTAAAGCACAGTTCTGACTAGCCACTTCCTTTCTCAAATTTTCCATTGCCTACAGGAGAAACTCAACATCATATCTATCAACACATATTTACTAAGCTCCTACTGTGTGCTGTGCTGGACTCATCTCCCTAACCTGGCATTTGAGGACTGCCATACCCTGATTGCAGTTAACCCCTCCAGCCAGATCTCCCACTCCCCCCTTCCCCTGCTGGGATCAGGACAGTCTCCTAAATGTACCCTTCGATTTCCAACTTTTGCTTGTATTGTTCTTTCATCTCCAATTCCCGCCTGTCCTTCAGAACCCAACTCAGGCCCTTCCCTTTTTTAGGAAGTCTTCCTTGACCTCTGTGGCCCCCCTCTCAAACCTGGGAGAAATGCATCTATGAGGTGGTTTGCCCCAAAGCCAGCTTTTGGACATCTCTGGCAAAAATAAGAGGGGACCTTTACTTGCCATGTTGCCAGGTTTCAGAAATATTTTATTTCATTCAATCCCCACAATAATCCTGTGAACTCAGTATTATAAAATGACTATCCCCATTTTACAGCAATGGAGAACTCATTCCCCTCAGTGCAACTCATTCTACTTTTTGATGGCTCTAACCATTAGGAAGTCTTTTCCCCTTTTATCAAATTCTCTGCAACTTATTTCTTTTGTCTGATCTTCCCGCTGTGCATTCATTTTAACCTTTCTCTGCCTCAATTTCCTCATCTGTAAAATGGGAACAATAATAGCACCTACCTCATGGACTTGTTGTGAGGATCAAATGAGATGCTATTTGTAAAGCTCTTTGCAAACCTCTATATAATGCTCTAAGTAAATGCTAAGGTTAAGGTTTCTAGACTTGGTCTCCTATTCTTTAAAATGATGGCATTGGGCTAAGTGATCACTAATATCTCTTCCATTCTTTTTTAGATTACATTCTAGAGAATATAAGCTCCTTAAGAGTAGGGAATCTTTCATGTTTTGTGTTTATGTTCCAAGTATTTCGCCTTGCACCTAGTAGGTGTTTAATAAACGCTTAGTGAATCTAACTTCCAAAATCCCTTCCATCTTTAGCCTTCAATTATAATAATTTATACTTCTATAGTTTTTGTTTGTTTAGGAAACACTTCTAACTACCCTGAGCTACCTTAGATTTCCTTGAGTTCCTTCCTTCAAAGGACTGTTGTTACTAGATAGTTCTGTGTTTTTTGGATGGATGGATGGATGGATGGGTAGGTGGGTGGATGGGTGGGTGGATGGGTGGGCTGATAAATCTGCTTGCCTGCTATGCAAAGAGAGGAGGTTCTTTGGAATTTCTGCAAAATGTGGGTGTAGGGGAAGTGGACAGGATCCCCACCCTCATTCCTCACCTTCCTTTTTGTCCTTTTTGCCCTTTTGTCCATTTGCCACATGGGGGTGGGTGGGAAGAGGAGCGGCAAGGAAGGTTCTGGTCTTTGTCCCAGGAACCGTAGCAGCCAAGTTTAAAAGGGTATGGGTAGGCTTGGGTCACTGATTAGCCTAAGAAAATGGCCTCCGAGGGAAGGTAATAGGAAGGGGATTTAGTTTAAGCCTGTGTGACTTCACAAATGTCATTTCTTCTGCCTCTTCATTCTCTCCCTCCCTCCTCAGAGCTGGGATTTGGGTCAAGCTGTTCGACCAGTGGGTAGAAGTCTTCCTGATAAGAGTGGCTCACTTCCCTAGGTGTTCATTTGACCTTAGAATAGTCACTGAGCTTCATTTCCTCCTCTGGAAAATGAGTTTACTGCTTGGGTCTCTGAAATCTCTCCTCGGCTGGGTCCTGTATGTTCACAGAAATCTCAGGAGAGAGATAGAGGGGACTTCAAAAGTCATCATCATGCCCACAAATGCCCCCAAATTTTCTACCTTTCTAAAGTCCTTCCTAGCTCCACCCTTCTATGCTATTGTGTGTGTTTGGGAGTGGAGAGTGTTGGATGGAGACAGAAACAAACCCCACCTTTGGGGCTCCCCGGTCCTATCCCTGCCCCACCCCTTCCCAGTTAGGGAAAAGGATTGGTTAACAACAGCTTGATGGAGGGGTGGGGAACCCAGAGGCAGAAACCCAGAGTTTCCAGGAGGCCCATCTGTGGAATATACATTCACTCCTGGCCTATTCCCTAAGGATTTCCCTGAAGTTGTTCAGATGTTCCTGGAGGAAAGGAGCCAAGTATCTGCAGTGGGGGGTGGGGTGGGGTGGGGAGGGGACTGGGTTTAGGAGACCAGCCAAGCATGGGTGACCTGTGTGGGCCTGATTAGGGATTTGAGGCGAGGGCCATTCTTCCCCAAAAGACTATTAAGCTGAAAAGGAAGGTGGGTTGGAAGGTGGGGCATTTCCGGGGGCTGCCTCTGGGTCCTGTAGTTTCCAATTAGTCCTTGAAATAGCTCACCTGTGAGGTGGGGCTGGTTGGGAATTAATTTCCTGTGCTATTTTAATTTTGCTGTATTTAATTTGCTGTTTATTTTAATTAATTAACGGTGGGTAATCGCCTTCTGAGCATCTTGCTGTTTCTCTCCTGTCTTCCTTTCTTGGGAGGGGGAGACTTGGAGGCGCTGATTGCTAGGCTGGGGGAGATGGCCTAGGCTACCTTACCCCTAGTTAGCCCCTTCCCATAGTTGGGTTCCCCAACCTCAGAATTGGATTCAATTTATCGAGCATGCATTAAACACTGGATACTGTGCTTGATGTAGGGGGGATACAAAGAAAAAAAATAACGCTAAAGAGAACCTGCGCTCAAGTATTTTACATTTTTCTTGGGGATGAACAACAGGTAAACAGACAAATAAATGTAAAATGAGTACAAAAGATTTTTTTGGGGGGTGGGAGGAGATATTAACAATTAAGAAAATCAGCAAAGGTCTCTTTGTGAGATGAGCCTGGGTGTTCTGGGAGCTGGTGAGGATGAAGGGTATTCAGCCTATGCAAAAGTATGGAGAAAGGAGATGGGAGGTGATAGGTATGCTGGGAAACAAGTAGAACAATTTGACTAGACTATAGCTCGGTAAGGAGGGATAATGTGCAATCAGCCCGGAAGGATAGATTAGAACCAGATTGTAAATGGCTATTGTCCTGGGCTCCCCTCCCCTTCGTCCCCTGAACTTGATTTCCATCCCATCACCTTAATCTGCCTCCTGCCCTAGCACCATCCTGAAGAGTGCCAGTTACCATGGCAATGGGGAAAGGAGTATCCAGATCCTTCTGTATGAGGCAGTGTGTCAAGAGTACTGAACTGGAAATGAGAGCACCGTTTTTAGCTGAGGCACTCGCGGCTATGCAGCTTCAGCCTCAGTTCCCCCATCTGCAGAATGGAGAAAATCCTCACCAAGCTTGTTAGGGTCCGATAAAAGGATAGATGTAAGCAGCTCTGGAATGATCAATTGCTCCATAAGGGGAAGCTCTCACTATGAGTGTGATTATCATGCCCAGTTCCTACTTTGACACTGGGGAGAAACGGGAGCCTGTGAAGGGGGTGGGGGCAGACCTGAAGCTTTAATCCCCCCCACAGGATCTCAGCCCCTCCAGCTCTGAGGTCGGGCTTTTCCAGCTTTAAGTCAGATGAGCCTGATCCAGAAAGGGTTAACAGTCTGGAAGGAGCAGAGGGGAAGTGGCTTGGAGATGGGAGGAGGAGAGGAATAGGTCAGAAGACAGTGGGGGCCAGGAAGTGGGGGCCTCTGTTTCTGGGGGGAGGGGGAGGAGGATGTGGGTTGGAGAGAAGGAGGAATGAGGGGAGAGCAGGGACTCGGAGGAGGCCGGACACATGGTGACCAACACTCTGCCCTCCCCCTCCCATGTGCTCAGACCTCTTCCCTGCCTTGTGCTCGTGCCCCGGCCACCGCCTATATTTGGCCATCTGGGCGTCCTTTGTCTCCGTCGGTGTGTCTGTCTGGGCCTGGGAGCACTCAAGAACCAGACTGAGGCCTGTAAGGGGTCCAGAGGAGGCCTGGCTCAGGGCTTGTGGGTAGGAATTAGGCAGAGCCTCCTCAGGCGGGAGCCAAAGGTAGGAGGAGACAGGGCTCCCACCATCAGGGATCCCTGGTCTGGAGGGGAGGCAGGGCCCCTACCTTGGAGAGCCGCCAGTCCTCATCCACAGAGCATCCCCGGTCCGAGGAGGAGGAGAACCGGCCATGTCTGCGTTTGGGGCACTGGCCCGGACCGGGGGGGGGGGGGCGGTTAAATCAGTCAGTTAACAAACAGATCTTTGGAGAGCCAGTTCTGTGTGCAGCCCCATGTAGAGACTAAGGGACAGGAAGTGGGGATCCTCGGGGGGTCGCAGAGGAAATGGGAGACAGCAGTCCCAAGCCTCTCCTGGTCTGGCCCCCACAGTCCTGGTGGGGAGCCCGGACCAAAGCAGGGGAAGAGCTAGCCATCACGGACCGGTCCTTCTCACCTGGGCCACAGGCCCCCTGCCTCAAGTCTCTCCTGCTTCCCCGACTCAGTCACCAAGATTTGTTTTCCTAAAGGGTAGATCTGTGCTCTCTTTCTTCAAAAATTCCACTGGCTCCCTAGTACTTCAAGGATCATACAGAAGAATTCTCTGTGGAGCTTTCAAAGCTTCATCCCCCAGCCCCAACCTACTTTTCCAATCTGATTCCATGATAGCCACCCATCAGACCAAGAGTAACTCAGCCGAACTGGCCTTCTCCCCATTCTCATCCCATTCCCCTCCTCTTCGTCTCTCGGACTCATTGTCCCATGCCTGGAATCCACTCCCTCGTCACCTCCACTTCTTGGAATCCCCGTCCTTCCTTCCCTTGTAGCGATTGCTTATCCATATGTCCCTGTTATCTTCCCTGGCTACATTGTAGGCACCTTAAAAACAGGAGCTTCTGTCTTGCTATTCCCAGCGCTCACAGCGCCTGGTGTGGAGTAGACATTTAATAAAGACTCGCTAATTGGTCCATTAAGTGTTTGCTACTGTTTGGTGCTGCAAGATAGTTCCTGCCCTCTAGAAGCTTACATTCCACCGAGGGGTAGTCTCTTTAAAAGCAAATATAAAATATTTAGAAGAGAATTCTTCCCCGATCCGGACTTGCACAAAATACCATATCTGGCATTTTTTCAGTGAGTATCTACAGATTTTTTCCATACAGATTAATCAACCCTTTGGAAGGTTATTACTTTAGTGTCCCAGGCCTAATCGGGTCAATATAGTTGGTACCAAATGATTGACTGCGACAGTACACTACAAGATCTCATTATTTACTGAGCCAATTTTCCAAAATTATTTCGTAAACTGTAAAGTGCTCTCTGCCTTCTAGTAAGATGGTGGGGAAGAGCCCCAACATTTCTGAGGATTTTGATTGGGGAAGGCTTCCTACCTTTCGGTAGGGTTGACTTGATTCTTTTTGACTTTGATTCTTTGAGATGGCCTAGAGAGGGTGACTGACCACTGTCAGAGAGGCATAAAGGAGCCTGAAAAGTTTAGGACACAACTCAATCTGCAATCCATTGATAGATTCCTTAGGTTGGGGGAAAATTGCATCTTAATTTTCATTGAACCCTGAAATTTAACATTTCCTTCTGTTGTTTAAAAACATCATTCTGAGGTGCCCATCGGCTTCCCCCCATGACCAGAGGGGCCCGTGCCACCAGAAGGGTTAAGAGAACCTGGATGAGGCAATGGGTGATGAGTAGCCCAGGCTGAGATTAGAAAGGCAATAGGTTTAATGAAAAGTATATGGCAGATCTGGATCCATAATCTTCCTCTAACATATACTATTTGTCTGCGCCTCGGCTTCCTCACCTATAAAATAGGAATAAAACAATTTATAGTTTTGCAAAGCTTCAAGTGCTAGGAAAATGTGAATTACTGTTATCAGTCTGACTGGTATGTTGCCGTGTAAAATGTCTGGAAAAGGTAAATTGGGGCCAGTTTGTAGAGATGATCTTGAAAGCCAGGGAAGAGATGGGAATAAGCATTTATGGAGTACCCACTGTGTGCCAGGTATTGTGCTAAGTACCTTGTACAAATCATAGCTCGTTTTATCCGTAGTATGGACTTATCTTGTCAGTGTTGGGCCTCCATAGAAGGCTTTTGAGCAGAGGATCAATGTGACCAGACCTGGGATTTAGGGAGATTCTATGGACAATTTGTGTAGGTCAATTGGGAGGATGAGGAGCGACGGGAAGCAGGAAGACCAGACAGTGGGCTGCACATCAGGTGAAGGTTATGGAAAAGAAGGGACGCATGTGATATATTGAATAAGACTAGACGCATATGTGAACACTTGGAGCCCTATAGGAGGGACTACCAGATTATGTAGGAGTTCAGAAAAGGGCAGATAGCATTAAGGGTAGGATGCTTAGAGAAGACTTGATTATCTTGTTTTTGGTTTTTTGCTGCAAACTTATGATTTTATCAGTGCGAGGAACTCCCGTATGGAAATTCCCTCTATAAATGCAGTTTGACAGCTCAGTCAACCAGCAGGCATTTATTAGGCACCTACTGTGTTTGAGGTGCTATGACTGATGCTGGGGATACAGAACCAAAAATGAAGCCGCCTCCACAGTGGGTAGTGTTGATGATCTGGGCAATGACAGATTAAATGGCTCGCCACAAGAGATCCCAAAAGAGGTGGGATTTAGACCCAGCCAGGTCCTGTCACGTAGCCACTCTCAGAGGCAGGATTTGAATCTGTCTCTGTCCACTTGCCCACACTGGCCCTCTCTTTGTTTATACTCTAGAATTATCTACATAAGCATTCTGTCACCTTCCCAGTAGATGGTGAACTCCCTGAGGGCAGAAATTATTTTTTGACTTGGTATGCTCAGTGCCCTATTCATATTGGGGGTTAATGAATGATAAAGTAGGGAGGGAGGAGGCTGGTGTAAGCTGCAGATGGGATGGGTGTTGGGGCCTGGGCTAGCTGTAGAACAGTAATAGGTCAGGCCAGACCAGGCCATATCAGGCCCCAAAGCCACTACAGCTGACTGGGTTTTGGCAGATATGGAGGGATAAGGAAGCTCTCTTGAGGATCAGGGAATGATAGAGGTCTGAGTGTAGGAAACTTCAGCCTTCAATCATGCAGCCTTGAAATCTGCCCCTTTGGCGGCGGAGGGTGGCAGTGACCCGAGGCCCAGAGTCAGCATGGTCTAAATGCAAGAGCCCAGATATTAAGTCATGACATTATTAAGATATTAAGTCATAGCAGAGATTTAGATTAGGAAAGGGTCCGGAGATCATGGAGGTCAACTCCCTTCTTTCACAGATGAGGAAAGGTCCAGAAAAGCTAAGGGGCCTGCCCAAGGTTACATGGGTAGGAGGCAGCAGGCCTGAGATTCCAATCCACATCCCTTGCCTCCAAATCCTGCACTCTCCCCACTGTACCCTGTTTCTTCCCAGATCCCGGCAGCTCTCTCTCCCTTTCTTCATCTATAAAACGAGAGGGTTAGGCTAGATAATCTCCAAGATCCCTCCTGGCTCTACATTTTTTGATTCTCTGAGAGCTCAGACAAAATCATGACTGGAGTACAGATTAGTCGAGGCAGGCTGGCCGCCTAAACAGGAGGCATTGTGAAAGTGGGCAGCAGAGGTCTGCTGAGAGATGATGTGGTGGGTTCCATGAGAATGACAACCCCTTGTGTTTGTATCAGCAGGGCCCGGTACAGAGGTGTTTAATAAATGGTTGTTATTGGATTGATTGATTGACCCTAAAGTCAAGCAAAGAGCCTTTGGCTAGAGAGAGCACCAGACCCAGACGGTATGGCCAGACCCTCAGCTTTGTGAGACTGGGTCATGAGAAAAGGCAATCTTGATCGTATTCCATCTTGTCTCCCTGTGCTTAAAGTATTTGAAGGGTTCCACTCACAACAACCCTCTAAGGTGAATTTGAAAGGGATCATTTAAAGAGATGAATTTGATTAAAGTAGGATGAGATGCAATGTGGAGAGTGCTTAGCCCATAGTCGGGGTTTAAGAAATGCTTATTTCCACCCACTGTTTTACAGAAACTGAGGTCCAGAGACAGCAGTTGACCAGTAGACAGCTAGTAAGTGGCAGAATGGGACCCAGGTTCTACTCTTTGAACTCCATCTAGGGCTCTGTCCCCCACTGTTTGAGGCAGAGACCCCTTATTTGGGCACAATCACGGGGCCACCTGATGATGGAGACCCAGAAGGAAGGACTGGCGCGAGGAAGTGCATTTCCAAATGATGGCACGGACGGGGACCCCAGGAGACTGGCCATTAGTCCTGGGTATGAGAGCTGCTGGTAAGAAGGTTGGACAAGGTTAGGTGGGACCAGTCGGAAGTTCAGACTTGATTTACTAGGCAGTAGGGAGCCACTGAAAGTGTGATAAACGAGAAGCAGGAGAAACGACTGCCCCTAAGTTCAGGGTGGCTCAGAGCAGGGATAGAAGAGCCTAGGCAAGAGGTCTGGCCTAGGACGGGAACTGTGGCAGGGGAGAGAAGGGAGCAGAGATGACAGTGAAGGGTGAGGGAGAGTGGATGGCCCCGGAGGGAGAGTGAAGGGAGCAGGTCCTGAGGAAGGCGGGGGGTTGGAGCCTGGGGGACTGGGTGCTTGGGGCTGAGAGATGGGGAGCCTCAGAAAGGGAGCTGAGATTAGTTGAGTTGATGGGGAAAATGATCTTTCTCTTTGGGAGTAGGTTGGAAATGATGCTGAATAGTCCAAGGGAGATGGTAGGGGGAGGGAGTGGCTAGAAACATGGGATGAGAGCTTGGTGGAGAGGTCAGGGCTGTTGTCGGAGAGATATCTCCCTCGGCACTTCCTGTCGTGGGGGCCTTGGCCCCCCAAAGGACTCGCCGTTCCACGTGATCTCCCTGGCTCCCCTTCCCTTGCACTGTCCTTGTTTCTGGAGGTCAGGGGTGGGGGAGCCTGCGGGAGGAGGGCGAGACACCCTCCGATTCTTCTCGGCCGAGTGTGTTGGGGGGAGAGGGGCGGGGACTGAGCTTACCGGGACCCCTGGTCCCCGTCTCTGCTATCTGCTCACCTTCCCTTGGGCTCTGGGGTGGGGGCGGGGAAAGGGGGAACTTGCTCTTCCTAGGAGACTGAACTGGGCCTCCAGGCTTCTGGCTCAGGCTTGTGCTCTGGGACAGGAGCTGACAGGAAACTCCCACCCTGGCTTGTCCCTTTCATTCCTGTGGGGGATGGGGAGGGGGGGCATGGAATGAGGTTCCTCCGGAGGCCTTGGAAACCTGGGGAAGGGCAGTGGGAGGAGATGGGGCTCTTTCTCCTCGCCTCCGAAACCTGGGTGGGGGTCGCGGACCCGCCCTGGCCGCCGCACCTGAGCAGCGACAGGCAGTGCCCCGTGCCTGGTCAGTGGGATCGGCCCGGAGGGGTGGGGGCCCCTTGCCCAGGGTGAGTAGTGGGTGCTGTTGGAAGGGGCAGGGGCAGGTCACCAGAGGGGTTTAGGGCTCTCTCGGCAAGGCTCTTAGAAGCGGAGCAAGAGCCATCCTTCAGGCCCCCCCGGCTGCACTCCCTCCCTCCCCCTCCCATCCCATCCAATTGCTTCCTGACAACTTCTGGCTGTGGCACTACCAGGCAGGCGGCAGCTGGACCCTCCAGGGAGAGGGGGGGTCCCAGCCCCCCCCCCCCCCCAGCTGCTGCCAGCCTTCCCGGCCTGGTCTCTGCCGAGACAGAAATAAAACGCTGGGCCCGGGCCGGGGGCGGCGGCCGAGCCGGGGTTAGCCCTGCCCCTCCTCCCAAGGCCGGGCCCAGCCCCCGGCCCCGGGCCCTTGCTGCCGGCCGAGTGCTGGGGAAGCGGGAACCCAGGGGGAGGGGGCGCGCTGCTTTGTGGGCGGGAAGAGGAGCCGTGGCCTTGGGGCTCCCAGCACTTTGGGCGGGGGGGGGGGTGTCTGCTGCGCCCCAGAAGAAGGCTCCGCCCTGAAGCTGTGTCCTTAGCGGTGGGGCGGGGGGCGGCCGGGTATAGACTCCCCCTGTTTTAAACTGTCTTCCCTTGTGGCCGGAGAGAGTTGTGAGTTCCCTCCCGCCTCCCCCCTCCCCCGTTAGACAGAGGAGGAGACAGAGGCCCAAGCAGGACCGCGCGAGCCGGGCAGCGAAAGGAGGGGGACTGGAACCCAGGGCCCGGCCTCCCGGTGCGGGGCTTTCTTCCCGCCCCTCCTCCCTCCTGCCCGTCCCCGAGGGCGGGGCCCAGAGCCTCGCCGGAGCCAGCCGGGCCCCGCCCCCGGGCCCACGTGACCACAACACAGCGGGCCGCCTCGGGTCCGGGGAGGCCGCGTCCGGGCCGGGAGAGAGGCCGAAAGCCCCGACTCTGCCCGGATCCCCCCAAAACCACGCGCTGGGCCCCCGGCAGGGGCGGCCGCGGGAGAGGGCGGGGGTCGGGGAGCCGGGCCCCTTCCCCCCCGGCCGCGCGCCCAGGCGAGGGGCGGGGCGGGCCCTTAGCGCCCGGCATGTGGCTCTCCTTTAGGGGAGACTTGGCAGGGGCCGGCGCTGGGAGCAGCCTGGATGATGGAGAACATTAGGAATTTCCTGCAGCTGGAGCGCGCGGCCCGGGGAGCGGGCGGCCGGCGCGGGGGGGCCGGGAGGGTACTGCGGGGGAGAGGGGGCGCCCGGAGGGGGGGGGGGGGGGGGGGGGGGGGGGGGGGGGGAGGGGCAGGGGGGCAGAAGGGCCCAGAACAGCGGAGAGGAGGGCAGGGGCCAGGGGCCCGAGGCCAGAGCTGGGCAGGCGGGGTAAGGGGGGCGGGGGGCGGGGCCGGGCTCGGGAGCCAGGTTACTTTCCGCCTTCCCCCAGAAGTCCGGAGAAGGTTTGGGAGGGGGCGGATCCCTGCCCTCCGGGTCACCGGAGCCTTCTCCTCCGCAGCCCCTCCCCAGGCGCGGCCTGGCCGCCCAGCCCCGAGGGGGCGTTCCCCCGGAGACGGGGGCGTTCCCCCGGAGACGGGGGCGTTCCCTCGGGGGCGGGGGCGTTCCCCCGGAGGCGGGGGCGTTCCCCCGGAGACGGGGGCGTTCCCTCGGAGGCGGGGGCGTTCCCTCGGAGACGGGGGCGTTCCCCCGGAGACGGGGGCGTTCCCTCGGAGGCGGGGGCGTTCCCTCGGAGACGGGGGCGTTCCCTCGGAGACGGGGGCGGGGCGGTTCCCGAGGTCTGCGCCGGCCCCAGCCCTGTCTCGCCCCTCCCGCCGAGGGCTTTTTCGGGTTTGGCAGGTGTCCAGCCCTCCTCCTCCACGCTGCCCCCCCGGCCCTGGGCTGGGCCGAGAAGAGAGGGGGCCAGGTGCAGGCGGCCCCTCCCCCCAGTCAGATGCTCGGAGCCCTCCCCGGGGAGCGGGGGTGGGGGTGGGGAGGGGGGCAGGGATCAGGGGCAGCGCCGGGCTGCCAGGTAGCCGGAGAGCAGCGGCGAGAAAACCTGGGAGCGGACTTCTCCTCAGGCCCGGGGCTGGGCCTCTGCGGGCCCCGGTCCGGACCCCGTCAGCCGGCTCGGGAAGCTGGCGCCCCAGGTGTGAGTGTGCCAGGGGCCGGTGGGAGGGGCGCCGCCTCCCCGCGCGCGCCTCTTCGGCCTGGGCCAGGCCCTAATCTCCCCCCCCCCCCGCCCCCGGCGGTGGGCGCGGGGGAGACGGAGCCTTCACTCCCGAGCCCGGGCCCCCGGGCCAGAAGCGGGGCGGGGGAGCCCCAGATTAGCCGGAGGGGCTCGGGGAGGGTGGGCGAGTGGGGAGCCAGAGGAAGGGAGGGAGCCGGGAATCTGCCGTTTCCCCCTCCTCCCTAATTGAGGACCGAGGCACCCAGCAAACTGACTTGACAATTTGGCTAAGTGATAGCTAAGGGATCCGTCTGCTGCCCGTGGCCCCCACTGAATCCTGTCACTCTTTTTCTAAGCCTTTCTCCAAGCATCCTCCGTCCTGGGAAGAAACAGGGCTGGGGGTGGGGCAACTAGTATGTGAGCCTCTTCCTGGGAGCCCAGCGCCTCCATCCCGGGAGGGAGGGAGCTCTCTCTGGGAGACACTCCTCCACCCTAGACAGGCAGCCCTTTCCCGGTGCTGGGGGCAAGGGAGGGAGGAACCTGAAGGGACTGGGTCCCAGTGACCAGCGCCAAGCAACGGAGGTCAGAGCCCCCCCCCCCCCAGTCCCAGGGTGGCCTCTGAGACCTGCCCCTCCCTCAGGACCACGGCAGAAAAGGGACCCTTCACACCCAGTCTCGCAACTTCTCTGTGTGCTAAGTCTGGGATAATGGGCAAGGAGAACACACTCTACAGATTGGCTGATCTCAGAGAAGAGCTGGGTGGGATTCAGCAGTGGGAAAGGCAAGGGAGGAAAGATAACCACTGGGGACCCAACGTCCGCGGTTGGACAGTAAAATGCAGAATCCTCCACCTAAGGAGGAAAGACCTTGGAAATGAGAAAGCACCGGATGGGCCAGAGAGCCTTGCATTTTAGCTGGAGGATCTGGGTTCAGTGGTTTTGTCCCTGTTAGTCTGCAGAAATGACAAACCCCTTCTGGGTCTTAATGTTCCTTTCTGTAGAGTGAGATAGTGATATTTGTTCTGTCTCCTTCCCAGGGTTGTGAGGAGGATGCTTTGTAAATCTAAAGCATTGTAGAAGTGTGAACTGTTTTTATAACAGAATATCAGAGCTGGGAGGGCCCTTAGAACATGAACTGTTAGAGGTGGGAGGGGCCTTACAACCCAGAATGTCAGAGCTAAGAGGGGGTCTTAGAAACCAGAATGTCAGAACTGGGAGGGGCCTTAGGACAGAATGTCAGAGCTAGGAGGGGGCTTTAGAACATAGTGCAATATGGGAGGGCTCTTCAAGGTGAAATAGGTTTCTTTGAGAGATAGTCCACAAATGAGTCAAGAAGTATTGTTTCATGTTTCCTATGTGCAGATTAACCCCTCTCCCTCACTAAAGGGCTTCCAGCAGAGCCTGGTAAGGGTGTTGTCTGGGATAATGGGGCTCATATAGGGGTCAGCCTAGATGGCTATTGAGGTCTAATTCTGAATTTTTCTGATTATCTCTTTACTGAATGTTTATCCCTTTGTTAGTGGCTGAGGAAGGGAAACCTGTCTCCTTTTCTGGTTTCTTAGTGTCACTATTTAGAATTGTGTTTTAGGGAGAGATGGAGACACAATGACTTCCTGGGTTCTCTCAGTGCCCCCAAGACCCTGTGTTGAAGGAGAACTGAAAAGGAGGGAAGAGAGGTGGAGGCCCCTGTTCTCTTCCTGTGGCCTTCACTTGGTTTACTGTTAATTTTAAGTTGCTGGCTAGATTGTATATAGCCTTTTGTATCCCTAAGATTAAACACTCCCCCAGTCATATTTCTTCCCCCCCTTCATCTTTCACCCCTGGTCACCATCTTTCCCTGGATCAATCCTGAAAGGATCTTTGAAACTGACTAAACCTCAGGTAGATAGTTTAGGGCTAAGGAGACAAATTAAAAGTTCTCTTATTCAGCAGGTGTTTGGAGTAATTGTTTTCTCTGTGATTTACCCTTGTTGAGCCTCAGTTTCCTTGTTTGTAAAATAAGGGGGCTAAACTAGATGATTTCTAAGATTCCTTTCAGCTTTAATAACAACAATAGCTGTTGACATTTAGAGAGTGTTTGGGGGTTTACAAAACATTATTTCATGTGCTCCTTATCATACCCCTTTGGGGTAGACAGTACAAATGATATCACAGTCAGCTGGCAAAACCTGAGTTCAAATCCAGTCTCACATACTAGCAATGGGATCTTAGAACTGTGACTTCTGTTTGCCTCAGTTTCCTCAACTGTACAATGGGACTAGTAATAACACTCACCTTTAAGGTAGTTGAGGATAAAACAAGATAATGTTTGCTAAAACAAAACATTTACCACAATGATCAGGTATATAATGGGTGCTATATAAATGCATCTTCCCTTCACCTCCATTCTACAGATGAGTAAACTGAAGCTCAGAAAACTTGTCTGTGGCTTGGGGCGGGGTGGGGTGTGGGATTGAAGCCTCCTCCCTCTCTGTGGCACACTTTTAAGGTGGGCCAGGAACTTTTTTATAGTCTGGGGAAGAGTAGGTACTACTGATGCTATTTGACTTGACTAATGATGCTTGTTGACTTAATTTTTTTCTAAGGGGCTCTGGGAATGGAATAGTAAAGGCAAATCTCTCTTTCCTGCCCTTCTCTATGTAACTCCCCACACCCAGATCAGGGGCTTCCTAGGAAGTAGTCCTTGTGTCTTTGCTCTAGGCTCTGGGAACCCCAGGGTTCCCAACTCTGCCTACAGAGGGTGCTCCATGTGGTGCCTTCTGGAGCCCTGGCTAAGCCCACCAAAGACCAAGTGCTAGGTAGGTGCCACATGAGCTGGTGTGCTTCAGCCATGGAGCACAGTCATTATTGTAGTAAATGTCACAGTCATTACTGTATTATCCTTCACCCTACCACACCCCCTTCTTTGAGCAATAAACCCTTTCATTCTCCCCCCCCCCCCAGGTTCCTCCCTTTAGAAGCTATGAGATTTCTGGGGAGGCAGGGTTAAGGACAATAAATACAGCTCAGGAATCACAGGAAGCCTTGAAGATCACCTAGAGGCCATTTCCCCCCCCCCCAATATTTACAGATGAGTCAACTGAGGCTCAGCGAGATGAAGCTCAGGTTCAAGCAAGAATTAAATACAAGAGACAAGATTTGATTCCAGGTCCCCTGACTTGCAATTTAATGCCCTTTTCATGACACCATTGCGGGAAACTGTCAAGGCATGTGTTTGTGAAGGAGAGAGAGGGAGGAGAAGAGAGAAAGGGGAGACAGAAAGAGACAGGGAGAGAGATTGAGACAGAGACAGAGGGAAGGAGAGAGACAGGAAGAGAGACAAAGATGTGGAGAGAGGGAGACGGGAGAGAAGGAGGGAGAGACAAAGAGAGACAGAGACAAAGACATGGAGAGAGATAGAGACAAAGAGAGACACCCAGAGAGACCGTGTGACAGACTTTGTCAGAGGGAGACAGGCGCCTGTGAGACTGTAGCGGGTGTCTCTGGGAGGGTGTATTTGTGTGACAGACTGAGGGAGGGATGGGGGGGGGGATTTGAGTTGAATTGTATGTGTCAGAAGAGTGGCAAATAGTGGTGAGGTTGTCTGTGTGACAGAGGAAGCGATGGGGGGGGGGGGCGCGGGGCAGATGTTTGTGGAACGGAACAGAAGAAGGCTCTGGGAGGTATCAGGCTGTATCGGCGGCTGTGGGGAAGGGTGTCGGGCTGAGTGGGAGGGTGTCGGGCAGGAGGAGGAGGAGATCGGGCTCAGAGGGGGTGGTCCGAACGCGGGAGAGGGCCAGGATGTTTCTGCCTTGGGGGGGGGGGGGGGGGGGGGGGGGGGGGGGGTGTTGGCGGGCTGTAGAGGAGCGGCTAGGGTCGGACCTGTGGAATTAGCCCGGGAGGCACCGGGACTGTGGCCGGTTCACTCTCCTCGGGTCTGTCGACGGCGATGTCTCTGCCCCCAGCCCAGCCCCTCACCCCCCTCCCCAACCAGGTACACCCTGAAAGAAAGAACCAGCCAGCCCGGTTATTTTTATCCGTCCTCAGGCCCTGCCGCAGCCCCAGTAATTTCACCACGGTGCCTAAGTCAGGAACAGGAGTGAATTGACCTCTTAACCCTTTCCCTGCTGGGGATTAGACTCAGTTTCCTGTTCCTCCCCAGAACCGGTTCCATCCTGCTTTTGTGGGGGGGGGGGGCACTCTGGAGGAGGTGACCAGAGCCCCTCTCTCCTGGTGGGGGGATCTGGGGGAAGGGGCTTGGCAGGCAGGCGAGAGCCAGGCAGGGAGTGATAAATATTGAAGAGGAGGGATTTCGTCGCAGGCTTGGAACAGCTGTGGATGTCACACTATCTCTCCACAGGTTTACTGACCCATTTCCATTCTCGCGGCTGCCGGTCTCCTAGCAACGGCAACAGTCCCCCCAGAACAGGCGGAGAGTGAGTGTCTGCCATTAGCCATTGCCGCATCTGTGTCAAGGTTACCCCGCTCCCTGCAAACCCGGCTCGGCTTGTTTTCAGCTGGAGCCCAGCACACCCTGTTCCCCCTGCCCCCTTCCTGGCCCTGACCAGGGAAACTGAGGGGGAGGGCGGAGGCTCTGAGGAGGGAAACAGCTGGAAGGGGGAGCCAGCGGCGCCCCTCTGCTCTTCCCCCGCCCCATTCCGTTCCCTAGCTGGGGGGGCGGGGGAGCACAAAACCGTTCCTCTTGTTTGCTCGCCTAGATTCCCCCGACCTGAGTCCTGGCCCCACCTCCTCCAGGAAGCTGGCCCTGACTAACCCCACCCAGCTGCTGTCACTCAGTGACTTGGCACTCCCTGGTTCTGGGAGCCTTGGGTCTCCTGCAGGCTTCTCCCTTCCCTGGCCCCCACCTCCAGGCTCCCCGAGGGCGCACCCACATATCTTGCAGGCTCTGGGCTCTAGAGGGGACCTAAAGAGACCATCTGGTCTGGTCCCCTGGTCTTACCGACCAGGAAGAGGAGGTTCAGGGCAGTTAAGTGGGCTGCCCAAGGTCACACAGCCACCGCGTTGGCAGAGGTGGGCCCGGTTTCAGATCAGTGCCCTTCCTTTCATGCCCGGCTGCCTCAGGCTGGGGCTGTGACTTCTCGTGCCAGGGGCTCCTTGAGGGCGGGGAGGGGAGTCTAAGCCCTCCCTGGGTCTGTCTGGGAGCCTCTGAGCCTGAGGGGGTGCTTCCAGGGCCCTGCGGTGGAGTTGGAGGCCATGGGAGCGGGGCACCCTGGTAGCCAGTGATAGGCTTGGTGGGGACTGAATCTCACTTCTGGCCTAGCTCCCTTTGGGCTGCTCTGAAAGCACAACCACCCACCGCCTTCCCACTGCTCTGTCCTTCCCCTTCTCTGGGAGGTCCTAAAGCCTGGGCTCAAAAGAGTTAAGGGCGCCCCTTGGCTCAGTCCATTCTCTGCCTCCTGCCCCTCCTCCCCATGGTATGTGAGTCCCCTTGGGGGGAGGGCTTCAATGGCCTGGTAGCCATCATGTGGTCAGCCTAGACCTGACCAGTCACATTCCTGCCCAGGGGGCGGGCCCAGGGCCAGAGGGGATTGGGACTTGGTGGGGGCCAAGTTATGGAAGGGTCTGAAGCTGGAAGGAGTCAGGGCAGGAGGATCCTTGAGAAGGGATGTGGTCCTTAAGTTGGAAAACCCGGGGCGGCTCTGCTACTTCTCTCTTGTGCCTCAGTCTCCTCATTCTTCCTTTTTACCCCCACTCCCTTATTTCCCCCCTCAGTCTCAATGAATATAGCAGCAAAACAGAGAATCCCCTCGTCTTCCGTTCCCACCCCTCAGAGAACATGAGAATCGGGCCCCAAAGACAGGGAAATCGAGGCAGGGATAACTGTCTGGGGGAGCTGCATGGGAGGCAGAGGGGAGGTTTTGTCTCGGTCTGATTTTCATTAAGCCTGATACCCGATTTCTTTTTGGTGAGCGTGAAAACTATTGAGGAGCAGCTTGGTTCTTTGGAGAGGAAATAGCAGTGGTGGCAGAGGGGTCTTGTCCTGCTTTGCTCAGTCGCTGTATGGCCATTTAGAATAGGAAGGTACCTTAGAGGTCATTGGTCAAAGGGCAAAATTCTGCCCTCCCATTTCACAGATGAGGTACCTGAGGTCCAAAGATGCTAACAGGCTCTAAAAGGTATAAACAACAGAGGTGGGATCTGAACCCAGGGTTCCTAAGCCAGGGCTGTTTCCCTTAAGCTTTATTTTACAAATGAGTAAACTGAGGCTTAAAGTGAAATAAATTGCTGAGGGCCCCCTGGTGGTACCAGTGGCAGAGTGGGATGGACTTTGCTTTAGGGCCCTGATCTCCGGCCATAGGTGGGGGATAGAGAGCCAGGAAAGTCTGGGTTCGAGTCTCACTTTTAGCGCTTCCTGCCTGTGTGACACTAGGCCAGTCATTCTTGAGCCCCTCGGTGCTCTGGGCAACTCTCCCAAACTATGAACTCTAGAAAAAGCCGTTTCCTCATCTGGGAACGCCTTAAACCATAGAAGGCCCAGTGCCCGTCCCTGCCGCCGCCTTGTCAATCCCTCCCCGTGGCTGCAGCCTCAGTTTCCCCTTTTGTACGGAGGTTTCTTCCAGCTCTGATACTCTGCGGTTCCTCTGATTCTTTGAGTGTTTGGGGGGAGAGAGAGAGACAGAGACAAAGCGAGGGGATGAAGGGTGACCCTGCAGGGCTGGGGGAGGTGGGGTGGCTGCCAAGCCGAGGGGGAGTTTGCAATGTGATCCTGAATCTAAAATAGCCTGGGTCATTTTCAGCTGCTCCGGCCGAGGCATCTGATCCTGGGGAGGGCAGTGAGGTGGGAAGGGGGGAGGCGCAGAAGGCTCTCTGGGCTCCTGGGAAACCTGCCCCTGGGGGAGAGACGAGGGGGGAGGAGGGAGAGCGCCGAGTAAGGCCGACCGAGGGGCCGGCCAAAGGCAGGGTGCAAGGGGTTAAGGAGCCGCCAGCTCTCCCTCCTTCTGACAGCGCCCTTCAGCCAAGGTGAAAGGTTAGCTTTAAGGGGGCCAAGCCTGCTGGAGAGAATGCGAGGTCCTCGTTCCAGGCTGCAGAGCAGGGGCGGACGTCCCGGAGAAGGGCCCTCTGCGCTCCTCTGGAGCCAGCCCAGCTCTCAGCTGTCCTGAAGCGTGAGCCGCAGAGGGCCCGGCCGCAGCCGGGACTGAGGCCCACCTGAGTGGGCTTTCCACGTGGCCGACTGTGAGACCTTGGACACGGCACTTCCCAGACCTCGGGCATTGTGCGGGGCTGAGGCCCCTGGAGCCCCCGGCAGTCATGGGGTGCAGTCCTTTACCTTCCAGAAAGGAAGGCTCGGGCCGGACCTGACAATTGGGGGGTGGGTTCTGTAGGGTTCAGAATTTCTGGGGCTCCCAGAAGGGATCGGTGCTCACTGGCAGCCCGAGCCCATTGGGATCGCCTCTAAGGGAGGGCTGGCAATCCCCAAGGCCATCATGTCGCCATGTCCCTCCCTGCCCCAGCCCTTCGCAGCGTCCTGCAGAGGGACCAGAGAATCCCCTTCCTAACATTCGAGTGTGTGTCTGGGGGGGCAGGCTCTGCCCTCAGCTTTGCCTGTGTCTGAGGTGGGGGTGGTGGCCCCGGGAAGGGGACCCAAACACTTGGAGCCGGGATTGCCCCAACCAGTCAGAGAGTACTTATTAAGTCTGACCTACCCTGGACCAAACTCTGGGGAAGCAGGCAAAGGAAGCTGGCCAACCCTCAGGGGGCTTCCTGGGGGGGGAGCTGGGGCATGGCAGCCCTCGGGGTGAGCCCGGGTGGGCCCTGGGGTGGCTGTTCCAGTGGGCGTGCCCGGTGAGGCCCCTCCCAGGCGGCTGTAGTGGTCCTGGGAGTGGGGCAGTGGGTGTGAGAGAACAGGAGCCCTCCTGAGAGAGAACAAGTCCCCGTCTGTGCTCTCCCCAGGTCTGGGCCGGGCCAGGCTGGACGCGCAGCCTCCTGGGGATGCCCACGTGCCCGGGAGGCCTGTTGGGGAGCGGGACGGGGTGCGCGCTCAGCCTCTCCTGGTACCTTGTCCCTCACGAACCCCACATCCCAGGCACTGTCTCCGCACCGGCCTCTCCCACCATCAGTGGGAGCCCTTTCCAGGGATGCCCCGTCCCCTCTCCTGGGGCTTACGGAGGGAGGGCGCACGCCCCCAGATGGGCGGGCCCAGAGGAGAACTAGGGTCCGGCACCCAGAGAGCCGGGGGGGGGGGGGGCGGAGGGCCGGGCTGGGAGGAGGGAGCATTTGGCAGCCCTCGGGAAGTCTCCCCGGAGGAGGTGTCCCAGCTGCCCCATCCCCCTTCCCACCTCTGGCCTGACAGATGCTCCCCAGGGGTGGGAGAGTGTGTGTGTGTGTGTGTGTGTGTGTGTGTTGGGGGCTGGTCCCAGGGAGGGCCAGCAGGAGATTTCCAAGCACTTAACACCCAGGAAGGCTGGAGAACGTCCCCTGCCCAGCCTTAGCAGATGGCCCTGAAGTCTCCAAAGGCTGCTCTAGGCTTCCCGGACCCCAGGCCGGCTTCTCCCCTTCCCCCGAGGCCCTAGGACTCAGGGTGGGGGCAGGGCTGGCCGAGCTGGGGCCAGGGAAGTTGGGGGGATGCAGCCCCAGCGGCACTGAAGCAGTTAAGAGACGGCTCTGGTCCCTACGTTCCATCAGACAATTAGTGAGGCCGCCTGACAACATCACACTGAGCCAGGCAAACCTCTCCCCCCTCCCGCCCCCCCGCCCCCCCCACCGGTTCAGCTGTTTATTCTGAGCCTTTAACAATTGGGATTCTGACTTAGAGGAACGGGCGCCCCGCTCTGCCCTCTGACCTGCTGTTGCTGTGGCAACCGGAGCCCGGATAGGCCTTGGTGCTGTGTTAGGATTACAGATCTGAATTCACAATCTCCAGGCTCTCCACAGCCCGTCCGCTCAGTGCTCGGGTCCCCACTTGGGTTTGGGGGCGGGGCGGGAGCTTGGGGGTTTGGGTGCTGGCTCCCCCGGGCCGCCTCGGGGTCGGACTGCAGGCCCCAGAGAGAGAGAGCTCCTTCTCCCCTTCTCCCAGGAGAGCTTCCTTCCTGCCTTGTGCCCCTGCCTCCCTGGCTGAGCAGGGTGTAGCCCAGGCTGAGGCTCGGGGTTGGGGTTCGCCCTCGGGGCTGGGCTCTTTCTGTGATTCCTCCTCTCCCCCTCCAGTCTGGGGACCCCACGCCCCAGCTCCCAGTGCCAGGAGCCCGTGCCCCCGAGGTGCCGGCCTCCATGGGAACGGGGGCGCCCGGCCCGGCCCCTCCCGCCCGCGCTGCAGCAACTGCCCTGTGAAACCTGAGCCAAACGCATCTGGGAGCCTCATGTGCAGACACACATTCCATTTGTGGCCGGTCCCCCCCACTCCTGGCTCCCCCTTCCTCGCTGTTCCTCCTCCTGCCTCCACCCTGCGCCTCCGCACTGCCTCCGCCTCCCTCCCTGCCTCCCCCCCACTGTCACTTTTTGTCTCCCCCATCCCTCCTCCTCCTCCTCCTCTTCACACACTCTCTCTCTCAGTCTGTCTCCCTGTGTGTCTGATGTGTCTTCTCCGTCTCTGTCTCTGGAGCTCTCCTCTCCTCTGGGGCCTGCAGCCCATCTCCAGACACCGCCTTTGTCTCTGTCTCTGACTGTCTCTGTCTGAGTCTCTCCGGCTCTGCCTCTCTCTCTCTCTCTCTCTCTCTCTCTCTCTCTCTCTCCCTCCCTCTCTGTCTCTCAGCCCCCGGTCTCGTTTCTGTCTCTGACTGTCTCTGTGCCCGAGTCTCTCCGGGTCTCTGTCTCCCTCTCTGTGTCCTTGTCTCCAGGCCTGTCTCCTTCCCTACCTGCTCCCCGGGGATCTCCTTCAGAGCCAGGAGCCTCCATCACCACCTCTCCCCCTCCCCCAGCTCTGCCTGGCAGGGACTTGGCTGCCCTCCATTCTCAGGTCCCTGCTTTGGCCACTGCAGCCTCCGGGAGGGGGGTGGGGTGAGATCAGCTGCCCTAGAGCCGAGAGGAGAGGCAGTGGGGAGGGGGAAGGGGTGCTGAGGCAGAAATCAGGAGATGGGGGGAGGGGGAGGGCGAGCTTGTTGGCATCTCTGCCAGGCTGGGGACGGGGTAGGTGGGAGCTGCCGGCTGGTCAGTGTCTGGGCCGACTCCTCCCTTCCCTCTGACTCTCACCAGGAAAGCGGAGTCATAATCAAGTGAGATAATCTTTGTGAAACTCTTAGCTTGGTGCCCGGCGCGTAGTAGGTCCTCCCCAGTGTGATCTCGTGGTGGGGACCCTGGACTGGGATTCAGAAAACTGGGCTTCTAGTACCAGTTGTCCACCGACTATGGGACTTGAGTCAATACTCCTTCTTTGTAAGCCTTGTTTTCCTTCTATCAAATGAAGATATTGAAACTAGATGGCTTGTAAAGTCTCTGACCTCCTGGGTTCTAAGGGCCCTCCCAGCTCTGACCCCCTGGGTTCTAAGGGCCCTCCCAGCTCTGACCTCCTGGGTTCTAAGGGCCCTCCCAGCTCTGACCCCCTGGGTTCTAAGGGCCCTCCCAGGTCTGGAAGTCTGAGATTGTGTCTGATTCCCTGTCCCCATCACCACCTTCTCTTCAGGTGCCTCTGGCTCCTCCTTTGTGGTACCTGGGGAGCAAGGCAGGCCTTGGGCTTTGGGAGGCCATGATATCTTGATGTGTCCTTGGGGTGTCCAGGGATTCAGTCCTTCAGCCACTGTTCTTCCCTCCTACCTGTCAGGGAGGCCCCTGTGTGCCAGCCCCCCTCCCCCAGTGGGGGCATAGGCCCAGGGCCCAGGGAGCGGGTCCTAGCACTAAGCAGGAGGAGGCCCTGTGAGGCTGCTACTGGAGGCAGGAGGGTAGCTGGGAAGCAAGGGCCGAGGGCTCTGGACCCCCCTGAACCTTTGCACCTTCTGGTCTCAGGTTCCCGCCTTTTGGCTCACCAACCTTGAATTTAGCTGAATTGCCCCTCCCTCCCCCCCCCAAGCTGGGAGCCAGGGCTGTTGGGAAGAAGCCCTGCTGCTGCCCTGCCCACCTGGCTGCCATCCATCAGCACTGTGAGCTCGTTCAGCCCCCTGTGTGGCCTCGCCCCTCTTAGATTGTAAACTCCTTCAGGGCAAGCTTTGTTTTACCTTTCTTTGTCCTGCCTGCTTTCCACAGGGTCTCTGGTACATAGCAAGCCCTTGGGTTCTAACTTGACAATGGAGACCTGGAAACTCACTGCCCCCAGGTTCTACCGCCCTGGTCCTGGGTGGGCTCTCCAGAGCCTCATTGTTCCCATCTGTACAATAGGTCCACTCCTCCTCCTCCTCCTCCTCCTCCTCCTCCTCCTCCTCCTCCCTGACTTCTGCGCAGGGACCAGGGCCCAGGAGAACTCTGGAGCATAAAAGTGGAGCTTCAGGGAGCAGGAGAGCTCACTGGGAGCTGCCCATGAGTAAGGACCCCCCTTCATGGGCACCGCAGAACCCTGAACTTGTCCCCTTTCCCAAATTTGACCGAGCTCTGCCTGGGACCAGAGAAGGGTTTCCTCACAGGGAGAAGGGAGAGCCTGGGTCAGGAGCTTGCCTGAGATTCTGGGAAGCCTAACCTGGAAGGGGGCTTGAGGCCTGGAGAGAAAACACCCCTGTCCCACCTGCTGGCCACGCGCCCTTCCCCCTCCCAGGGGGCCTCTGGGCCTGGGGCTTTGCGATTAGCCCCCCCTGGCTCTGGGTGGGGAGCTGGGCCTGGGGGGCTGGAAGCACAGTCCCTCCCTGAGTCCCTCCCACCTTCCTCCAGAGAGACAGGCTCCTGTCCAGGCCCTCCCCAGCCCTTGTGGCCCTTCAGAGGCAACAGTCTCTGGGTTGCCAGGGCAACAGGGTCCCAGGCCAGGCCTCAGGGAGGGGCTGGGCAAGCTCTGACTCCTCAGCACTTTGTTTGGGCCCCCACGGCCAGGTTTGTGGCTCTGGACAGCTGGTCTCTCCCACAGGCCAAGGGAGGGCCTGGCCCGCCCCCGGAGAGCCGGAGCTGGGGGATGGGGAGGCTGGGCTGACTGGGCTGACTGGGCCCAGTGTCCGGGCCCGCAGGCCCCGCTTCCTCTCCCGCACCCCATCCCGTCCTGCTCAGGGGCGCCTGGCTCTGCTCCCCCCACGCATCTTCCCCTTTGACCAGTTTCTTGGTACAGTCCTCTGGAGAGCCGGGGGCGGGAGTGTCCGGATGGGGGAGAGGGGGTGTCCCTTGCTACTCCCCAGGCATGCTGCAGTGCATTCTGGGATGGGGAGCCTGGCGCCCCCCACACACACCCCCATTTCTCTGCGGGCGGGGGAACAAAGCTGGCACTGAGGCCGCAGCTAAAATTAGCCCGCTTCCCTGTGCGGGAGCGAGTGCTGAGCATGCCAGCCGGCCGGAGCGCTGCTGCCTCAGCAGGCCATCTGTCACTGGGTTTTGTGAGCCCCCCAGAAGCCCCCAGCCCCTCCTAGGGAGGCGTCCCGGTGAGGAGTCCGGGACAGGGGAACCCAGGAGCAGAGATGGGGAGCCCGACCCCCCCTTCCGTGGCCCGGTCAGAGCCCCCTCTCTCCCTGCTCTCCTGGAATGGCCCGGTCCGCGGCTGCTGCCATGGCGGAGCTGTGTGGTCTCGAGCGGGTCACCTGCCCTGCTTTGGACGTGTAAAATGCGGGGGTCCGGCAGGTGCCATCCCGTGGCACGTTGGAGGGAGCCCGGGCTGGCTCTGCCTCTTGTCTGTATGGCCTTGACTGAGTCACAGAATAACAGCCCTGACAGTTATCACCAGATAGTGCTCTGTGGGCGGGGATCATTGCCGGGAGGCAGACACTGCCTTCATCCCCATTTCACTGAGGGAGAAGCTGAGGCACTGAGCAACAAGGTCACACCCCCAGGGACACACAGCTAGTAAGACTCCTGAACTAAGGGCTTCCCTCTGTCCACTCTCAGCTTCCCTGCTCCCTCGAGGTCAGACACGGAAAAGCCTTCTCGCCCCCTCTGCCTTTGGTCTTTCTCCCGGCTAGGTATTGTTCCAGGGACGTTGCCCTCCTGGCTCTCCTGCAAACCCCACCCTCATCCTCTCCTCTGACTGCTGACCTCCCCGCTTCCTTTAAATCCCAGCTAAAATCCTCTTCTGCAGGGACCCCTCCCCAGCCCCTCAGTTCCAGGGCTTCCCTCCCATTAACTACATCCTGTTTATCCTGTAGGTTGTAGGCTTTGTATACAATGTTTGCATGGACCTTTCCCGGCAGATTGTAAGCTCCTTGAGGGCAGGGGCTACTTTTTGCCTCTTTATATCTCCCCATGCTTAACTCAGCGCCTGACACACAGTAGGCACTTGATAAATGGAGGTCGAAGGATTGACCACCTACAGTGCCACCTGATTGCTCTGGGCATTGGTTTTTCGTATGGAGAAAAGAGAGGGGGTGGGTGAGAGCAATGGTTCTTGACTTTTTTTGTGTGATGGAACCTTTGGCCCTCTTTAAAATATATAAAATAAAATGTATGACAAGGGAAACTAACTCTAGAAATACAGTTATCAGAAAAATTTGTTTTAAGTTCCTGGACCCCAGGTTAAGAAATGGGTCTCTAAGACCCCTTCCACCTCTAGACTATGGTCTTCCAACTTCTGACATCCTGGGTTCTAAGGGCCCTCCCAGCCCAAACAGCCTATGTCTTGTGTGGTTCTCAGCTGCCTGAGTGCCATTTCCTTTCATGAGGAGGGAAGGGGGGAGAACCTTTCCCGCCACCCATTCTTTCCCCTCCACCACCAGGTTGAAGAGGAGAATCAGGGAGTGCCTTTAGTCATCATTGTTCTTCTCTATTGTAATTTGGGGCTTGTGCCCACCAGTGTTGAATGCCCTGCCCCTCTGAGGTCCCAAATTTTCATGGAAGGAGTCTTGGATTTCTGAGACAGAATCCCAGTTCTCCTTACTAGTTGTCCGAGTGTGGGTCCTCAGTTTCCCCCCCTCTGTCAGTTGATCAGATGGGTCTGGAGATTGTCAGTTCTAATAAAGCAGAGGGAATTTTGCTCCAGTCAAAGGACTCGTGCCATTTCCCAGCTTTAGTCTGGACAGGTTAGTTCCCTTCTGAGCCTGGTTGAGCTGGGTTTTTCTCAGTAAAGTAGGGATAGTCATAAAGTTTGCAAAGAGCTACCTGTGAGGTAGATGTCATTAAGAGCCTTATAATAGAAGAAGCTCTTGAATTGCCCGAGATCATTCAGGCAAGTTTGGGGTGGAAACCGGGCCTTCTTGACTCCAACCTGGTGCCTTTTATGTTATCCTATGCCGGGGCCTTAAGGATCCCCTAAAAACCTTAAAGGACAATTGGAATAGGAATAATTTCTCTCTGATTTCCCCTCCGACCATATACTGAAAGCATATAGTGTCTACTGGAAATAGCTCCAGAAGGGTTGCATGTGTTTTCCAGAGTCACACAGCAGGCACAGAACAGGCTGGGCCTAGAACCCATTGCCTCTTGGCTCCCTGCCTTTCACACCAACCTCTGACCACTGTAGACTCAGCCTTTTCCCCTAAGTGACTCATCTGGCCTCCCTCCCTCTCCCTCCCTTAAAGGCCTAGCCCTGGGAGTTGAAATTGGGGAGCTGGGGGAGTCTCCTTGGCCCTCCACTTCCTGCCACACAGGCCTGCCCTCAGACTGTGGCCCAGACCTGGGGGGGGAGGGTTGGGCACCGGGTGCTCCCCTGTTTCCTCTCTGACTCCTCCCCTCCCCACCTCCTCCCCCAGGACAGGGACAGACAGACCCAGGCCGTCCCCCAGGTCCTGTTTATTCTTGCCCCACTGCCAGAATCCTTCCCAGCACTTTCTCCATTGCTGCCACCGGGGCCCCCAGACGCTCCAACTGAATTAAATAATAAATAACAGGGCAGAAGAGGGAGGGTGAAATTAAGAGTTATTGCAAGAGAAAGGAAGGGAGGGAGAGAATGTTTCCAGAGGAGGGCCGCAGCAAGCGGGGTTAGGGGGCTGAGTGCCCTGGAGAAACGCAGGCTGGGAGGGAAGGGTACGCACATTAGCTACAGCCCTCACTGGAGACCCAGGGAGTGGGAGCAGGAGGCCTGGGAGGGATCCGCGTCTGCTCCGGCTCCGGGAGGGGAAGGGTGGTGGCCGGACACCCACCCTCAGCCCCCAAATGCCCGGCTCCCCTGGAGAGAACGCTCCAGGGGAGGAGGGAGTGCGGGTGCCCCCAGCATCCGGGCCCCCGTTTCTGGCGGGGGCCCTCCTCCCTGCCTCCCACCACACTTGGCCCGGGGCGCTGTGCTTGTGTCCTCCCAGGGTCACAGTGCCAGGGCCTGTGCAACAGGTGGCCCGGGCCGGGCTCTGACCTCCCTCCCCGGGATCTTGCGGCCCGCCCTGTGGTTGGGGTATAAAGGGAGAAGAGCTGTTGCTACGGTGACCGTCTGGAAGGAATAAGGGGATGTTTGTTTGGGTCAGGTATGCCTGGTCTGCCGGGGGAGAGGAGCCCGTCCGACTCTTGGAATGAGGAACATGGCACCAGGATTCTAAATCTTAGAAAAAATTATTGATGTTTTCTGTCTTTGAATCAGTCGTTTATTAAAAAGAGAAAACAAAACAAAACAGTCTGGCCCCTTCCGGACTGAAACCAGTTCTGTGATCAAGGGGAACAACCAAGTGTCCTCAGGGACTGGATATACAGCGTACGCAACATTCTGCCCCCCTAGTCCCCCCTTCTCTGCCTGGAGGAGGGAGAGCTCGCTTGAGTTCTTATTTGGGGGCAATCAGCAACCTGCCTGACCGTGTTAGGGTGGAATTATAACAGGTTGTAGTCTTCTTGCCCCTGATTTTGGGACAGGAAGGGGCAGTTGTGTGCCCCCTGCTGGGGGGGGCAGTTGTGCGCCCCCTGCCTGGGGGCAGGGTAACGGCAGCTGTGTGTGGTTGTTACATTCTTGGGGGGGGGGGGGGGAGTGGGGGGGAGTGCACACACCTGCCCAGCACTTGGGGTGGTGACGGACGGAGTGTCACTGGGGATTTTGTGTGGCTCTCGGGTGTCCGGCTCAGCCTGGCGCGCCGTGCCCGGCGCCATAACCTGGGTGCCCTTCTCTCTCTGGCACGCTGGGTGAGGGAAGCTGGGGGGCCGAATGGGGAAGGCTGGGATCTCCCCGCCCCCCCTCTGGACCCCAGAGCCCCCAGCTTTGGAGAGCCGTGGAGGAGGAATGGGGTGGGGTTCCCCGCTGAAGGAAGGGCCGAGCAGACCAGGGTCGGGGGGTGTAGTCTGAGTGTGGAACACAGAAGTCAGGGTGCCCTAGCAGCAGTGGGGAGTGCGGATGGGTCCCTGTGAGATTTGGGGGCTCAGGGTTCTGCAGGCATGGGAGGGTAGGAGGGAGCAGTGAGACCCTGTGGTCCGGGGAGGCTGAAGAACCTGAGGGACTCAGGTCCTTGGATCAGGGGTGTCGGGATGACAAGTCCCGGCAAGGCCAGGGGGATTGGGATGGGGGTTGGCAGCTCAGATCGGGGAGGGCTCTGGATTGGGGGGGTTCTCTGCCAGGCCTGAGAGGAGACGTTGTCCTTGCAGGCCAGGAAGGAGAGCCTATGTTCTCTGCTTCTTTGCCCCCGAAACTGTTAAACTAATTAAGCCGGTAAAGCAGCAGGATTAATCGGGGCGAGCAGGCCAGGGGCTCAGGTAGTCGATTAGTTCACCGTTGAGGATATTGGATTTCTGAACCGCAAGTCAGCAGTATTCGGGCCTGTTATCTTTCCAAGGCTTGAGGGGTCAGGAGGTGGGAGGGGCGAGGGCCGAGCTGCTCCCCCTCCCCATGCCTCGGCTCATCCCTGCCCCCCTGCGTCCCGCGGCCGCTGCCCGCGGCCGCTGCCCGCAGCCTCGGCACATCTCCTGCTCTCTCCTCCGCCCCCATCTTTCATCCTTCCCTCCTCTTTCATCTCCTGTCTCTCCTTCTGTGGGTCTGTCTCTCTCTCTCTCCCTTTGTCCTTCCCCATGCCCTGCTACCCGTGCCCCCCCCCCCCATGTCTCTCTCTATCTCTCCCGCCTTTGTCTCTCTCCACATCTTTGGGCGAGCCTCCCGGCCCTTCGGCCTTGGCCCCTCTGGCCTCCGTCTCCCTGACCCGGCCGTCTCTGGTGTCTGATGCGTCTCTGCCTTTCTCTTGTGTGGTCCGGGCTCTTGTCTGAGAGCAGAAAAGCCTCTGGACCAACACCCCCCAAGCAAGGAGGCCGGAGCCGGCTAATGGAAAACATGTGATGGAGCCTGGGGCTGAGCATGCTGGGGAAAGTGAACCACCGCCCCCCCAGTCACCCCCGGCTCCCCTGCCTCATGCCCCTTCTCCAGGCCCTTTCCTCTCAGAGAAATCCCACCCCGCCCCCACACAGTGGGGGGATCCATTAGTGGGGGGGGGGCAGATGGGGCCGTCCAGGAGAATGGTCTTGCCAGACTGCACAGATGAAAGTCCTTAGCGATCCTTGGGGGACAGGTGCTGAGTGGGAGGGAGAGGAGGGAGGGTCAGGAGAGGCTGAGGGGACTGAGAGTGGGGAGGACCTCCCCCCACATGGGGAGGGGCCCATCTCCCCAGAACAGCCCGCTTCGCTGCCCAGCTTGGGTCGGCAGGTGGAGGGATGATGGGGATCATCCCCCACCTCCCCATCTCCAGGCTTGTTTCTCAATCCTCCCTTAGAATGGGGGGGGGGGGAGCAAGGAGAGCAGAAGCAGGCTTGCTGTGGGGGTGGGGGGAGCCTGGAGGGACTTTGAGTCTGGGCGCCTCCTCTTTCCAGATCTGGGGCCCACCCAGGCTTTCCAGCCCCCCCAAAGGGCTGGTGGGAGGGGGAGGCAGCGGGCCCAGGAGGGGGTCCCTGGCTCTGCAGCAGCGCCAGGGGCCAGAGGATGCAGGACTGCATTTCTGTGCTGGAGACCAAAGTGGGGGAGGGGAGGGAGGGAGTAACTGGCAGGTTGGAATTCTCCTCTGCCTGGTGGATAAATTGTCACTAATCCAGGCTTGGGAAGTCGTTAGATCCTACAGAGCACAGGAGATGGAGAGGGAGCCACAGGCCCGCTCCCCGGCACACACAAAGGCCCCAGCCCCGCGCAGACTCTCACACCGGGACACCCACCCGGCCCCGCCACCCTCACCCACACGGGCCGGGGGGCACTGGGGCCGGGGGGATGGGGGGCACATGGACTGAGGGGCACCGGGGCTGAGGGAATGGGGGGCACACAGACTGTGGGGCACTGAGGCCAGGGGGATGGGGGGCACATAGGCTGAGGGAATGGGGGGCACACAGAGTATGGGGCACTGAGGCCAGGGGGATGGGGAGCACACAGGCTGAGGGGATGGGGGGCACTGGGGCTGGGGTGATGGGGGGCACATGGGCTGAGGGGATGGAGAGCACCGGGGCTGGGGGGATGGGGACTGTAGACGGAGCTGGCCCAGCCCCCAGAACCCCCAATAGGCACACACATACACAGAGCCTGGCACAAGGCGCCAGGCTCTCCCAGAGTGAGACACGCAGGAGTGGGAGTGCTCGTGCACACTTCCCAGGCCTCTGCCACGCAGCCACATGCACCCTCACAGCCGTGACAGTCGGGGGGTGGGGGGGATGGCCCTGAGCTGGGGGCCCAGCCCCGGAGGCAAGTCCCCCTCCTGCCTCCGGGTCTGCTGAAGCAGGGCCCTGCAGGGCCCCCCAGGCCCAGGGCTCTGGGCCAGTCCTAGGAGCAAGGGGTAGTGCTGGGACTGGGACAGAGAGAAGGGGGGAGGGGGACCAAGGGGTGCTCCCTCCCAGCCCCTGGGGAGGCCAGCAGCTAAGGACCCCCTCCCCCCCTTGCACAGGGGTGTGCCCCCGAGCCTCGCTCAGGTACAATCCTCCCCTTCCCTCTGATCAACTATTAACAAAACAAAAATCAAAGGGACAGAAACCCCAGTGAGACACTGAGGGCCAGCGCAAGGGAGGTGTGAGGGCCGCGGCTGTGCTCTGTGTGCGCCGAAGTGCACGCGCTCATACCTGCGCACACCAGGCTGGGCCTGGGACACACACTCCCCCAGTGCTTCTGCTCCTCTCCCCCCCCGCCCTTCCCCCCCTCCTGCCTGCTTCTGCTCCCCTCCTCTCCCCCCTGTCTCCCATCTCTGCCTCCCCGGCCCCCGGGGGAGCAGGCAGCTGAGGTTCCCGGGCCAGCCTCGCACAGCGGGCCCCGGGCCAGGTGTACCTCTGGCGTAAACAGCCTCTCCCCTGCCCGGCTCTCGGCCCTCTCCTGTAGAGAGCGGCCTGCACCCCTCCTGGCTCCGATCCCCCGGATCTGGGTGGGCTCCCGCCCTTCCCCCACAGGTCTGTTCCCTGTGTTCATGGCTGGGGGGACTTGTGCTTGATTTTACAGATGGGAGTTTGCCTGACCACCAACCTGGTGGCCTGGAGACCAGCAACCGGAGTCCATCGCAAAGCACCTGAGGGGCCCCGGGCCGGGGGCGACGCAGGGCGGGCGTTGGCGAACACCCCGGGGACAGCGTCGGTGACGGGGGCTTCCTGCTGAGCCAGGACTGCCCAGCAGCCTGCTCAGGTAACCATGAATAGGAAGCTCTGTGCCAGCCTTTTGTCTGCCTCCCATCCCTGCTCCTCCTTCCTGGGCCCGGCTCCCTCCTTCCTGGGCCCAGCTCCCTCTTACCTGGGCCTGGCTCCCTCCTTCCTGGGCCCGCTCCCCTGCTGTCCCAGCCCCTTCTCTCCCTCCTTGGCTGCTGCCTCAGTCACTAGCTGTTATCTCCTTCCTTCTGCCATCTTTGCTTCCCCCTCCCAGAGGTGAGGGCTACAGCCTGAGTGGAGCTGGACCCCCAGACCGAGTGACTTACAGCAGCTTTATCATTTCCTGGGGAATCTCGCAGAGGGAGTGATTAATACCTGAGGGGTTTGGGGAGGTTTTTAGCTCAGCAGAGGGAGATTTGGGGGGGGGGTTGCCCAATGTCTGGTCTGTGAGGAAAAAAATCTCTTAGATGTCCATCTCTCAGACCCCGCCACCTCCCGCCCCAGGGAGGGTCTGGGGGGACAGCATCAGCAGGTGGCAAACCCTGGGAGCCCGGCCCGGGAACCACCTCCCGCCCTGTCTCCTGATGGGGGTCGGCCGCCCTTTTGTGCTCCCACCCCGGTTCGGGGCCCCTTTGGGCAGGGGCCCTTAAGGGGGAGGCCGGCCCCCCCGGCCAGGTGGGCTCCCGTTCTTGGGGCTGTGGGCACAAGTGTCGGTGGTCCCCGGGGGGGCAACCTGTAAGCTCCCAACAGTCCCACCTTTTCCAAAACTGGAAGTATTTCCGAGGGGTTTGGGGAGGCTCCGGGAAGTGGGGGTTGGGGTTTGGGGGGGGGGAAGGGGCCCCTAGGGGGAAAGAGGACGTTAAAGGGAGGGAGGGGAACTTCCCCTGTCTTGAGGGGGGTGGGGAGTTTGGGGAGGGGGGGAGGTTTCCCCAGGGGCCCGGGGTAAAGGAGGGGGGAGGGGACTGGAGGGGGGGGGCGTGGGGCTTGGGCCAAAGGGGGCGGGGCCCCGGGCGGGGGGGTTGGGTGAGAAGGGCACTGGGAAAGGGTTTCTTTCATGGGGCCCTTTGGACAGGGAGGGGGGGCCCAGGCCAGGGTGACCCAGGGAAACGCCCAGGGTGGAAATGGCCCCTTCCCAAAGGGGGCCCTTCTGTGGGAAAAGAGGTTAAAGTGGGCCGGGAACCAAGGGGAGGGGGGGGGGAGGGGGCTTTGGAGGAGGAGAGGTCCCTGGGCCAGGGAGTCGGGAGGCCACCCCCCTTTGGGTGAAGGGGAAGGGGCCATTTGGAAAGGGGAAGGCCAGGGACTTGATGGAAGGGGGGGGACAAGCGGGCAAATTTGCAGGGCCACCCCAAACCCAGCAGGAAGGGGGGAGGGGAGGGGGCTGGAGGGCCGAAAGGCCCCAAGAGGAGCTTCTGTGTGGGGGAGGGGGGACAAGTGGGAGGGGTGGGGGCGGCCCCATGGGTGCACCAACCCTAGGGGGTTGGGAGGGGGGGAAAGGGGGAGGGACAGAAACATCGGGAGGGTGGCCCAGGGGTAGGGGCTGGGGAAAGGGTGGGACAGCCAGGGGGAGAGGGGCCTGGGGGGGACGGGAAATCAGGGAGCAGGGGCCGGGGGAGGGGCTTGGACGGGGTCAGGAGGCAGGAAGCCCGGGACGGGGAAGGGAGGGGGGGGGTGGGGGGTTTAGGGGATCGGGCGAAGGAGGGCGGGGCCGGCGCGGGAGGGGCCCGGAGGGAGCTGGGGTGGCCACAGCTGGCTCCGAGGAGATGGGAGAGGCTCTCTGGGCACCAGGAAGAGCAGGTTGCAGCCTCTGAGCAGAGTCCCATTGGGGCTGCAAAGACTCCCCTCGGTGCTCCTGTCACCCAGGGAGCCGCAGCTACGGCCCTGAGTCAGGGAAGTTCTGAGTCCAGGCCCAGCTTCTGGGGTGACCCCTCCCGCCCCCCAAATCACTTCATCTGTGAAGCCCCTCCCTCCCGGGGCCCTGGGGAGGAGTGATGAGATCATATTTAGAAGGCGCTCAGCAAACCCCCAAATGCTGCCCAAACGCTCAGGGGAGAGAGAGGCTGCAGAAAGGCTCCGAAGACAGACACGCTGCCCCAGACTGACGTCCTTGTGTGACCAAACACAGTCAGAGACTTTGGGCATCCCCCTCCCAGAGCCCCAGACCGGCTTCTCGGGGAGCACCGTCTCCCTGAGGAGCACTGTCTCCCCGGGCCACCCTGTGAGCCCTGGGGGGCCTGGCTTTGGACCCACTTTCCTTCTGGGTCTGTGCATGGACCCACCAAAGTCCTCCCTCACCCATGAGCAAAGAGGCTTCTCTTCCCATGGACCTGGAACAGAGCCTCTGCTGTAAATTAGAGAAGAAACTGGAAGGTTTTCTTCTCGCTCCCCCCTTCCCGTCCCTTCCCTCAGCTCATTGTTCCAAATGCACTGGGCCGGGGGGAGGGGAGGGGGACTGAGGGCCAGGAGCAGGGATTTGGGGTCTGTGTCAGGGCCAAGCGCTGGGCTGGGAGCCGGGAGCGGGGCTGGGATCGGAGGCAGAGAGAGCAGGAGGCTCCTCTCTCCATGCTTGGAATTCCCTCCAACTGAGCACATCCAGAGCTCGGGCCAAGTGCCACCCTCTGCCCCCCCCCCCCGCCCCGGCCAGCTCTCTCGGCCTCCTTCAGCCCCTTCCTCCCCACTATCTGGGCCCGGGCCCTTTGTTAGCCAGGGACGGGCTGCAGAGAGGGATGACATCCCCCTAAGTCAGGGCAGCCGAGCTGCTGGTTCCCGGATTTGGCAGCAGCCTCCCGAGAAGCCGGGTATTGCGGTGGGGAGGGCGCGGGAGGGAGGCCCGAGACAGAAACAAAGGGAAGTGTTTGTGTTACCGGAGGTTTCCATTATCCTGTCCCCGTCCCCTGCATCCCCGTCAGCCCCCTAGGTGGGCGGTCTGGGCGAGAGGGAGCCTCGGGCCCCACTCCCTCGGGGGGTGAGAGGGCTCCTGGGGACCCCAGGCACTGAGGGCTCCTGCTCTGCTAGGTGCCGTCCGTCCCCTGGCCTGGGGCCCTCGCCGGGAGCTCCCCCTCCGAGGTGGCGAGACACACAACTCACACGCAGAGAATCCATCACTCTCCACTCTCTTCACTCCAGGGCATAATTGCTCTTTCAGGTCAGTTGGATATCTGGGGGGAGGGGGAGATGGAAGCAGGGAACATTAAGGGAGGTGGGGAGTGGAGGCGCTCGGATTCGGTGGGGGTGGGGGCGCGGGGAACTCAGGGTGTTTCCTTCCTTTCTCTCCAACAGAAAATTCCATTGTCAGAGCCCCGGCAGCACAGAAGGTGAGCCTTTTCTCCCCCGCGGGCCGCTACCCAGACCCGAGCCGGGGAGGGGCAGGGGGCGCGCACAGGCCGAGAGCCTGGCCCCGCTGGTGGGCTCCGAGACCCGGGCCGGGTGCTTTCGGACCTCCGACACGCGGGCCGTTCTCCCAGGCCCTTGCTCCTGGGGAGGTACCTGGGGGAGGCTTGGCCGGGGAGAGGGCAGTGCTGGGAAGTCCGACCCCTCTGCTCTCCCTCGGGGGAGCCGGGCCTGGGCCGGGGAGTGGTGAGTCCCAGGGATGGAGAAGGAGAGCGCGTCCTGGCCCTGGGAGTCAGGAAAGCGGGGGGTTCATCCCACCTGAGACAGGGCTTGGGGACACTGGGCAAGCATCCGGATCCGAACTCGGTGTCCCCCGTTACGTGCGGCTCGGGGCTGTGAAGGCGCCTTCCGGGGCCTGAGGATGATTCAGCGCTCTGGGCCGGGTGTCCAAGGACGGGGGTCGAGGGGGCCCGGGGCCGGTGGGAGGCGGGGGCCGAGGGGCTGCCTGGGTGGGCTGGGCCGGGCTCCGGGGAGGTGTGGGTGACTTTCCTGCCATCCTCTTGTCTCCCTCCGGCCCCTGCAGGTCTGTGTCGCGGCTTTCCTGACCCCCATGTCAGTCCCGGCCCCGCCCGGTGGCCCTCGGAGGACAAGTTCAGGATGCGTGTGAAGCCCCAGGGCCTGGTGGTGACCTCCAGTGCCGTGTGCAGCTCGCCCGACTACCTCCGGGAGCCCAAGTACTACCCCGGCGGCTCCCCCAGCCCCCGGCCCCTGCTCCCTGCTCGGTCCCCTGACTGCCCGCCCAACAAGGCCTTTCCCCGAACCTTCCCCGAGGATCCCCATCCACCGCCCCGAGGGGACCCCGGTCCTCGGCGCCCACCGCTCCTCTCCAAGGGGGACGACCTGCTGCCCCCCCGCCCCCCGGTGCCCCCCCGGCCTTTCCCTCACGCCCGCTGCCCTGTGCCTGGCGGGGGGGGCTCTAAGCGCCGCTGGGGCAACGGGCGGGTGAACCTGCACCCAGTGGTGCAGCTGATCGACATCATGAAGGACCTGACGCGACTGTCCCAGGACCTGCAGCACAGCGGGGTCCACCTGGACTGCGGGGGCCTGCGGCTGAGCCGGCCCCCGGCCCCACCCCCCGGCGATCTCCAATATAGTTTCTTCTCCTCACCCAGCCTGGCCAACAGCATCCGAAGCCCCGAGGAGCGGAGCGCCACCCATGGCAAGGCTGAGAGACCCGGGCGGGCCCTCTATGAGGCAGAGCCTGAGCAGCGGGGCAGCCCTGAGCCGGGCCAAGGCACCAGCCCCGGGGCCGCCACTGGCCTCCCCCAAGAACCGGAGCCCGACGCTCCCGACTACTCTGAGCTGGCCGACGCGGACATCCTCAGCGAGCTGGCCTCCCTCGCCTGCCCCGAGGCCCAGCTGCTGGAGGCCCAGGCCCTGGAGCCCCCATCCCCGGAGCCCGAGGCCCAGCTGCTGGACCAGCAGCCCCGCTTCCTGGACCCCCAGGTGCTGGAGCCTCTTGGGGAGGCGCTGGAGCTGCCGCCACTCCAGCCCCTGGCCGACCCCCTGGGCCTGCCCGGCCTGGCCCTCCAGGCCCTGGAGACGCTGCCTGATGCCCTGGAGTCCCAGCTGCTTGATCCCCAGGGCCTCGACCCTCTGCCCAAGCTGCTTGAGGCCCCGCCCCACCTGGGTCGCGCCCCAGGCCGGTGCCCGTGACGACCTTGCGGTGGACCGGCCCTCCCGAGGGCCCCTGGGGCCCGGCCACCTAAACGCCCTGGGACTGATAAGAAAATTCTGTGCCCCGCCTAAGGCAGGCCGGGGCAGGAAGGCAGACGCCTGTCCCGAGGGCGCCCACTTGGCCTGTGGACCGGCAGCCGCCCTGGAGGCCGCCCACCCCCAGCTTGTCCCGCTCCTGCCCGGGCCGGGGCTGGGGCCCCCCCCTGGGCCCGCCCGGAAGGGGGGGTCCCGGGGGCGGGATTGGTTAAGATGGCCGTCCCTTTGGCCGGGGGAACAAGACCGCAAGGTATCCTCCCGAAAGCAGCCAATGTGGAGGGCAAGGAGCTGGGGGTGCGCGTGTCGGCCGAGCCTACCCCTCTGCTGAAGATGAAGAACAACGGGCGCAATGTGGTCGTGGTGTTCCCACCCGGTGAGATGCCCATCATCCTGAAGCGCAAGAGGGGCCGCCCACCCAAGAACCTCCTGCTGGGCCCGGGCAAGCCCAAGGAGCCCACCCCCGAGGTGAAGAAGCGGCGGCGGCGGAAGCAGAAGCTGGCCTCGCCCCAGCCCTCCTACGCAGCCGATGCCAATGACAGCAAGGCCGACTACTCAGACGTGCTGGCCAAGCTGGCCTTCCTGAACCGCCAGAGCCAGTGCGCCGGCCGCTGCTCGCCGCCCCGCTGCTGGACCCCCAGCGAGCCCGAGTCCGTGCACCAGGCGCCCGACACCCAGAGCATCTCCCACTTCCTGCACCGCGTGCAGGGCTTCCGCCGGCGGGGGGGGAAGGCGGGGGGCTTTGGCGGGCGTGGCGGCGGGCACGCCGCCAAGGCTGCCCGCTGCTCCTTCAGCGACTTCTTTGAGGGCATCGGAAAGAAAAGGGGTGGCAGCCCCCGGGGTGGGGGCCATGGGCTACTGGGCCCCCCAAGAGGGGCGGGTGGAAGGGGGGAAACCCAAGAGGGGAAAAGCGGCAAGAATGGGGCGCTGTTGGAAAGGGGTAGAACTTTGGGGACGGGGCTGCCCAGGGCCCCGGGAGGGCATGGGCCCCCACCACGGGCCACCCGGGGAGCCAGGCGGGGCTCGCACCGGGCCGAGGCCGGGCCTTCCTGGGCTGGCCTGGAGCGGCCCCCCGGGCCTACGGGGCGGCCCCCCCAGGCAGAGCTCAGCCGGGGCCACAGCCCTTCAGGGCTACTTCCCGCCTGCTGGACTCAGGCACCCTGGACCGCTGGACTTTGCCCTTGGCTCCGGCCGAGCCCCAAGTGGGGCACCTGGGGGCCACCTGCCAGCGCCCTGCCCGCTCAGGGCAGGGGCCTGGCGGCCTTCCCCAGCCGGGGGGCCAAGGCCAGCCGGCGTGGGCGGGACGGGGCAGAGCCATCCTTAGCCAGTGCGCCTGGGCCCCCCCCCAGGGGGGCCACAGGCCCGGGGTGCCCGGCCGCCCCAGCGCCGGGCCCGGAGGGCCTTCCCAAAGCTGGCACCCCCCTGGCGGGCCCGCCGCCCCCACCGCCCACCCCCGGCGGGCCCTACCCCCTCCTTTCTTTGGGGGCCCTTCCCCCCGGCCAACTCCCAAACAGGTTCCTTTGCCCCGGGCAGCACCCTCCCGGCCCCCCCCAACCGCCCGGCAGGCCACCCCCGGGCCCCCGGCCTGCCTGGGCGGCCTCCTTCCAACAGCCTGGGGGCCCTTTTGGGCCCGGCCCCCCCCTCGTTGGCCGCGCCACACCGTCTCCCCGGCAGGTGCCCAAACAGGCCGCCCGCCGCCCCGCCTTCCCAGCCCTCCCGAAACGTCGGGGGCGGGGCTTGGGTGGCCTTTCCGGCGGGGCTCGGGGGCCGGACTGGACCCGGAGGCCTTCAGCCGCCCCGCCCGGCCCGACTGCCCATCAAGGCCCACGTGATCCTGGACATCTCCCAAACGCCCCGAAGGCCAAGCAGACGGCCGTGTCCCGGGACCTTCTCCGGTCCTCCCGCAGCACCCAGTTCCCCGCAGCCGGCGGGGCCCCGGGACCAACAGCGAGGCCTCCTCCAGCGAGGGCCAGTCCAGCCTCTCGAGCCTGGAGAAGCTGATGATGGACTGGGCAGGGCCCCAGCCCGGCTCAACTGGAACCAGCTTGCTCTTCCAGAGCAGTCGCCCGCCGGGGGAAGGGGACCTGTTAGGCCCACCTGGGCCCCTCCCGGCCTCCTGCCCCGCCCCCCTACCGTCCAAAGCGGCCGCCCGGCTTACGCCGGGGGCGGGGCCTGCTCGGGGAAGAAGGAGCGTGGCGGTGGGGCCAAGGCCAAGTTCATCCCCAAGCCGCAGCCCGTCAACCCCCTGTTCCAGGACAGCCCTGACCTGGGCCTGGACTACTACAGCGGGGACAGCAGCATGTCGCCCCTGCCCGCGTCCGGGGCCCCGGGGTGGGGGAGAGGGACCATCACACATGGGCCCTACTCCCATGAACCTCCACGCCCCCGGCACCCGGGGGGCCCTGCCCCGCCCAGCCTGGGCCCGCCCGGACCCCGGACAGCCCTTTGGCCTGGCCCACCCCGGCCGCGGGCCCCGGCTGCCTTCGGCGCGGGCCTGAAGGCCCTCCCCCAACTGCTTTACGCTGGCCCTTCGGGGCCCGGCCGGCCGCTGCCCGCCCTCGGCCCAAGCCGGCCTCCGGGGCCGGCCTCGCCCAGCGCCCCCCTGAGCTGCGACCGCCCTGCCAGGCCACGCCGCCCGCTGCAAGGGGGCCCCTGGTACCCCCGGGCCGGCGCGGGGCCCCATTTAAAGGCGGCTGGGGCTGTGGCGTTTCCTGGGCGGGGGCGGGGCCTGTGCCTCAAGCCCCGCCCTCCCGCCCCCCCGCCCAAGGCGCAGGGCCCTGGAGATGGTGCGGCCGCCCGGGCCCCCCCGCGCTGGCTACGGCTGCCCGCTCCTAAGTGACTTGACCCTGTCGCCTGTGCCAAGGGACTCCATGCTGCAGTTGCAGGACACATACAGGTACCCCGGCTTTGTGCCGCAGGGCCACCCGGGCCTGGGGGGTGCCCCGAAGAGCAGCTTCCTGGGGCCCATGGGGGAGCCGCACCCTGAGGACACTTTCACCGTCACCTCCCTGTAGTGCCAACTGAAGTGCCAACTGGACAATGAGGTTTTCTAACAGGGTGAGTTGGGGGTGGGGCCGGGCTCAGGGGAGGGAGGGGCCGTCCCAGAGGGCATGTGGGTGAGGGCGGGAGGGAATGGGGGCAAGTGGGCTGGGGCCCTCGAGGAGATCGGGGCAGGGAGGCCCCGGGGGGGAGAGTAGTTGGGGAGATGGCTCCCCCACTAACATTGGGCTGAGCACCTGAAAGGGCTTCCCGTAAATCGTCCGTCCCCAGGGCAAGTGAGGGTCCTCCTGAGAAGGTAGCTAATATGACGGGACACAGTGGGCGTGGAATGGGATGGCCAAGAGCTTTTTTAATGAAAGTGAGGATTTCCCATCAGCTCTTTGGGCTCCACAAAAGTACGGCCTGGGATGAGCCAAATAGTCAGGATTTCAGACTCAATGCTGATGTGGGGCTGAGGACCGGAGATGGGGGGATCAGTGCTAAGCAATACAGGCTAAGGAGAGGGATGTGGGTAAGTCCCAGAGAGGGGACTCAGAGGCAGAATGTAGGGGGAGACCCAGGGATCAGGACTCGGCGCTAAGGGGCTGCACAGTGGGCAGGCAGGAGCCTCCGCAGTCTCCTGGGCCTACCTCCCGCCCCAGACATTGCCCCAGAGAGACGGCATCGCGGGGGCACATCCTTGGAAGGCCCGGACTGGGGAGGGCTGGGTGAGCGGGTTCTCAGCCCTCAACCCAAAGTCATACAGAATGAGCAACGTTCTGCGTCGCTCAGTGGTTCTGAAGGCTTGCAAGCTCCCCTTTAACTGATATTGTGAACTGAAGTTTGGGCGAGTGAGGGTGTCATGTCTCCCCCTCCTTTTTTGTTGGGTTTTGTAAAGTTAGCCCCAAAGGTGTAAAATGTCCCATTTTGTAAAAATAAGACTGTACATAATAATGCTGCCCTGCAACCCCCAGAATGAAGTGTCTGAGCCCAAGATGCCCCGAACCATGAGAAAAGAAAGCCATCAACAGATATGTTCAGTAGCTTTGTCATGTGTGTGTGTGTGTGTGAGAGAGAGACAGAGAGACAGAGAGAGAGAGAGAGAGAGACAGAGAGAGAGAGACAGAGAGAGAGAGAGACAGAAAGGAAGAGGAAGGAAGGAATGAGAGAAAAATGTAGAGAATGAGAGAGGGAGAGAGAAAGGGGAGAGAATGAGAAATCCAATGAGAGAGGAAAGGAGGGAAAGAGAATTAGAAACAAACAGAATGAGAGAAAGAAAAAGAGGGAGAGAATGAGAGACAAAATGAGAGAGGGAGGGAGGAAGAGAGAGAATGAGAGAAAGAGGGAAGGAAGAAGAATGAGAGACAAACAGTGAATAAGAGAGGGAGAGAATGAGAAATAGAATGAAGGGAGAAAAGAGAGAATGAGAAACAATGAGAGAGGAAGGGAGAAAGAGGGAGAAAATGAGAGAAGAAGAAAGGGAAAGAATGAAAAATAGAAAGAAAAAGGGAAGGAGGGAGAGAGAATGAGAAATAGAGAGGGAAGGAGAGAGAATGAGAGAAGGAGGGAGGGAGAAAAAGAATGAGAAACAGAATGAGAGAGAATGAAAAGTAGAGGGAAACAGTTGACCAGGTGAATTGTCTAGTTGTACAAGGCCAGACAACCCCCAATAAGTGGGGGTCACTGGGTGACCATTAAGACCCAGTGAACCTCCAAATGGCTTCTCTTGGGGTTTTCTGTCATTCAGACCTCTCTCTGGATTTGGCGCCGAGGTGAGCCAGAACACGCCACCCTGGCCCTATCCCCCAGCCCCCTCCGCTGTCTTCTGCTTGGTCTCCTCCCTAGGTCGTTTGAGTTTTTCCTCCCTCGGGGACCTAGGTCTTGACCGCACTGGCCTGCTCAGTGAATCCCACATGGATTCTGACTCAGAGCGAGGGGCGAGAAGCCCGGGTGACCTGGGACTCATTGGCCCCAGTTAAGCCCTCTCAGCCTCCCCCCCAAACTCCCCCCCATTCTCCCCAGATTCCCAGATGCCCAAGAGGTGGAACTCACCAGCTGCCATTCCACCCACAGTCAGCTCATGGTTCAGACTAGTGGAGGAGGGACCATGGCACCGGCCATCCAGAATCAGACCTCCAACCTTCGGGTCCGTTTGGCCTGAGAATTATCACGGGGCTTTGGTGAGGCACAGAGGAGGTAGAGGGGGGACTGTTGCAGACCTATTGACTGGCAGTGGGCCCTTGGTACCAGAGGCAGGACCGGGCTGGGGAGCTTTGCATGCAAGGTGTTTTCACCCTTCTTTTGGAGAAAGGACTCCTAGATACTACAGAAGTGTCAAATTATCAGAAAGTCCTGTCTCTTAGGCCCTGGTTCTTCCATTGGAATATGGGGGTGTCTGATCTCATGGTAAGTCACAGCGTGTCAAACCAAATAAGGAAGTTGCCCAGGGAAGAGCCTGGCTCAGGGGCACCCGGGAAGGCATCCAGCTTCCCCATCCTGCTCCCTGTTCATCCTCTCCACCCCATCCTGGAAACAGGCGGCACTTATTGCTCAGCAGCCCGGCAGCCTCCCCATGTTTGCTCGGGTCTGGGAAATGGGGATAATTTAGTGTCTGGATTCATCAGGCTTTTCCCAGGAGCTGAGAGGGTGGGGAGAGCTTACAGATGTAAGAGAAGAGTGAGAATTAATTGAGGAAGTGAGAGTGCCAACAAAGGACTTAGGCTCAGTGGGCAGCAAGGAGTTGTCTGGACTAGGCCGGCCCTTGGGAAGCTGGGGTCCATTCTGCTCTGTCATTGGGTGACATTTAGCCAGGCTTTGGGTCTCAGTGTCCTTCCTGGTAAAATGAAAGGATAGGATTAGAAGATTCTATGGTTCCTTCCGCCTCTAATATGCTGTGTTTGGAGTCCCCTTTGGGCTCTGCCAGTCTGTGTTCCAAGGACCTTTCCAGTTCTAACATTCTGTATCCCAAGCTCCCTTTCAGCACTGACCTAGTTTCTCAGGTCCATGTCATTTGTGACATTCCATGCTCTAAAGTTTCTTCCAGCTTGAATGCTCTGAGGTTCTTTCCAGATCAAGCATTCTCTGCTCCAAAAAAGAAATTCATTTTTTGTTCTAAGACCCCTCCCTGATTCTGACATCCTGTATTCTAAACAACCCCCCAGCTCTGACCTCCTGAGTTCTAAGGGCCCTCCCAGCTCTGACCTCCTGGGTTCTAAGGGCCCTCCCAGCTCTGGCATCCTGGGTTTTAAGGGCCCTCCCAGCTCTGAGATCCCGGGTTCTAAGGGCCCTCCCAGCTCTGACCTCCTGGGTTCTAAGGGCCCTCCCAGCTCTGACATCCTGGGCTCTAAGGGCCCTCCCAGCTCTGACATCCTGGGTTCTAAGGGCCCTCCCAGCTCTGACCTCCTGGGTTCTAAGGGCCCTCCCAGCTCTGACATCCTGGGATCTAAGGGCCCTCCCAGCTCTGACCTCCTGGGTTCTAAGGGCCCTCCCAGCTCTGACATCCTGGGATCTAAGGGCCCTCCCAGCTCTGGCATCCTGGGTTTTAAGGGCCCTCCCAGCTCTGACCTCTGTTCCAAGGACCCTTTCAGTTTTAACATCCAGTGGGTCTAAGTTGAAAGGACTAGTTGCTTCAGAAAAATAAAACTTGGGAATTTCAAGTTGGCTGCAGCCTCCAAAAGCTCTGGCTGCTGGGATGAGTGCCAGCATTCAGTGAAAGGATGGAAAAGGGGCTTTCAGATCTTCCCTGGCCTCCAGCCTGAAAGCAGGGGCCAGAGACACCTTCTTTGCCTGAGATGGCTCCCAGACTGGAGTTTCGAGATTGAGCCTGGGTTGTATAGGTGGAAAACTGGGGAAGGGCCAGCCCTGAGAGACTTAATCAAAAGAAGGAAAAACCGTCCCTCTGGGTCACCTCCCCCCTCCCAACTCCCAAAGCAACTCCTGATCATTCTGGCCTTGGAAGGTGAGGTTGTTTCTGAACTCTTTGTTTCTGAATAAGAAAGTCCCATTCAGGGCCTTGTGTGTCGCTGGCCATGTTCTCATGGTGAGGAAATGGCTTCTTATGTCTGGTCTCCATCTCTGCTGCTGCTGGATTAAGCTGGCCTGGCAAACCCTGCTGATCCCTTCCCTTGTAGCCTCTCAGACGGAAAGCCCCTCACTCATGATCTTCTCGTAGCTGCTTACGTAGCCTGGTTCCCTATTACTGCCCGGCCCCTCCCGGCCTTTCCCTTTTTGGCCAGGGCACTGCATTTTGGGGTCAGATTTGTGAAATGTGGGGTCTCAATTTCACCTGACAAGAAACCGACGACTTGTATAACCAGAACCCAAGGACGATCTGGGGCCTCCGGTACGGATCTGTGCTGGGGCTTGTGGGGGGGGGGGGGTTATAAAGGCGTAGCTGCCATGTTCATGAAAGCAGTAGATAATCCTTAGCTGGGCAGGATGGCTAGAAGCACGCCGAATAAAAGAGTCAGGACCCCAGAAGTCTTTGATCCTGGCCCTAGTCTCATAAGATGAAATTTAATAGGAATAAATCTAAAGTCTTGTGTTTTAAACTATTAACTTACTAAATATGAGATGGGGGAAGTATGGCTAGGGAGCAGTGTACATGAAAAAAATCTGGGGGTTTCAGTGAACCACAAGCCCCAGATGAGTCAACAGCTGTGGTATGGCAACCAAAAAAAGCTCATGGGATCCTGGAACTCATTACAAGAGCCATCATTTCCAGGAACAAATAAGCTGCCCTACTATGTTCTGCCCTAGTTGGACCACATCTAATAATAACAGCAGCAGTAATGACTTGTGTTTATTTAGTGCCTTCTGTTTGCCGGGCATTGTTCTGAATCCTTTACAAATATTATCTCATTTGATCCTCACAACAACCTGGGAGGGTAGGTGCTATTTTTATCCCTTTTGACATTTGGGGAAATTGAGGCGAACAGAGGCCGAGTGATTTGCCCAATTAAATTTGCACCCATCTTCCTGACTCCAGGCTCAGCGCTCTGTCCTCCAAGCCATCCAGCCGGAATATTGCGTTCAGTTAGGGGAGGAGGTGCTAAAGGCAGGTGGTGGGGGGGGGGGGTGTTGAGAAGATGAGCCTTGAGTTCCCAGGTGAGCCCAGATGGAAAGCGCCACCTTAGCCTGGAGAAGAGAAGACCCCCATTAATTGCTGTCTTTAAGTTTTGGAAGAACAATGAAGTAGAAGATAGATTTGTCTGCTTTTGTTTGGCCCCGAAGGGAAGATGTAGGAGCAATAGGTGAATGTTTGTGTTTTAATCTGGTATACCTATTTGTACATATTTTATCCAGTATAGATTTTTATTATATATATATATATATATATATATATTTTTTTTATGGCAGTCAGGGTTAAGTGACTTACTCAGGTCACACAACTAGTAAGTATTTGAGGCTGGATTTGAACTCAGGACCTGTTGACTTCAGAATCATCATTCCATGTACTGTGTTACCCAGCTGCCCCCACACACAATTCTTTTAGGTTCTTGAGGGCCTGAATTATTTCTCTGCGTCCCCAACATCTAACCGTAGTGCTTGGCACAGAGTAGGAGCTTCATAAAAAGCCTGCTGATTGATCGAGTAGTTAATATGTGCACCCACCTACACACACACACATGAATGCAAACTCGAGAGCTTTTATTTGAAGGTTTGTGCCTTCACTTCCTGCCACAATGCCTGACAAATAATAATAATATTTTACATATATAATAGTATAACAAATTATACATATACATAATAATATAACAAATAATGATAGACTTAATAAATGCTGACGGGTTTAAGTTGCAATGGGTCAGATTTGAGTTGAAGTCAGGGAAAACTTCCCATATTTCCCAGCTTTCCAGAAGCAGATTGGACTCCCTCAGGAAGGAGCAGGAAGGTCGTGGGTAGGTGGAAGGCACTGAGGAGGGCCAAGGTCCTTGCAGATAAGGTTTTGGTGGAGACCTAAAGGAAGTGGGAAGCTCGGGAGGCCAGGATGAAGAGGCAAAGAATTCTAGGTGTGAGGGACTGTGGCCCAGAGCTGTGAGACATTGGGACGGCACGTGGCCAAGATTTCGGGGTCCCAGAGTAAGGGGGACGCCTGAGACAGGTAGACGTAGACCGGGAAGAGAGAAATGGATAAGGTTATGGTTTTCTGTTTGATCCTAGAAGCACAGGGAAGCTCCTGGGATTGATCTGTCCTTTAGGAGGATCACTTTGATAGCTGAGTAGAGAGACTTGAGGCAAGGAGACTGTGGCAGGCCATTACAGTGATATAGGTGCGAGAGGAGGATGGTCTGGGTCAGGGCAATGGTAGAGTCAAAGGGCTTACTGTTACTCTGACTAATCGTGTGGCTCTGGGCAAGTCATTTAACCCCGTTTGCCTCAGTTTCCTTATCTGTAAAATGAGCTGGAGAAGGAAATGGTAAACCACTCTAGTATCTCTGCTGAGAAAACCCCAATTGGGGTGTCATGGAAAATAAGACACAACTGAACAACCACAATAAAAACAAGTGTTAAGGACGTGGTGGTGGATTGGATGGATATGGGAGGAGATGAGTGAGAGTGAGGAAGTCAGAGATGACCCCTAGATAGTAAATCCCTGGGTGCCACCCAGTCTGTTGGTTTTGTTTGTACAAACCCCTTTTAATTTAATGTAATCAAAGTTATCCATTTTGCCTTTCATAATGTGCTGTACTTCTTCTTAGGTCTTAAATTCCTCCCTTCTCCAAGGATCAGATAGGTAAATTACCCCTTGTTCTCCTAATTTGTTTATGGCATCATCCTTTATGCCCAAATCATGTGCCCATTTTGACCTTATTTTGATAGGGGGTGTGAGATGTAGGTCTATGCCCATTTCCTGACATAGTATTTTCCAGTTATCCCAGCAATTTTTGTCAACTGGTGAGTTCTTATTCCAGAAGCTGGAGTTTGTAGCCCCCAGTCTGAGAGGAGACACAGGTGCCGGTGGACAAGGCCCTGCCCTCAAGAGTCCCTAGTACTGTCCTTCCCCCCATCCTAATTGTGGAGCTCCTGCTCTGGTGGAGAAGGGAACCCTGTGCCTAAATTAAGTGGGAGGAACAGGCCCAAGGATCCAGCCCCACCAGCATTCAAACTTTAAGAAAGCTTATCTGAAATCGCCGAGTTCAGGCCCAGAGACCCACACTCCCCCGGTCAGGAGCCAGGCCTCTGGAATGCAGTGGATTTGGGGTTGGATTCTTTTTCACCCCTCCAGTGGATTAACTTGTCCTATTTTACCTGACTCAGACAGATTAAAACCAGCTGAGTTCTTTGATCCCACTCCCTGTGATGGCTCAGGATAGAAGGGATGGAGAGTCGCTGAGGATTTAGGAAGCCTCCACTTTGCCCAACCCAGTGGGGGAGGAGGGGAGAGACCAGGGTAGAAACCAAGCCCTTGTCCGGAAACTGGATGGTCCGGTACAAGATACGACGAGTACTGAGCTGTGTGGGGACCCCCGAGGCCTGGACGGGCTTGAAACGGGGTGATTCAGGAAGGGGACCACCAGACTGAGTCAGGGACATGGAGTGGAATCCCTAACTCGCTATAGGTCATTTCTCTGGACCTCAGTTTATCAGTGAGAGAAGTGGACCAGATGATGTCTAAGGTTCCTAGAATCTCTAAAGACTTATAGGCCATAGAATATGAGAGGATTTCCTGGAGGAAATGTGTTTGGAAGTGGGCCTTGAAGGTTGGGGAAGATATGGCAGCAGCAGTGAGCCCTTTGTACTTGGTGGGCTCTGGAGGAGACCAGTCAGCCGGGAATATAGGTTGGATGAAGGGCTGGGCTGTGACCAGGCTGAAAAGTCAAGTCAATAAGCATTTATTAAGTTCCTACTATGTGCCAGGCACTGAACTAAACAATAGACAAAGGCAAAAAAATAGGTCTTGCCCTCAAGGAACTTCCAGTCTAACAAGGGAGATGGGATAAATTAGAGCTAGTCTAAGGGAAGACACTAAGATTAATGAGGAAAGGCAAAGTCTTGTAGGAGTGGGACTTCTGCTGAAAAGTTTAAGGTAATGGGGAGCCCTTGCAGATTGTAGAGCTGGAGGGGACTAGAGTGTGAGGACGTTGGGTTAGCAGTCCACAGAGCTTTGAGCATCTACTTTAGGATGTTGCCCTTACTTGAACCTACTAGATAAACTTCTGGCTTCTCATTGCTGGGAAAATAATTATCATAATAAATGGATATGATGCTTTACAGCTGCAGAGCATGTGACTTAAATTATCTCCTTTCCTTCAGATAGATGTAGGTCTGACCAGGCTCTGCCAGCATCAGGAACTTTCAGTGGATCCCTCCTCTGTTTGGCATTGAATTTAAGCCCTTCTCAGTCTTACCGAAATCTATATTCCAGGTTGATTCTTCCTGACTGGGTGGTGCAGTGGATAGGGCACTGGCCCCAGAGTCGGGAGAACCTGAGTCATTTACTCATGTACTTCAGACATTTACTATTATATGACTCCAGCTAAGTCACACCTCTGTCTGCCTCAGTTTCCTCGACTGTAAAATGATCTTTGTAAGGATCAGATGATCTTTGTCTCTCTGTCTCTTTGTCTCTCTCTCTGTCTCTGTCTCTGTGTCTCTGTATTTATACCTCATCTGATAAATATATAAAGGTATAAAGTGCTTATCATAGTGCTTGGTACATAGTAGAAGCTTAATAAATGCAGGCTCCCCTTTATCTGCATCCACACAACAGTCTAGCCAGACTGGCCTGCTTGCTAATTCTGAGTTGTTTTCCTGTCCAACTTGCCATGGCCCCATTTGGGGTTTTCTTGACAAAGGTACTAGAGTGTCTGTCATCTTCTTCCAGTTCATTTTACAGATGAGGAAACTGAGATAAATGGGGTGAAGGGATTTTCCCACGGTCACAAGCTAGTAAATGTCTGAGGCCAGATTGGAACCTGCCTCAGTGCTCTACCTCCTGCACCACCTTGTATTCAATATTACATTTCCTTCTTCAGTGTCTTTGTTCAGGGGTCCTCCATGCCTGGGATGCTGCCCCTTCCCACTCCTAGCTCCCGTCAAGGCTCAGCTCGAGCACTACCTCCTTCAAGGTCTTTCACTGCCAGCCTCAAATTACTTCATGCTTATTTTGAATATATCTTATATTTGTCTTTGTACAAGTCACATGTCCCTGATAGAATGTAAACTCCTCGAGTTCAGGACTGACTTGTTTTTGTCTCTTGTAGTCCCATCACTCAGCACAGTGCCTTTATAGAATGCTTTTAGGCTTGCAGAGGGCTTGACAAAAACTATCTCGTGTGATCTGGAAATTAGGTACTATTATGATCTCCATTTTACCAATGAAAAAGCAGACAGAAAGAGGTAAGTGAGCTAGTAAAGTAGGGTTTGAACTCTGATCTTTCTACCTCTATGACCAGTGCTCTATCTACTTGGCCTCTGATTATGTCTGTATGATAGGAGTTTAATAAATGCTTATTGAATTCAGTAGGTAAGGCCAGGATTATTCTATGCCAATTTATAGATGAGTAAACGAGGCTTAGGTCCACAAAAACACTTAGTGGCGGAACTGGGTTTTAACCAGGTTTTCTGATTACGGAGATCCAGTGGTACCCTTAGGCGATGTCTTTGGAGACTTTGGCAATGTGGCCCAAGCCAGTGAGAGCGAGAAGGTGTGATTATTTCCACTCTTTGTTTAAAGTCAGGATTCTGGAGAAGGAACCAATAACGACAGGCTTTGGGATCTCCCATTCTGACAACCAAACAAGTCTTCAGTCAGAAAAACTCAGTGTGCCTTTCTGGTAGCAATAGGGATGGGGGGGGAGATTAGCAAAAGAATAAATACAGGATCTCCTCAAAAAGGGGCAGTGGAGAAAGAGCTCAGAGTTAGGAGCTGGGAGAACTAGGCTTACCTACTAACTTGTTGTGTGGCCACAGGCATAGCACTTTCTTAACCCCATCCACCCTGAGTCTCAGTTTTCTTTTGGATAGAATGAAGAGATTGATCAGAGATGATTTCTAAGGACCCTCCCATCTCTGACATCCTGTGTTCTAAGACTCACCTCCTAACTGACATTCAGGGTTCTAAGAACTCTCCCAGCTATTGTGTTCCAAGACCCCTCCCAAGCTCTGATATCCCATGTTCTAAGGGCTCTGACATTCTGTGTCCCAAGGGTCCTCCCATCTCTGACATCCTAGGTTTTAAGATCCCTCCTAACTCTGACATTCTGGGTTCTAAGAATCTTCCCAGCTCTTGTGTTCTAAGACTCCTTCCAGCTCTGACATTCTGTATTCTAAGGACCTTCCCAGTTCTTAGGCCCTCTCTGCTCTAAGGTTTCCTCTTTCTCACCTTAAAATTCTATGTTCTAAGATATCTTCCAGTTTTCCTATTCTATGTTCTGAGGTCCTTCTCAGCTCTGTCTGACATTCCATGTTAATTTGAAGTCAGACTGGACAGTTTCTAAGGTCCTTTTCACTTCTACGTTTGTGTTTTCGCAAGAACCCCCCAACCACAATATTCCATGTTCTAAGATCTCACACAGCTCCAGTAGATGATATTTTAAGGCCTCTTCCAGTTCTGACATTCTCTGTTCTAAGGTCTCTCCTAGCTTCATTAGCTATGATTATTAATTTATGATCTAGTTGGGGAAACAGGTCTGATAAATCCAGTTTACCTCCTCCAGAAAACTTTCCTTGGTTGGATTCTGTTCTCTGATTACTCCGTTCCTCTCTTGGCTCATCCAACAATTATTTTGCTGTGCTGATATGTCCCTTTTTCAGCCTTTAACTCTGTGCATGTGTCCTGCCTTTCCTAAACAGGGAGTCCCCACGGACAGGGACTCACTCTTGTTCTCCTTTGTACATCCTCTGCCTGGTGCAAAATAAGAACTTTTAAAAATGCTCTTAATAACGTTGACTTGACTTGGAAAATTCCCCTTGATATTTGGGAGAGAGGAAATCTCTCCATTTCAGTCCAGAATCTAGGGTGTAACAAGGATTCAGTTTGGTGGCTAAGTCTGCACACAGCTAAAAGAGAAGACATTTCAGGGGTATGGTTACTAGATTCTTTTGGTATGGTTAGTCTAGACACAGTCACCATTGATGGAGAACTGGAAAGAGCCTCAAAGGCCATTTATTCCCATCTTCCACCTCCACCCCTTTGTTTCTGTCTGTAGTAGCCTGCCTTCCTCTTGTAAGAAAGAAGAAATGTTTTGTCTCCTAGAATCCTAGAGCTGAAAGGGATTTTAATCCACAGGACATTAGATCATAGAACATCAGAAAAACCTTAGAACATAGAATGTCCAAGCTGGGAGAAGCCTTAAAATATAGAATGTCAGAGCAGAGAGAGGCTTTAGACCAGGCTTCTTATACGTTTTCCACTTGAGATCCCTTTCCTGCCTGAGAAATTTTTGTGTGACCCCAGCTATATCGATATATAAAATAGGTATGTAAATCAAACATTTACTGATAATACTGATAATAAATCATAACTTCACAACCCTCACATTCATTTATGAGATCCCATATAGAGTTGAGAACCACAGTTTAAAAAGGTGGACTTCAGAACATAGAACATCAGAGCTGGGAGGGCCCTTAGAACTCAAGATGTCAGGGCTGGGAGGACCCTTAGAACATAAAATATCAGAGCTGGGAGGGTTCTTAGAACATAGAATATCAGGGCTGGGAGGGCCCTTAGAACATAGAATATCAGAGCAGAGAGGGGTCTTAGAATACAGAATATCAGGCATGGGCAGAACCTTAGAATCTGGAATTGTCAGAGAGGGGAGAACATCAATGCAGAGAGGGACCATAGAACATGGAATATGAGAGCTAGAAAAAAATCTTTGACCCTAGAGTGTCAGAACTGGGAAGGCCCTTAGAATACAAAATGTCAGAACAGAGTCCTTGGAACATAGAATATCGAGTTAGCATCCATTTTAGGACATAGTGCCAGAGCCAGGAGGGGCTTTAGGATACAGACTGTTCAATCTGAGTGGGCCTTGAAACAAAGAATTTAGAGCTGCAAGAACCCTTAAAATGTGGAATTTTAGAGCTAGGAAGACCCTTGGAATACAGAATTTCATGCCTACCTCCTGACAAGTCACGGACTCTGTGTGCAGACTGAGAGTTTTGGGGGGCATGGCTGGTAGAGGGAATTTGCTTTGCCTGATTACATTTAATTGTAATAAGGATGTGGTTTTTCTTACTTTCTCGTGGAGAAGAAGGGGAGGAAGAGAAGGAAGATCTTTGTAAAAATAAGACTTAATTTTTTAAAAGAATATGGCATGTCAGAGCTGAAAGGTACCTAGAAAATGGATTCTTGAGACTCCAAGAACATTAGAATATTGGACCTGAGAATTTCCTTAGAACACAAGAGGGATGGAGCTGAGAGGGTTCTTAAGGACTCATCTGGGTCTTACTGCTTCATTTTACATATTAAGTGAGTTCAGAAAGAACCAAAGACTGATGGGACCACAGATCTGAAGCTATAAGGGATGTGGGGTAGGGGAGGAAGGAAGGAATGAGAAGAGAATAAGCATTTGCTAAGCACCTATAAGGTACCAGGCATTGTGCTAAGCACTTTTTATGAGTATTATTTCATTTGATCTTCACAACAACTTGGGGTGGAGAGGGAGGGTTGGTACTATTATGATCTCCATTTTACATTTAGGGAAACTGAGGTAGGCAGAAGTAAAGTGACTTGCCTAGGTTCACACAGTTAGTGTCTGAAGCCAAATTTGAATTCAAGATGAGTTTGATTCCAAGTGTCCCTGGGCAATATCTTAGAGGCCAAATTGATTAGCCTAAAACAGCCATCATTAGGAAGATGAACCCAAATCACTAGGAGTACTTCCTGAACTCTAAACAGATGACTTTTGTATTTCCTGGTTGGGTGAGGTAAAGTCAGAAGCCTTCTGTTCAGATTCCAGCACCCGTTCCCACCACCTGTGTGAAGTTCTCTGAGACTCATGCTACTTCAGTTGTCAAATAGGTTTACTGGTACTTGCATGCAGTGAGAGCTTGTCAAGTCAATCAGCATTTATTAGGCGCTTACTGTGTACCAGACATGGTATTAAGCACTGGGAATACAAGATAAGCCCTGCCCTCAAGAAGCTTATATTCTAGTAGGAGATGACAAGCCATAAAATGGAGGAGGAAAAGGTACCCATGAGGGGCCATCTTGGAGAAAGATCAGAGATAGAGGAGAACAAGAGAGAAGCAGACATGACTGGTTACTTCCTCAAAATGGAGCTTCTGGGAATGAGAAGAAGGGACGAAGGAGCCAAGGGCTCTTCTAGGGAAAGAAGGCCACCAGGGGTAGTGGAGGGAGAAAGTTAGCAGAGCCAGGAGGGAGACGATAGACACCTCCACTGGCTATGGGGCGAGTGCCTGAGAATTCCCATCCCCTCCGAGAAGACAAGACTTGTGGGAAGGGCCTGCTGGTTACAAATATAAAGGGACAGTCCCTGACCTTCAGGGAGCTCCTAGTTCAGAGAGGGACACAGAGAAAGCTGGCCCTTGTCTGGAGGGTGGGAACGATGTTCTTGTTTGTTTTGGTAGCCCCCAATCCCTGGCTCGCGGGAGACACTCATGTTTTATTCACGTTTGTTGGATAGCATTGAATCAATAACCAATTGTGTGGGTCTGTCTGGCCTGAGAGGAGGGATGGAGAGTTAAGAGAGAGAAGTATGGGAAGAAAGGAGCTATCGCTACGGATGGGGGTTGTCATGGAAGACTTCCTGGAGGAGGGAGATTGGAGCCAGGCTTTGAAGCATATTAGATGAATGGCCAAGAATGCAAGTCATCCAGATAGTAAGCTGAAATACAGACGCAGGGAACAACTTTTTTTTGGAGGCATTTGGGATGAAGTGACTTAACTAGGCTCATGCAGCTAATGAGTGTAAAGTGTCTGAGGCTGGATTTGAACTCACATCCTCTTGACTCCAGGGCCGGTGTCGTTCTTTCCACCAGACCCAGAGGGCTCTGGAGGGAAAGTGAGGCTGGTGACCTTACGCAGCCCTCCCATACTTCAGTCCAGTCCATGACTTGCCTGTCATGGCATCCCCTCCCTGGCGTCAGGGTCCTCTTTGAGAACGAAGGGCAAACAACAACAGTCATCTGGCTGCCACTGAAAAGCAGAAGTAGGGAGGAATGTTTTCTGTTTACAGAACAATAAACCAGTTTGACCAGAGAAGAGAGGAGGGATATGGATGGGAGGGGATAAAACTGGGAAAGGCCGGTAGCAGGTCTTCAGTGCCAGGACACAGAAGCTTGACTTTATTCAATAGGAAATGGGGAACTACTGAAGGTTCTAGAGTAGTGACGTGATTAGAACTGCATAGAAGGAAGATCTGTCCATGGAGAAGATGAATCATATCAAGGAGAGATGAGGGAAAAGATAATGATGATCTGTACTGGGATGATATAGGCAGCTGGCTTTGGGGTCAGGAACCCTTGAATTCAAATGTGGCCTGAGTCACTCATGAGGGAAGTCACTTCCTCCCACCTGCCTCAGTTTCCTCATCCGTCAGATGAGCTGGAGAAGGAAGTGGCCAGCCACTCCTGTATTTTGGCCAAGAAAAGCCCAACTGGGGTGAGACATGACTGAATGGCAATACTAGGGTGGGGCAGATGGAGGAGAGATTACAGAAGACTTGGTGATCAACTGGATGGCAAGAGAAAAGAAAACGGGTTACTCTGAGAAGCTGTTAAATCTTAATAAGAGACAGTGGGATGTGGTGAGTCATAGAATGCTGAACTTGGGGTCTGGGAGTTCTAACTCAGATTCTTCCCCAGAGAGCTGAGTGATCTCAGGCAAACCCCTTTGCCTCTCCCCTGGAAAGCGGCTAGCAGGTTTCCTCTGCAAAATGATAATAGCCTCTACCTCATAGGGTTATTGTAAGGACCAAATGAGATAATGTATGGAAAGTGTTTTGTAGACATAAAATTGCCATATAAATGTCAATTTTTATTATTATCATCATCATTATTAATTTGACTCAAAGGAGGATGGTGTCAATCAATCCAGAAGCATTTTTAAAGTCTGTGCTACAACGCCAAGCACCGTGCTAGTTTTCTGGGGTCACAGAGACAGAAATCTAGACAGTGCCTGCCCTCGAGGGGCTTATGTTCTTATCCCGAAATATCCGGGGCCACATGAATAACAGAGTAAGGATGGCACTAACTACTTAGAAAATCAGGAGGGTCCCTTAAAAATATGTTGGCGCTCTCTCTCGGACCACAGTTTTACAAGGAAGTTAGCCCAGATGGGTCAGGAACTTCTCAGGTCTGGAACTCTTTAGACAAGGGACAAACAGTCCAGTGAGGAAGACAGATAGCCTGAGGAGAATGATTTGGATGCTCAGGAAACCCAACAGAAATGGGGAAGTTGAGAGGAGGAGAAGGCTGGGTGGGTGGGAGCTCAGTGAGTGGTTCCATTTGGGATAGAGATGGACCATCCAGGACTGAGATGTCCAGAAACAGTTGGCTGTGCGGGAGGAAAGTTTAGGATAGAAGTTTGGCCTGGGACAGAGATTTGAAGGTCATCCCCATGGTGGGAATGTACCGAACGCTGACAATACAAAGAAAGGCAAAAGCGTGGCCTTTTCTCTCAAGGAGCCCAATGTGAACAAGTAGGTACAGACTCCATGGAGGATGTATTAGAAAGGGTGGATGTGTTAGAAAGAATCCACAAAGGGAAGGCACTGGCTTTTCCAAGGTCCAGGAATAGTTTCCTGGTAGAATTTTACTTGGAGGAAGTCAGACAAGAGGAGGAGTTAGCCGTCTGCTGGGCTGGCAGGTCTGATCCACACAGAGATCCCAGTACAGAGCATCATTACCTTTTCCCTCGTCTCTTCTTGATACGGACGGATCTTACTTCTATACAGCTCTACTCATGTCAGTACTTTAGAACCTTCAATAGCTCCCCATTTCCTACAGAATAAAGTCCGAGTTTCTTTACCCCAGCTTTGAAGATCTGTTTCCCAGGCAGGCAGGTCTAATGGAGGCAGTTGTTGGGATAAGGTCAGTGGCTATCCTGAGCAGGAGAGCTCTGAAAGGGCACAAAGAGAGGAAAAAGGCTCAAGAGCCAGTCTTTGGGGGACAGGAGATTGAGAGAAGCTGATGGAGGACACTCATGAGAGCCCGGAGAACTGGGAGAAGAACCAGGCCATTGGAGCCATCATGGAAGACGAACGATGAGGGCCCAGTTTCTTAACTAGGGCAGGATTTCATCCCCAAGGTGCTGGCAGCCCAAGGGAGCCGAGCATCCAGAGGCCGGGGATAATGAGCCTCCCCCACCCCGCTGCACCCTTTTCTGCCCGGCCCTCCTTCCCCGGTCCCCCAGCGTGCTCCCCACCCCCACTCCCATGGGACTTCTCCTTCTGCTTGTGCCGAGCGCCCATATGGGGAGCTCGAGGGAGGGAGAGGGTACCAGCTACTGCCTGGGAGCTGAAAGGAGCAGGGAGACAGGGAGGATCACGGGGTGGGTGATTTAGAGCCGGCTGGCAGTCCTAGAGCCACTGAGGATGTTAATTGTGTCCTTGTTGCTGTGTGACCTGAGGAAATGGTGGATGACTCTGCGGGTGCGGACACAAAGCCATCCCCCAGCCCGGCAACTGGCACCAACCCCATCGTCCCCTTCCTAAGAGGGCGCCGCTCTAGGGGGCAGCCTGGCCTGGGGGACAGCCGGACTGTGTCGGGAAGCCTTTCTCCTTCCCCGGGGGCTGATCCACTCTCCCCCTCCAGCTCCTCCTTCCTGAGTTCTTCCCTCCCACACCCGATGGCGGATGCTGTACTGCAGGCTGACCCTGCCCAGCTGTGCCCAGCTGTGTGTGGAGGAGGGGGCTGGAGGGGGAGGGGGAGCCCCCCCGGGGCCTGGCGCTGCCGAGATGGGCTTTGGCGGAAGCTGCCTGCTGGGCACTGAGATCACCATGGAGACTGTTTGGAGAGGGACATTGGCAGTGACTACTAGTTGGGAGAAGCAGGGGGAGGCTCCAGGCGACCCCCTCCCTGTCAGGGGCCCGAGGACTGAGTCGGTCTCTGCAGCAGGGTGGGAGGCAGATGGGTTGGGGGATACTGACCCCCTTGGAGGGCTTCTCCCCAGCATCCTTTCCTGTCACACACACCCCCCACAGCTCCCCCTCCTCTTGTCACCTTAAGACCTTGGGACTGCCCTGCAGCCCCCACCCCAGAAGTGGTCCTTCCCTGGCTCCTCTAGCTCAGAGGGGTGGGCAACGCCCCCTGCCCCACAGCTTCTCTCCCATTTGTGGCCCCGGGGGGGACCTGTTGCCCGGACGCCCTTGTCCTGACCAGAGGCAGCGAGTGCCTCACCTGCCATCTCAGTAGCCCAGCCTTGTTCTCTCCCACCACCATCCCTCCAGGTCCCTGGCAGGCCTAATGGCCAAACAGCCATCCGCATTGCTGAGTGTCCTGGAGACAAAGAAGGGGATGCTGAGCTGAATTTGAATGTGGCTGGGCCGGAGAAGGTGGCGGGAGGAGAGAGGAGCAGACAGCGTGAGGAGAAGAGCTTCCCCCCCCCTCCCCCCCGTCCCATCCCTGCTCCCTGAGTGATGGCTCAGCCCCAGGCCATGCTGGGGCTTTGGCTCCTGTGGCCGCAGTCATGGGTTTAGTGCAGACATGTTCTGGCAGGGTGGGTGAGGCTCCTGGGAGAGGAGCTTCCCATTGTCTTCTGAGCTCTGCTGTCGGGAGAGGAGAGACAGGTTCTGGGCTTGGAGGTGCAGGGGAGAGCCAGGGACCCGAAGGGGACAGGGCCCGGGGGGGGGGGGCAGCAGGAGCTCGGGAAAGGGATCTGGGCCAAATGAGTGGGATGGGAGCTCAGGTGTGAAGGAGGAGTAAGGGGGTGGTGAATTGGAAATAGGGGTACAGGGATAAGGATGAGGGCTGAGTAGAGTGAGAGCTCAGAAAATAGACTGATGGGGGAGATGAATAAGAGTTCAGGGAAGGGGCCAGGGACTGAACGAGAGAGGTGGGCAAGTTCAGGGAAGAGAATACAGGTTCAGGAAGGAGGGCAAAGACCTAATGAGGTTGTGAGGGAAATGGGGGCTTACTAGAAGGGTGGGTTAGGACCCGGTGAGAAAGAAGTTCCGGCAATGCTCAGGCCCAGCCTCTCAGTGTCCACAGATTTGAAGAGTCAGCCCTTTTGTGAACCTGAGAAGAAGCTTTCCAAGTCTGGTAGTCAGAGATGAGATTCCCAGGGAACCCAAAAGAGACTTTGGGGGGGCATCTGGTGACATTCGGTTGTCCCAGGCCTCTACCACCCCCTCATTGGCTGTCAGATTGAAATATAAAGGCCAGAGCCCTAAAAATTTCAGATATTTAGGGCTAAGGAAAAACAAGTGATCAGATCATCTCCAAGGGCAGGAACTCTGTGGTTTTGAGATTTGCTATACCCACTTCCTCAGTTTCTCCTGCGTGTCCAGTTCAGAAAATGTTTATTGATCAGGATGGAATTGCTCTTCCCCCTTCAGCAAACATTAGGTGCCCACTGTGTACAGAGACTTGCATTCGCCTGGGAAAGATGTGAAATTTAGATGAGACCCAGTCCCCACTTTCACAGACCTTAAAGTCTAGTTAGATAATAAGGCATATATATGTGCAAACTTTTTTTAAAGCACATAAGAATTACAAACCAAATAAGGTCCAAGAAGGGGAGAATTATTGCCTTCTGAAGGGGTCCAGGAGAAGGAGACATCTGACCAAGATTTTATGAAGGACAGGGATGTTTTCTACCCAGGGAGGTTAGGGTGGGGAGGGAGAGAGGACGTTCCAGAATAGGAATGACAGGTATAGGAAAGGAACAGAGAGTCTGTGGTAGGTAGGGTCTGGGAATGGGGTGAGATGGGACAAGAAATAATAGTGCCTAATCATGGAGAGCCTAGAATGCCAGGTGAGAAAATTTGAATTTGATCTCCTAGGCAGCAGAGAGATTGAACAGAAAAAAAGGATAAGAAGGAAGGATGATAAGGGAACAATATAAGAGTGCAAGAACCTGGGTTCAAATCCCATCTCTTCTGGATACTTATCTGGGTAACATTGGACAAGTCTCTTTAGCTCCGTGAACCTCACTTTCCATATTGTAAAATGATCCTTAGCAATATAAGAGAAAAGAACACTGACTTTTGATTGAGTCCAAGAATCTGGATTCAAATTCCATCTCTTTTGGGCACTTATCTGGGTAACATTGGACAAGTCTCTTTAGCTCCATGAACCTCAATTTCCGTATTATAAAATGATCCTTAGCAATATAAGAGAAAAGAGAACTGACTCTTGAGTCCAAGAATCTGGGTTCAAATCCCGTCTCTTCTGGGTACTTATCTATATAACATTGGGCAAGTCTCTTTTTTTAATTTCAATTTTTTAAAATTTATTTTTAATACATATTGCTTTATGAATCATGTTGGGAGAGAAAAATCAGGGCAAAAAAGAAAAACCATGGGAGAGGGAAAAAAAAAAAACAGAAAAAAGAAGTGAACACAGCATGTGTTGATTTACATTCAATCTTTTTCCTGGATGCAGATGGCATTTTCTGTCCAAAGTCTATTGGAATTGTCTTAGATGGACAAGACTCTTTAGCTCTGTCAACCTTGAGTTTCCACATTATAAAATGAGTTGGACTTTATAGTCTTTGAGTCCCTTCCAACCACAGAGCAAGAAGCCGGCGATAATGCTGTGTGCTAAGGGGGAAATAAAGACAGGAGAAAGTCATTGGCTCTGGGGAAAGAGCGCTAGATCTGGAGCCAGAAAGAGCGTGTTCAAATCCTGCCTCAGCTATCTGTAAACATTTGGGGCTTAGCACAGAGTCTAGAAAATTGTAGGTACTTAATAAATGCTTGTTGACTGGCTGACCATCACCTCCTGGGGCAACTGGACATTCATCTATAAACTGAGGAGATGAGAGAAGTGGGTTTTCAAAGACCTCTCTGTTCTGGGATTTCCTGTTAAGATTTACCACACAGACAAGAGAATTGTGGGTGACCTGGAGGTCCTCTCTCTGGGCCTCTGTATTTTGAGCTATAAAATAGGGGAAATAATATTTGCTCCTTACATGTATTGGGACAATGCAAAGAAGTAAGATTTTAGTGTGATTTGTAAAGGGCCAAAAAAAACCCTAAACCTGGGGGATTACATTGTATTTATAACGACTAGATGAACGGTTTTTGGTAGTCTGTTTATGTCATCGGTGAGGGGATGGAGTGTGATCAGAGTGGGCGGGATGGCTGATCAGGTGGCTGCTTGAGGAGGGTTTAGAGCTAGGATGGATGAGGTTTGACTGTGGAACCTCAGAGTGTTAGAGCATGGAATATAGCGTTCTAAGGGACCCCGGAACATAGAATTTCAGGGCTGAAAGAGGCTGGATGATACGGAAGGTCTTCTCTGAGAATACAGGATGTCAAAGATGGTGAGATGGAGAATGTTGGAGTTGGAACATCGGCTAACCCAGCTCTCTTGTTTTAGAGAGGAGGCAAGGAGAGAGAGAGAGCACAGATCTAGGCGAGCTCACCTGGTTCCTTTTCTAGGGTTCTTCATTATTCCTTTCTAGGACAATTCCAGATTAAAAAGGAAAAAAGTAGTTTGATGTCGCCCAAACTTAGCATTTCCATGGTACTAGTGGGATATTGCTGTATGGCTGTTCTTAACCTCCAACAGGCCACGATTCTAACCTCCCATCTTGTGTTTCCTCCACAGCTTTCAGAAACCAACGCCAAGATCCCTCCCGTCATCCCCAACCTCCCGCAGGAGCAACTCACTTCCTCTGCCTCCTCTCCTGACTGCCCCCCATCTTGGAATCCCAAAGCCCCCTCCTCCTTTTCCATGGCCTACCCTGGACCCTGGGAACCCCCTCCCTCTCCCCCACCCCACCCCCCACGCAGAAGCGGAAGGTGAGCTCTTTCTGCACAAAACCAGCAATTGTAAATACTTTTTAAAAATGTACAAAACAAAACAGAACACAGTTTTAGACAAAAAAAAGACAAAAAAAAGAGCGAGCGAGAGATTGCGAGAACGAGCGAGAGATTGCGAGAGCGAGAGAGGCCGAGCAGTGCCCGAGCAGCTCCTCCAGTATGCACTGAGAAATTTATTTACAGGTCGTTAGAGAGAAAGGAACAATACCCTATTTATTGTATATACTGTTTTATTATAAATTGTGGATTGCATATTGCACCCTGTACATCTGCTGTGGTTCCGTGGTGTGCAAATACGCATGGTGGGGGGTGGGGGGGCGGTTCTCTAGGGACAGCTTTTCTTTCTGGTTTTTTCACTCCTTTTGGGTTGTTTTCTTTTTTCTGTTGTTGTTGTTGTTTTCTGTTGGCAGGACACACCCAAAGATCCAAATTTGTATTAAAAAAAATTAAATGGAAAAAGCAAAAAAAAAAAAAAAAAAAAAAAAAGTCAATAATTCTTGTGTTGGCCAAGTGGGGAATGGGGGGAAGTGGTGGGAGGGAGGGATCTGAGGAGTTTTCCTTGGTCACTGGTTCCCCAAAATGGTTGCCCCCACCCTGTCCCCCATCCCATCTTCCCGGACTCCCCACCTCCAGACCGTGTGCTAGATTCGCCCTCCCTCCAAGCTTCACCACATCCTCATTCCCCAAATACACTGATACCCTGCCCCAATGTTTCAGCCCAAGGCCTTTGGGGAAATCCAGGCCAGAAAGAAATGGGTTTTGGTCCCTTATCAAACCAACAGGGCCCCTGCCTTTGGAACCCAGCTGGGCCCCTTAAGTGGAAGCCTCCCCTTTCACTGGGACCCTTCCCCCCTTTTTCCTTTTTTTGGGACCCTTTTATTTCCCCAAGGCTTCCCAGGTGTTGGAAACTCCTGGCCTTTGGGAACTTCTTTCCAAAACAAGGGCCATCCCCTGGCCTCCCTCCCTTTCAACACAGAGCCCCTTCTCTCCCCCCTAACCTTTAGGGGAAGGGACAAACCCCAAAAACACCTGGATTTTGGGCCTCCCCTCAACTGAAAGGTTCCTTTTCCCCTGGGGGAGGTCCAGGAAAAGGAGGGAGAAGTTACGGGAAGCCTCTGGGTAAGAACCAGGGTCCTTGGGACCCCAAAGGAGCCTGAATTGGGTTTAAGGAAGAAATTAATCCAGTTTCCAAGTGGTCTGGGAACTTCCAAGGAAGAAATCCCGGCCCATTAAGCCCCCTTTCCAACCTGGGGAGGGATACACAAAGGGGATTTGGGCCCAGGGGAAAAAATTTCCCATAACTTGGAGGTTTCCTTTGGAGAAAATGGAAGGGAAGGCCTTAAAAGGAGGCAAGAAAGGGAGGGCTGGGCCAAAGCCTGCCCAGGCAAGGGCCCTCCTGGGGGCCAGCGAACCCCTTTTCCGTTTTGGACCATTTTAAACCCCAAGGGGAGAGGAAGCTTCCCTTTGGGAATTCTTGGAGCGGGACTTCCCCCACCATCCTTCCAAACCTGACAACCCTTCCCAGGGGCCAACCTTGGGAGGGAACCCAGGAACAAGGGCAGGGAATGGTTTTCCTTGGGGGACCCGGGCCGGGAAAGGAGGCGGGAGCCCCAGGGGGAAGCCCTTGGTTGGGCTTCTGGGATCCATCCCCTGGAACCAGGTGGGGGATTAAAGGAAAAAGAAGGAAATTGGGGTCCTGGGAAAGGTTCTGGGGGAGAAATTGGATGGGGAAGTCCCCCATGGGGGGAGGGATTGCAATGGGGAGGGTGGGCCAGGAAAGGAGGGGGAAATGGGAACCCAGGTGGGGGTTGGAAAGGAGGTGGGGTTTTAAAAGGAGGGTATGCAGGGGAAAGGCTGGGGGGGGACAGACAGAGGCCCAGGTAAGAAGCCGAACAGGGAAAACAGAAGAGACAAAGGAACCCGGGAGAGAGGACCAGGAAGGGAAACAGGCAAAGGAGAGACAAAGAGAGGAGACAAGAGAGAAGGAAAGGAAGGGCGAGAGGGGAAGGGAAAGGGAAAGGGGGGGAGGGGAAGGATGGAGGGCTCCATTGGTGGCCGGAATGGGGGAATTTATGTGGGGTTCAAAAGAGGAACACCAAAGGAAGGCTCGGGGAAAAATTAACTTGTTTGGAATTTGGGCCGTCCCAAATAGAAGGGAGGAGTAACTTGTCCAGGATGGGAAGGAGGGGTTTAAGGGGTGAAAGGGGGGGAATTCTAAGAATTAAAAGGGAATTTAAATTTTTTGGGCCACTCTGGTTGGAGGTTAAGGGGCTTTTTCCCCCCAAATTTCCACCTGGCCCAATCCGAAGGCCATGACAAAGGGGCCTTCCAAGTGGCCCTGCCCCAGCTTCAGGCCAGGGGATGAAGGGAAGGAAGGAGGGCAGCCCTCTGGCTGATGGGAACAGATTAGAGGACTCGGACTCGGTGTGAGGGAGCGCGGGTGTTTGAGCACGCACTTACGCTGCCTTGTGGGGGAGGGCCGCTGGGGCAGGGGTTTGCCGCTTAGAAGGGCTGCAAAAGCCCCTGGCGGGGGGGGGGGGGGGGGGGGTGGGCAATGGTGCACTCGTGGGTGTGCGGCGGTGCTCACAGGTCGTCACTTAGAGGACGGGGCCTTCAAAAACCCTCACCTGGGCTGTTTGTTCTGACCCGTGCGCGGGGCCAGACCCAGGGAGCTGACTGCCCAGAGGGGGCGGCGCTGCCCGGAGCCGAACCTCGGGCTCCAGGGCCTCCTCTCGCTGCCCCCCTTTCTCAGCCGGGCAATGAGAGGTGACCTTGACCAATCCCTTACCTGCTCTAAGGCCCCGCCGGCCCTAAACCCTACTCTCCTCCTGTGGCCGGGCGAAAATCCGGCTGGGGAGAGCTTGGGCTGGGGCGCGGAGCGGTAAAGGGGAGCGTTTGGAGCCACAAGGGTACCTGCGTCCGCGTGGCTGTTTCCGTGGCCACGCTGCCTGGGGCCACGTGGGTGTGGTACATGTGGTCACACGGGCATCACGTGTCCAGCACGCGGCCGTGTCGTGTATGACCACGTGGGCATGTATATGTGGTCACATGGGTTTCCGTGTCCACGTGGCTGTTGTGTGGCCTGTTGCACGTGGCCGCATGGGCGCGTCTCTGTGGCTGTGAGCACGGATCCAACCACAGGAGGGGTGTGGGGCGGCGCTGCTTGGGGATTGGGCCGCCCGCTGGGCGGGGGCGTGACTCCCTGCTGTGTGACGGGAGGGCCGGGGCGTGGGCACGAGGGCCACTTCGTGCTCCCGCGGGCCTGTGCGAAGGGCGCTGCCGGGGGCGGTGTCCGGCCGGGTGCCCGCGTGGCTGCGTGGGCTTGGGGGGGCTCGCTCTGGGGGGCGCCGGCACCAGGGAACGGGGGAGAGCCGGAGGCCTCGGCCCGCCCCCCTCCCCCCGCGCGCTGAGAAGAAACAGCAGCGCCGGAGCTGGGCTCGGGCTCCAGGCCCAAGGCCAAGGCCAGGGATCTGAGCTGGCTCTGCCGGCCCGGCTGGAGGAGGAGGAGGGAAGAGGGGGCGGCAGCTGGGGCTGGAAGCTCTGCAGCGCGAGGGGCCGGGTCTCCGTGTCCTTTCCTGTCCTTGCTGAGGGGGTGGGGAGCGCTGGGGTTCACTGCGGGAGGGAGGGTCAGGCTTATTCAGGCGGGCGGGGGGATGGGCCGGGGCAGGGCGGGCGGCCCAGCCCCAGGTGCCCGGAAAGCCCGGGCCCCCGGGCGGGGGGACGGCCCAAATTGTGTCCGGGACACCACCCTTGACACCCTGACCGCTATCCACCACATAACACATCACCGACACCCTGACCTATACCACTATCACCCTGACCACTAACACTCACTCACACCGACCTATCCCACATACCCTCATATCACCCAACAACCCTGACCACTATCCCACATGCACTGAACCTATCCACACCTCACACACCCCCGTGGGGCGACAAACAGGGTTGCGCCCACCTCCCCACCCCTGACACTCTGGGGCAGGGAGCCCAAGCCGGGGCCTCCCGCGAACCCAGGGGGGGACGTTGCCAAGGAGTCCCGCCCGGCGCAGCCGGACCCCACCGGCGCCCGGGGCCCAGGACGGGGCCCCGCGGCCGCCCGGGCGGCCCCCCGCACAGGTCCCCCGGCGCGGCCTGGGCGCGCACCGAGCCCACATCCTGTTCCCAGAACCAGCTCCTCCGGGCGGAGGGGGGGGGGGTGGGGACTGTGGGGGCCACGAGGCTGGCGAGGAGGGAGGGCGCGGAGCAGCGCTACCTGTGGGAGGAGAGGTGAGCTCTGCCTCTGGCTGGCTCTGCTCTGTGCTGTTTGGGGGGAGTGGTTGCCATGGAGAAGGGACACAGGACGAATACTAATGGGGTGGCCGTGGGCGCTGCCCCCACGTTGGCGAGTGGGGTGAGTGGCGGTGGGGGGTAGGAGGAGAGGGCAGAGACAACTTCCTGGTCTCCCTGCCCCCTTCCTCCTCCCCACTAGGAGCAAACCCTCCCAGAGTCTGGCTTCCTTCCCTCTCCCTTGGGTCACAGCCTGAGCCCCTTGCCTGACGGCCTCCCCTGGCACTCCGAGGGCACCACAACCCTGTGATGTTCCACTTAAAGGGCCTGCACCTGATTTCCTGGAGACCAGAAGGGGGGCACAAAAACAAGAGTATGGGGACGCAGATTTACTTCTTCTCCCTAGGAACTACCCCCAGGCCTCCTCAGGTCAGGGGAAAGGCAAGGAGGGGCACCGCCCACTGTGCCTGTGCCTGAAACCTGGAAGGGGCGGGGTGGGGGTGGGGAGCACTCAGAGCTCCAGGGAGAGGCCCACACTCCTTCCCTGCCCTTCCCACCGGGCTCTGAGCTGGAGCTGGCTGGGGATCCCCAGGGAGCCGGGCTCACCCAGGGAGTGGGCATGGAGTGGGCCCAGCAGCTGGGAGCACAGGTGCTCCCACTGAAAAAGTTGCTGCTTAGAAAGCGCCCTGAGGTAGGACTGGGGGTGGGGGTGGGGGTAGAAAGAACGGCAGGGAGCTTAACCCCTCCGTTGCTGGTCCCCACTCCCCCCCCCCCATCATCCATTCGTGATCCCTGAGCCCACAGGCTGGGGCCGGCCCACTTCTGGCCCAGGCGCAAGGCCTTCTGCTCAGAAATCCGGGGTGAGCTTGGGGACCCCTCTAAGCTCCAGAAGGTGGAGTTGGGGGGTGTTTTCCATCTCTCCTGAGCCCAGAAGACAGCTTTGAGCCTAGAGTTCCACCAAGAGACTCTTAGCCAATGACCAATGGGCAACCTGGGGGCAGGGGGACCAAAGGGGGTGCCGGGAGGCCGAGGAGAGAGCCGGCCGAGAGGGACACCTGACCAGGAGGGCGCCGGCACCGAAAGCGTTAACTCCCTCCCCAACCCCTTGAGCCCAGGTCCCCAGCAGCCTCCCTGTGCCCCCTGCCCCCCCTGCTGGGTTAATTGGCATCAGCGGGCGTTCCCATGCCCGCTGGGGGAGCCTCGGCTAAGGGTTTACAGGCTGCCAGGTAGAGGCAAGGGGAGGGGGAGGGCCCGGTGGGGGGGTGTTGAGGGGGGGAGAGCTGAGCCGTTGCCTGGCAACCCCACAGCTGTCTGTTGACCTAGAAGAAGCTGTACCGTCTTGACACAGCTGGTGTTTACATGTAGCAGAGGCTCTGCCTTCATGTTTGGATGGAGCTAAAGCTAAGACAGAGCCCCGGCTGTCTGTCGGCAGGGGCGCCTCTCCCCTCCCCTCCCCCGGCCATCTTTGTGCCCACGGCCCCTGCTCCCCACCCCCACTCCCAGAGGAGAAGGGAGGGGGTCCAGGTGGGGCCCGAGGATGGCCCTCAGCCATCTCGGCACAGGCCAGCCTGACTTTTCCTCTCTGGCTCTGGGCTCTGCAGTGTGGGAGGGGGAGGTTTGGAGAGGGGGAGGCTGGTGCCCGTGGTGGGCACAGAGTCCCACAGAGACCCAGATGTCCAGGGACCCGAGGCACACAAAGACATTCAGAGCAGCTCCAAGAGACGTCAACGCAGAGACTGCAGAACCCCCAACCCGGCAACCCACCCTGGCCCCGGAAGGGCCCCTGAACCCTGGATTCCAGTTCAGTGCCTTCACCATGGAAATGCTCAGACACAAAGCTACACACAGGTTCATGTGGACACACATGGGTACACACAGGCCCCCTAAACCATAAAATTCCTTTTTCCCAACAAAGGATTCCCAATTCTCCAAGCCCACATTTGCCCCTTCCCAATTTCCTTTCTTGGCCCCTTCCCCCCCCCCCCCGTGTCCCTCCTCCCTCCTCTTCCTTTCCCCTTCCCCACAGGACCCCCACATCGCCCTCCCCACACACAGGACCCCCACATGCCCCTCCCCACCATAAACATTCTCTCTCCTTCCCCACACACAGGATCCCCATACATTCAGTCCAGAGACTCACATTTGTATTCCTTCATATTCTCTTTCTGTGTCTCTCTGTCTTTCTCTGTCTGTCTCTCCCTCTCTCGCTGTCTCTCTCTCTCTCCTCCTCTGTCTCTTTCTCACTCTCTCTCTCACACACACACAATCCCCATACATACAAACATATGAGGTACAGAAATACACACAGACACAGGGAAAATATACTGATACAAATAGATACAAAGAAACCCAAGGAAATAAAGTTACCCAGAAACACAGATACATGTGGAAACATAGGAACACTGAAAAAAGAAACAGTCGCCTCAACTATCCCACACAATACAGTCTCCCTGGGAATCACACACACACTCTCAGATACAAGAACACAAGCACTGACACATAGACCCAGAGAGACAAAGAAACATGGACACACATGGAAACAAAGAGAGATGCAGAAATACACATACTGAGAAACTCAAAGAATTACAGCTGGAAGAAGCTTCAGAGGCCAGCTCGCCCAAATACTTGTCCCCAGTCAAGTATCCCCTTTCCAAAAGTGCCTCTGGCAGAGTCTTCCAGAAAAGGAAACACGACACGTTTGGAGAGACAGCATGGTGGAAGGGAGGGAGGGCTTGGAATTATGGTCTGGGTTCAAATGCAGCCTCCGATACTAGCTAGGCATGTTTCTGGGAAAGTCACCTTGTCTCTGTCAGCCTTAGTTCCTTTATCTGTAAAATGGGGATAATGATACCAGGAATACCTACCTCCTGCACACTGCCTTTGTTGTGGCTCAAAGGAGAGTGTGGAAGGGATGTTGGCCATTATCATTACATGAGCACATGGAAAGATAGAGACAGGCAAACAAAGGAGAGTGCCGCAGCCCTGCTCTCAGAGACCAGAGCCACAAGCACAACCCGCCCATCATCTACAGCGCAGGATGCAGCCGCCCTCCCTTGGTGACCAGGCTGAGGTGAGACCTGCAGCCACCCGGAGGTGAGTGCCAGGCAGGAGCACAGCAGCCTTGGGGCTAGTTCCGGGCCTGATCAGACCCAGCGGAAGGGAGAACTAGAAAAGCCTTTTCATTATCACCCCTATCTGCCCCCTCAGCTTCCACCCTGGCAGGATTTGGGGATGTCTGGGGGGTTTCCTCATCTCTGAATAAAAGAAGCTTAGAATTTGGAATTGGATGATAGAATCAGAGGGCCTGCATTCAAAAAACAGCTTTGTTATTGAGGCAGCTAGGTGATAAATGAAGAAAGGACCTGAAGTCAGGAAGAGAGATGAATTCAAATTCAACCTCAGACACTTTGGTAATTGGGTTACTTAATCTCTGCCTCAGTTATCTAAAGTGTAATAATAATAATAGCACTGACCTGAGGGAGTTATTGTGAGGCTCTTTGTAAAATGCTTAACCTGGCACACACTAGGCATGCAATAAATGCACATTCCCCCCTAACTTCCTCCTCCCACCTTAGGCAAGCCACTTCATTTCTCTAGACATTTTTCTCATTTGTAAAATGAAACAGTTCCTTCTAGGTTCCTTCTAGCCTTGAGTTGGGATTCCATCACGATGCTGATCTGTCTCTTCTTTCTTGAATATGTTCTCCCTTTGGGGAAAAATACTGGGATTGGGGCAGAAGGAGGGAAAGATGGAGCCTTCTCCTCAGGAAACCTTTAGGCTGGCGAGGAAGACAAAGAGAGACCAGAGTTCTTACTGTACCTCTGCTATAAGGAAGGAGACAGACCCTGCCTTCAGGGAACTCCCCTGAGGGTGTGTGCTGGTTGGTAGGGTAATGGAGTCAAAAGACCTGTGTTCAAATCCTACCTCAGATACTTACTAGTTGAGTGATCCTGAATAAGTCACTTAACATTTTTGGGCTTCAGTTTCCTTTTTTGTAAATGAGAAAGCTAGACTTAATGGCTTCTAAGGTCCTTTCAAGCTTTGAATCTATGATCCTGTGATTACCCGAAGTCAAAAACATAGTTTCTACCCTTAAAGAGCCTTTCATCATACATATATAGAGTACTATATATATAGCACCTACTCTGAGGTAGGACATTGAGAAAGGAATAACATACACACTTTTGGTACACAGATCAGTGGTGTGTTGGTATTTAACAACAGACTTAAAAAAAAAAAAAAAAAGATGCAAGACACACTTTTAAATTTAACCTCCATTATTTTCTCCATCAATTTAAGACCAGGCAATTAACAAAACAAGAAGTCAAGCCCTAATTCACAGCATTGCCCATTTCTAATGTGTTAAAATCACACATTGAAAATTTAACAATCAGCTCCAGTCCCTTTGTGCCAGCCCTGGTGAGCCCTTGGAACAGGTGGTATAAATCACACACTTAAATGCAAGGAGAACTGGTCAAAATATTTAACAGGGAAGGAAAGACTTATTGAAAGAATCGAGTTCCAGATCTTGGAAAATCTGATTATGTGATTCTAGGATTTAGAGTTGGAAATTGAGACCCAGAGAACTCACACAAGTGACACATGGTCAATAAGCTACAGAGGTTAAATTTGAATTCGGGTCTTCAATAGGTTTTCCACTGTCCTACCTTGGGCCTACTATACCAGGCTTTCTGGATTTCAATGGAGGAGTAGGGAGAGGAGAAGAATGAGGTGGAAATGAGGGATTAATTAACACAAGAGGAAGGAGGACAGAGGAATGAGGTGGAAGTGAGGGATTCATTAGCACAAGAGCAAAATGGCTGAGGAGAAAGGCTCCGGGCTCTTCCCCTGCTTCCCTATCCTTCCTGTGGCCAGCTGAAGGGGCCTGCGCTTTGTTGGGGTGTCAAATTCTAACCCCTCCCCACCCCTGCCTAGACTTCGCTGACCCCAGTACCAAGCTCTGGCTCCCAACCCCCTTCCCCACTGTGTCCCATCGGGTCACCGGGGGCCGGGGCAGGGCGAGCAGCCCTCATCAGGAGGACGGATTAAGGGGGATGGAGCAGGGGCCTCACAGACCCAACGTCCATCCCCTGGAGCAGGAGGAGAAGAGCAGATATTTTTAGCTTCTCTGCCACTGACATGTCACAGCAGGCGACCCAGGGTGAGGCTGAGTGAGCTGCACGAACTCTGTTCCTTCCTGGCTGCTGAAGAGACAGTCACTGGCCCCTTCCCTCTCCCTCCCTCCCTCCCAGCACACACGGGACACAGAGGCCGCACCCCATAGCCTGCTCTTCTCCTGCTGTACCCCCCAAGCACAATCTTCCAAATAAATCCCTCCTAGCACAACCTTCCTCACAGAAATATCCCTCCCCAGCACAGTCTTCCACATAAATCCCCCCCAGTACAGCCTTCCTCACAAAAATACCCCCTAGCACAGCCTTCTTCACAGAAATAGCCCCTAGGACAGCCTTTCTCACAGAAATATCCTCCCAACACAGTGTTCCACATAAATCCCCCCCAGAACAGCCTTCCACATTAATACCCCCAGCACAGCTTTGTCACAAAAGAACCCCTCCCAGCACAGCTTTCCAAATAAATCCCTCCAACACAGCCTTCCTCATAGAAATATCCCTCCCCAGCATAACCTTCCTCACAGAAATACTCTCCCAGCACACCCTTCCTCAGAAATATCCCTCCCCAGCAGTCTTCCACATAAATCCCCCCCAGCCCAACCTTCTACATTAATACCCCAGTACAGCTTCATCACAAAAGTACCCCTCCCAGCCTTCCAAATAAATCCCTCCAACCCACCCCTCCTCACAGACATATCCCTCCCCAGTACAGCCTTCCACAGAAATCCGCCCCAGCACAGCCTTCCTCACATCAATACCCCTCAGCACAGCTTCCTCACAAAAGTAGCCTTGCCAGCACAGCCTTCCACATAGGTACCCCTTCTCTAGCAAAGCCTTCCTCACTTCAATACCCCCACAGTCTCCATGTCCTCACATATAGCCAGCACCGAGCCTCCCCCCTCAGACACACAGCACCCCACTTGAATCTCCCCAGACTTATACTCTCCATTACTTCCCCCATCCCCCCAATATGGATATCCATGCATGAAAGCATGGGACAACCTCACTTTTGTGTTTGGCACAAAGCAGATTTGCATTCATTCATGCATTCATTCATTCATTCATTCATTCATGTATTTCAACACCCACAGAATCCCCATGCATATGAACAATCTCTACACAGACTCCTTCCCTCATTGCTTCCCATACTATACCCGGGCCATCCAAAAACTCATCACTGCTAATTACTAACTGGGACACTCCAGGCAAGTCACTTACTGCTTTCACTCATTTTTCTTATCTGCAAAATGGGAATACTGAGAGCACTTCCCTCCCAAGGTTGATGTGAGTATCAAAAATAACACATAAAGTGCTTTGCAGATCTTCGTGAGATATATATAATATATATATAAGCTCTTATTTTTATTAACGAATATATAAATATAACCCAGATTTCCATACATCACATATATTCAGCTTCACACTGCAATATGTACAAAGACCTTCACCTATGATACTCCCACAACCCCCCCCCAGATTCACAAATGCACATGTGCACACACACATACACACACACACACACACATACACACACAGAACAGCCCCTTGAACTAAGCTAGATGGGATCTCCTTGTCCCAGCCTCCCCACCCCCAAGCTTGCAGGCACTTTGCTAGCTTCCTTCCCATTGGTAAGGAGGTTTGTTTTCGAGGCAGGCTAACAGGCCCAGGGTAGGTGAGACCTGGGGCCAAGTGCCCCAGGGGAACCATGAGCATTCATGAGGGGCTTGAAGGGAACAGGCTCGTGCTGGAGTCCAGATGCTGAGATGCTTCCTGAGCAGGGGAGGGAGGGCAAAGACTAAGGGGCCCAGAAGGAGGGGGAGGGACCAATGATTCATTCCGAGGACATCAGATTTGAGAAAAAGAAGACAGAGGGGGCCCTGGAGCTTTCTCCCTTTCCCCTCTCTCCTCCTCTCCAAGGAGGGGCTCCCCACGCCCCAAATCCAAAAATCCAGAGAACATAGGATGTTAGAATTGGGAGAGATCTTAGAGCTATAGTTCAGCACATTGCAATTCAGCACAGCAAGTGGTACAGAACATTGCTGTTGTTCAGTCATGTCTGACTCTTTGTGACCCCGTTTGGGGTTTTCTTGGCCAAGATACTGCAGCGGTCTGCCGTTTCCTCCTCCAGCTCATTTTACACTGAGGAAACTGAGGCAAGCAGGGTGGAGTGCCTTGTCTAGGGTCACCCATCTTGTATGTGTCTGGGGAGGGGGGTTGAAGTCAGAGTTTCCTAATTCCAAGTTCAGTACGTATCCCACTGCACCATCTAGTTGCTTCTAAAGAAGACACAGACTCAAGTCCCACATTTACATTCTGGCTCTGAGACCCTGGGCAAATCCCCACCCCCTTCCCCTCTGGCTTTAGGCAGCTCTCTAATATAGTGCACTGGAAAACAGTTGCAGATATTCCTTGGTAAGGGAAGCTTGCTTGGTAGGGAGTTGCCTGCAACAATAAAATTGCAGACAAAGAGAAAAGAAAAGAGAAAAGGGAAGAGGAAGGTTGTTGACTAAAGTGCCAGATTATACAAGACCTTGAATGCCAGGAAAAGAAATGTGAATTTTTTTTGAAGGCAATAGGGAGCCAGTGATAATTTTTAAGCAGAAGAGGAACATAACAAGATCAGTATGGAAGAATTATTACTCTAGTTGCAGTCTGAATGGGGGATTAGAGGAGGGAGAGCTTGGTTCAGTTATAGTGCAGTGAATAGGTCATTGAGATCCTGGATTCAAATCCTGCCTCTAATGTTTACTGCCTGTGTGATCTCTGGCAGGTCACTAAACTTACCTGGCCCTCAGTATACTCACCCATAAAATAGGGAGATTGATCTAGATGGCCACAGAGGTTCCTAAGTCTGATAAGGAAGGCAGAGGGGAGAAGGACCCAGATCAGATTTGCTTTGATTTGGTCACTGATAAGATAGGATGGGCAAGGCAACAAGTGTTTATGGAATACTTACTAGGTGTTGGGGAAAGGAAAAGTCCAAGATAATCCCAGAGTTACAGGGGAGACAGGTTTAGAGATAGTGATAAAGTAAGCCTCAGACACATATTAGTTGTGTCATCCTGGGCAAGTCACTTCACCCAGCTTGCCTCAATTTCCTCATCTATAAAATGGGGATAATATCTCCCACAGGATCAAATGAAATAATGATAAAGCACTTAGCACAACCACTGCTATTTAAATCGTAGCCATTATTATGATTAGTGCCACAGGCAGTATAAAGTCAAAAGGAGCCCACTTTTATTTGTTTTCAGAGTGTGGAATGAGGAGAAAATATTTTTTTAACCTATTAAATGTGAAATAGTTGGCCTAGTAGATAGAGCAATGGACTAGTCAAGAAGGTGTGAATTCAAATCCAACCTCAGACACTTGCCAGCTGTGTGACTCTAGGCAAGTTTCATCCTACTTACCTCAGTTTCCCCATCTGTAAAATGATCTGAAGAAGAAAATGGCAAAGCACTCCAATATCTCTGTCAAGAAAATCCCAATCAAGGTTAGGAAGAGTGGAACACAACCAAAATGACTGAATGACCATGACAAAACGTGAAGCATAAGTGGGACACTCAGTAGGAAATGGCCAGAGAGCAGATGTGGAGAATGCTTACAAAGGTGGGCAGAACAGGACTGTTGAACTCATTGGAACACTGGGGAGAGCCAAGGCTCACAATAAATGGGGATGCCAAAGGAGACAGTCTAGAACGGGAAGAAAGGGACCAAACAAAGGAGGCGAGAACATTCCCAGTAAGGAGAAAAGAGGATGAGGAGATACTGAAGAAATCGGGGAAAGAGCACTTAGAGAAGATAATTATCTTGCTGCACACACACAAAAAAATCTGATCAAAAAAGAAGAAAAATGAGAAAAAAAATTCAAGCAAACAAAAGAAGTGAGAATGCTATGTTGTGGTCCACACTTGGTTCCCACAGTCCTCTCTCTGGGTGTATAGCTGATTCTCTTCATCACTGAACAAGGGGAACTGGCGTGAATCATCCCAATGTTGAAGAGAGCCATGTCCATCAGAACTGATCATCATATAGTCTTGTTGCCATGTACAATGATCTCCTGGTCCTGCTCATTCACTCAGCATTATTTCCTATAAGTCTCTCCAGGCCTCTCTGAAATCATCCTGCTGGTCATTTCTTACAGAACAATAATATTCCATAACATTCATATACCACAATTTATCCAGCCATTCACCAATTGATGGGCATCCATTCAGTTTCCAGATTCTGGCCACTACAAAAAGGGCTGCCACAAAACATTTGTGCACATACAGGTCCCTTTCCCTTCTTTAAAATCTCTTTGGGATATAAGCCAAGTAGAAACACTGCTGGATCAAAGGGTATGCACAGTTTGTTAGCCTTTTGAGCATAGTTCCAAACTGCTCTCCAGAATGGTTGGATCTGTTCACAGTTCTACCAACAATGTATCAGTGTCCCAGTTTTCCCACATTCCTTCTAACATTGGTCATTATCTTTTCCTGTTACCTTAGCCAATATGACAGATGTGTTGTGGTATCTCAGAGTTGTCTTAATTTACATTTCTCTGACCAATAGTGATTTGGAGCACCTTTTCATGTGACTACAAATAGTTTCAATTTCTTTGTCTGAGAATTGTCTGTTCATATTCTTTGACCATTTATCAATTGGAGAATGGCTTGAACTATTATAAATTTGAGTCAATTTTCTATAATTTTAGAAATGAGGCCTTTATCACATCCTTTGGATGTAAAAATGTTTTCCCAGTTTATTGCTTCCCTTATAATCTTGTCTGCATTAGTTTTGTTTGTACAAAAACTTTTTAACTTTAAAATAATCAAAATTATCTATTTTATGATTAATAATGATCTCCAGTTCTTCTTTGGTCACAAATTCCTTCCTCCTCCACAAATCTGAGAGGAAAACTGTCCTATGTTCTTCTAATTTGTTTATAATATCATTCTTTATGTCTATATCATGAAGCCATTTTGACCCTATCTTGGTGTATGGTGTTAGGTGTGGGTCTATGCCTTTCTGCCATACTAGATTCCAATTTTCCTAGCAGTTTTTGTCAAATAGTGAATTCTTACCCCCAAAACTGGGGCCTTTGGGGAGGAAGACTTTAGAACCCAGAGCTAATAGGACCTTAGAATAAAGAATGTCAGAGCTGGGGTGGAGGGGGCTTAGAACCTAGAATGTCAGAACTAGGAAGGCCCTTAGAACAGAGAATGTCAGAACTACTAGGATCTTTGACCCAAGAATGTCAGAGATAGTATGACTTTAGAATTCAGAATGTCAGGGTTGTGAGGGCCCTTAGAACACGGAATGTCAAAGTTAGGAGTTGGGATAGACTTACAGTATAGAATTTCAGAGCTAGGAGGAGCCTTAGAACCTAGAATATCAGAGCTGGAAGGGCCCTCAAAAAACCAAATATAAGAGCTGGGAAGGGCCTTAGAGCAGAGAATATTATAATTAGGAAGACTTTAAAACCCAGAATATTAGAGCTGGGAGGGCCTTTACAACAAAGGATATCAGAGCTGGTAGGGTCCTTAGAACACAGAATGTGTTCTAAGCTGAGAGGGAGTGCTTAGAACCCTGAATATCAGAGCTGGGAGATGGACTTAGAACATAGGATGTCAAAATTGAGAGGTCCTTTCGAATACAGGATGTCAGAGCTGGAAAGAGCCTTAGAATCCAGAATATCAGAATTAGGAAGATGTTAAACCCAAAATGTCAGAGCTAGGAGGACTCTTAGAAGACAGGATGTCAGAATTGAGAAGGGCCTTAGAACCCAGAATATCAGAATTAAGAAGACTTTAGAACCTAGAATGTCAAAGCTAAGAGGGGCCTTAGAACCCAGAATATCAGAGCTAGGAATTGGGTTGGGCTTAAAACTCAGAATTTCAGAGCTGGGAAGGGCCTTAGAACCCAGAATATCAGAGCTGGGAGGGCCCTTAGAACCCAGGAGGTCAGAGCTGGAAGGGCTTTTAGAATACAAAATATCAGAGCTAGGGATTGGGGTGGACTTAAAATCCAGAATTTCAGAACTGGAAAGGGTCTTAGAACAAAGAATATCAGAACTGACTGGGGCGGTGCCTTAGAGCCCAGAAAGTCAGAGCTGGAGAGGAACCTCAGGGACCCAAAATCCAAACTGATTTTAAGGACTTCCAGACTGAAGCTCAGAAAGCGTTAATTAGGCTGGGCTGAGGCAGGTCTGAAGAGAGGGTTGTTCTTGGTTCATGGGTCAACTCCCCCGACTCTCCTTTCTTGTTCCTTTCATTCCCCCAGCTTCTTCTCCTCTCATCCCTTTTCTCTGTCTCTCCCTCTATTTCTCCCACTTCCCTCCCCGCCACCCTCCCCATTCCCTTCTGGGGAATCAGTGGGAAGAGGAGCTTTGATGTCATGGTATCATCTGGCCCAGAACAAACCTCTTGTTCCTTCAGGGGTCCTGCTGCTTTTGATGGATGAAGCCCTAGGTACCCAGGCAGGCAGACAGACAGACACAGACACCCAGGCCAAAAAAAGGCTCAGCTTTAATGTGCTGAGTCCCCAAGGGGGAGAAAAAGGGGTGAACACGTGTGGGAGCAGGGCTAGGGAGAGGCTCATGGTGGGTGTGTGGGCGGAAGGGCAGGGGCAGGAACAGGGGGCTGCAATTTGGGACCAGATGCTATAGATTAGAGGAAAAAACCCTCTTTATCTGGGGGCCAAGAGCCTGAATTTGCAGGCCCGGCTCTGCCAGGGCTCCATTGGCGTGGGATCTTTGCGGGGTCCCCTCCCTGCTCTGGGGCTTGGTGTTTAAATGAGGGTCCCTTCTGGCGCTGGCATTCTGGAAATGTCTGGGATTCTGCTGATCCAGAAGTAAACAAAGGCGGGAGGAAGGGCGCTGGGAGAGTTCGGCTTTCCTGACACCTCTCGGGTAAAGGGAGTAAAAACATGACGCTCCTCCCTCCCAGGGAACCTTCTGGGCACCTTCTGGACCTTTTCTCTCTCTCCCCTCTCTGCTTGGGGCTGCAATGAAAGCCTTCTTGTCATGCAAGCCCTGCCTGCCCCCCAGCACCCCAAAGGGCAAGACTGTGGGCACCCCCTGGTCATGCAGCTGACCTGACCCCTTCCTCGGTGCCACGTGGGCGCCTTCTGTCTGTCTGCCTGCCTGCCTGCAGCCCTCCCTGGCGCCAGGAGCTCTGGGGGAGGGCCCCACAAGATCCCCATTGTCTGGCTCTGCCCAAGGGGAGGGGGTGCAACCCCATCCCCTCCGGGTCCTTCCTCTCTTCTCCCAGAGTCCCCCTCTCCAGATGCCCCGCATGGAACAGAGCCACGTCAGGAACTCCTCAGGTGTGCTGGGCGAGAGGCGCCCAGCCCACTGCCGCAGCAACCAGGCGGGCACTCCCTGGCAGTGCCATAGAACCCCAGGTGCACAACCAGCCTGCATCCATCCCTTTGTGTGGTCTCTGTGTACACCACCCAGTCCTAGGGGTCCAGATGCCCAGGGGCACACGTGCTCACGGGCATGGCCCCCCGGTGTACCCCTGTGCACACACACACTGGGGACAGTCACACACACAGAGCCCTCTCTGTCCCAGGCACCCGCACCCCTGGGGCACATAATCCCCCCACATCCAAGGGTTCCTTGGGCACCCAGCCCCATCCACAGAGACCCACGGGCATCCCTCCTGTACACAAAGGCCCCACACACTAGGCAGACCAGAGAGAAAGGACACCCAGGGACCCTGCTGCACCCACACAGAGCTCATACACCATGGGGTCTATGGACACCCCAAATCCCACACAGTGTTCTGGCAGGGGGAGACACCCACAGATACACACCCCTGTGCCAGCATTACACACTCTCCTGTGCCAGCCTTACACACACACCCCTGTGCCAGCCTCACACATGCACACACTCCTGTGCCAGCCTTACACACACACTCCGCTGTGTCAGCCTCATACACACACCCTTTTGCCAGCCTCACACACACACACACCCCTGTGCCAGCCTTACACACATACTCTCCTGTGCTGGCCTCACATACACACACACACCCCGGTGCCAGCCTCACTCACTCTCCTGTGCCAGCTTTTCCCACACAGACATAGGGGGGATGGGGGTCACCAGCAGCTCCCCGAGCCCTCCCCTTAGGGAGGCACCCCGTGGCAGGCTGGAGGCCGGCAGGAGGTGGAGGACACTGGGCCGCAGGAGGGCCCGCCCTGCTCCGTCTCCTGGCCCCTCCCGCCTGGCAGAGCAGCGGCCGGCGCGGCCTGTGTGTCCATGCTGGGCAGAGCTGACGCTCCAGTCCCCTCTACACGCACCGATCCATGCTCCAGCCGGTTACTCTGCGACGGCGGCCACACAGGGCCGGGAACCTGTGGCAGCCACTGCCAGGGCAACAGAAGGCGGGCGGGCCGGCAGGAGGCCCGGCTCCAGCTTCCCTCAGAGCCGCCCCCGGGCTGACCGGTCCTGGAGGGAGGAAGGCCGGAGCTCTCCTGCCCGTCTCCCCCTTCTCCAGCAGGCCTCTGCCCCCTGACCTGGTGGGGCTATAACCTCCAAGGGGCACAGAGCCAGAGCTCTCCCATGACTCCCCCTCCCCCCCACAGAGTCCCCAGGGAGGGGGCGGGGGGGGGGCCTGAGCCCACCCCACCGGCTAGCTGCCCTTCTTCGGGTCTGACCTGCCCAGGCCCCCCCGGCGCCAGTCCCTTGCGGCTGAGATCTCAAAAACTAATTCTCACTCAAGTGTGAAGGACTGAGTGGCTCCCCTCCTTCAAGTGGGACCAGGAGTTTTTGTGAGTGGAGGGAGCTTAATGGCGAGCAGGCGGCCTGGGGCGCTGGGAGGGACCTTGGTGCTGGGTTCGAGTCTCCACTTGGCCCTTCACAGCCTTGACCATCTTCCCCTCCCTAGGTCTCCATGATTTCTCCTGCTATTAAGGGAAGGACCCGATGATCTCTAAGGTCCCTCGGACTGCCAATCTTGGGGCTGCTTCCACTCCCCAGCCTGCAGGGAGCTAAGGGCCTGCTGAACGGGAAGCACCCAAACGGTTCGTTATTGTGTTTCCCAGGCCCACACCAGACACAAAGGGGAGGATCCCTTTAGTCCCCCATTTCCCTGGGAAGACATTGTAGGCTAGCTAGGGACCTTATGGCTGGCTTGAGAAATTTCTCTCTCTCAGAACGTCTTCCCCTAAAAGCCTGAGATTCCACCATTAGAAATTCTTTCTTTGGACGTCATACTTTGCTCTCTGTACAAATGCAAATCCTTCAGGGAGCTCCTAAAGAATCATTGAGTCATTTGTGTCTTAGTATCCATAAGTCGACTGGATTCTTGTCTTCCTGCCTGTGAATGACAAAAGGAAGAGAGAACAGAACTGAAAGGAAAAAAAAAAGAAATATATATTTATATATGTTATATATGTTTATATATATAAACAAAGGCTATATATATATATATATATATATATATATATATATATATATATACACAAAGGCAATCAGGTAGATAGGGGCTGGAGGGCTGGACCGGGCATCTGAAAAGCCTGAGTTCAAATTCTGCCTCCCATATCATCAGTGAATAGGGCTAAGAGCAGTTATCTTACAGAGCTATTGTAAAGTGCTTTACAAACTTTAAAACACTAAACAGAGCTTGGTTAGTATTTTTATTATTACGGAGGAGGTAATAAGGAAGCCTTCCCCCATGACATTCTTACCAAGCCAAAAAATCGATTTTAGAATCAGTTAATGTCAGAAAGTAGGAAGATTTGAGAAAACCGGAATGGGCTTTGGATCAGAGAGCTGGCAGGAAGTTGAGCTCATAGAATAGTACAGGGGATCTAACCTAAACTCTCCATTTTGCTGATAAAGAAACTGAGGTCAAAATCACAAAAAGATCTCTTCTGATTCTTTCTGGGCAATTAAGTTATTACAGTACACCAACCGGGACAGGGACTGTAATTTGCAGGGAGAATACAAGCACTATTATTAGCTATAACTGCATAGAATCAGTGAGGGGCAAGGAGCGGGGTGGGATCAGGAGACCTAGATTCTCGGTCCAACTATGTCCCAAACTCTCCGGGTGAATTTGAATAAGTTGTAAATATATTCACTTAAAATCAGAGTCTTTGGGGCATCAAGGTTGCACACAGGATAGAGTGCTCACCTTCATGAGTTCAAATAGACACTAGTTGTGTGACCCTGGGCAAGTCACTTAACCCTGTTTGCCTCATTTTCCTCATCTGTAAAAGGAGCTGGAAAAGGAAATGGCAAACACTCGAGGGTCTCTGCTAAGAAAATCCAAATGGAATCACAAAGAGTCAGACAATTCTCATTCTTTATATAACTTAAAAGGTAGGAGAGAGAGGTTTGGACAAGATGATCCCTAAGGTCCCTCCCTCCCCCATATTTTATCTTTCTTATTACTCTAATGATCCTCTTAGTTTTAATATCTTCTAAGGGCCCTTCCATCTCTGACAACCTCTGTTCTAACATTCTATGCCCTAATGGGCCTTTTAGCTGAGGTATTCTGCACTTCAATGTCTCAGTTCTAATATTCGGTTCTAAGGGCCCTTCTGGCTCTCCCAGCTTTCACCTAGTCTGTGTTCTAAGGTCCCTTCTAGTTCTGACATTTTATGTTCTAAGGGCTCCTTTCCCAGGATTAATATTCTCTCTTCTGCTTAACATTCCTTGTTCTAAGTTTCTTCTCAGCTCCGACATTCTAAGATCTCTCCTAGCTCTGACCTTCTTAGTTAGTAAATCAATAAGCATTTATTAAGCACCTACTTGGCACCTAGTGCTGGGATTACAAAAAGTGGAAAAAGATACCCCTGTCTTTAAGGAACTCTAATTGGAGAGACAACTAGCAAAGAAATATATACAAAGTACATAACGGATAAATAGGAGGTAACCAACAAAGGGAAGGCACTAGAATTAAGAGGGGTTGTAGAAGATGAACTTTTAACCAAAAAAAAAAAAAAAAAGCCAGAAAGTAGAAATGAAGAAGAATGGTGTTCAGGTGGCGCAGTGGGTAGAGCACCAGCTAAACTCAGGAGGACCTGAATTCAAATCTGGTCTCAGACACTTGACACTTCCTAGCTGTGTGACCCTGGGCAAGTCACTTAACCCCAATTGCCTCAGCAAATAAATAAATTAAATTACATTTAATTTAAAAAGAAAAAGAAGGATGATGTTCCAGACATTGGGGACAACCTTCCAAAACACCTGGAGTGGAGAGATGAATTGTCTTGTGCAAGGAACAGTCGGATCGGTATCACTGGATCAAAGAGTATGTGACAGGGAGGAAGATGTAGCAAGACTGAAGAGTTAGGTGGAGGAGGAACCAGGTTAGCGAAGGCTTTGAACAGCAAACAAGATTTAATATTGGACCCTGGAGGTGATAGGGAGCTGCTGAAGTTTAGTGTGTGGGGGTGACATGGTTGGACTTGTGCTAAGGGAAATGAGTTTAGGGACTGAATGGAGGATGGATTGGAGGCAGGTAGACGCCCCCCTCCCCCAGCAGGCATTCGCAGCAATAAACAAAAAATAATCATAAGTAAATGAAAAATAAATTACAGCAATAATCCAGGCACAAAATGATGAGGGTCTGCACCAGAGGGGAGTATCAGGAGAGAGAGGAGGCTGTATTCCAGAGACATGACAAAGGTGGAATCAACAGGCTCTGGCAATACATTGGATATGGGAAGTTGAGACTGGTCTTGGTCCTAAGTCTATGGGACTAGGAGGATGGCAACAGAGAAAGTTAGGGGAAGAAAAGTTTAAGAGGAGTCTCTCTTCTCTCTCTGTTTCTCTCTCTCTCCTCGCTTCTCTCTTTCTCTCTCTCTCAACAGATTTGAACCCAGGTCCTCCTGACTTCAGGGCTGGTGCTGTATCCACTGCACCATGCAGCTGCCCAAGGGACACACTGAATTTAAGATTTCTACTGGACATCCAGTCTGACACATCTGAAAGATGGTAGAAGTCATCAGAGAGTTTGGGGCAAGATAGGTAGTTTTGAAAATCATTAAATCTCTAGAAGTTGATAAGATCACTGTCGCATGTTCTGAGGTCCCTGCCAGCCATGACATTCCATTTTTAAGGTCCCTTCAAGTTTTGATATTCCACGTTCTAAGTTTCCTCCTATGAATAATATTCCAGGTTGCACTAAACTTAGTGTTCTCTGTTCCAAATTCCCTCCCAGCCCTAACATCCTATGCTCTTCTTTTAAGCCCAGAATCTCCTGAGGGAGGACCCAGAAGCAAGGGATGAGGAAAGAGCACAATCAGACCATGTCCAAACCCATAGGCCACAACCCATCTCCAGCCTTTCCCCACCCTTTCAGCAATACTCCCATCCCCTTTTCCACAAACCCAGTTTCTCTATTTGATGGTAAGAAACTTGGTTAAATCAGATGGAGACCAGACACTTAAACCCAGGTTCACAGAATTTCAGAGTTGGGTGGAGGGTAAGGGAGAAAGGCAAAGGAAAGAGTATTAAGCACCTACTATGTGCCAGGTACAGTGATAAGAACTTTACACATATTTCATTTGATCCTCACAAGGATCCTGGAATGTAGGTTCTGTTATGATTCCCATTTTATGGTTGAAGAACTGAGGCAGACAGAGGTTAAGTGACTAGCAAAGAATCTTAGAAAGTATCTTCAGCTGGATTTGAGCTCAGTGTTTCCTGACTCAGGAGGGCATTCTATTCATCTGCTCTGACAACTACTCATCAAATCTATGTTTAAATATCCCCAAAATGACTAATTAGTTGGTAAAGAAGATAAAAGTCAGGAAGACCCGAGTTCAGATCCTGCCCAAAATACTCACTTAGCCATGTGACCTTGGGCAAACCACTAAACTGCTCTCAGCCTCACTTTTCCTCATCTATAAAATGGGGATAGCAACAGCATCTTCTTTACAAAGTTGTTACATCTGCTTTCCCACCAGATTAAAAAAGTAAATACTGCTTTATGAATTTACCCAGGTGCTCTCTAAGTGCTAGCTACTGGTATTTAGCAGCTTGTTGTTTGGGGCAGCTTTAATTATTAGCAAGTTTTTTCTGGTATTGAGGGGAAATCGACACCAGCCCACCCACCCCCTTCCCTGCCTGCCATTGTTCTGCCATCTGGGACAAGCAGAGCAAGATTCCCCTCCCTGCACTTGACGGCCCTTCCGATGTTTGAAGACGGCTCTCCTGTCCCTCCTGGGCCTTCTCTTCCCTCCTCCTCTCAGCTGGTCCTCATATGGCCTGATTTCTAGTCTCCTCCCCTCCTGATTGCTCTCCCTGGAAGAGCTCCAGCTTATCTGGGTCCTTTTTACATCCCTGCCAGGGGCTGTGCATTACAAAAGTGGAATCAGCAGAGCAAAGGTGCAGTCCCAAAGGAATGACTCTCTAATGGTGGAATCCAACTCTTGGAGGGGGGGAGGAGGCCGGCAGGGAGAGCTATGGCGGCTGCGTGGCCACCTCGCCCCAGAAAGGTGAGGGAAGGAGGCGCAACTCCGCCTTCCCAGGGTGACCTTGGACGGGCCCTCGCCTAGGAGGGCTGGATTAGACTGACAGCTACTTCTGGCTCTCCCTAGGACCCCATCTTGGCGCTGGGCTCCTTTCCTCCCTGGGAGCACCTCCCTCGCTGTCTGAGCTTGTTTCCCAGAAGGCACCGGGGTGGGCCTGGGGAGTCTGAGCTGGACTTCTGCTCCTCGTTACCATCCCTCCCAGGAGGCTGGCCAGCCAAGGGCAAGCAGATGGGGGAAAGGAGGGCTCCCGGATGCTCCCCCTTTTCCTAGCCCCGCCCCAACCCAAAGGCCCGGGCTCTGGGCCTGCCCACCGGTGGGGAGCGGGAGGTCCTGACCGATGGCGGCACTGGCTAGCCAGGCTCTGGTCAGACCACTGTGTGAGCTCAGCTCTTGGAGGGGCCATTAAGAAATGGGCAAAGGTTGCTGTGTCTCCATGGAGACCAGACGGTGAGTGTGTGGATCTCGGGTGAGAACTGTGATTAGTAAATGTCAGCAGTGCCCGGCTTCCTTTTAAACTGCCCTCCCCTGGCACAGTGCAGAGACAACAAGCCAGAGCAGCCGCGGGGGCTGGGGGAGGCCAGCCTCCTCACTACCCAGCATCCTCTGGGGCCTTCGAGGGAGGGTAGACTTCCAAATGGACTCAGGGGCCCAGAACCTTTGGACCCATGTGGTTCTGCCTCCCTAGAATCCAGCACCTCCTGATTGCACCACCAGCCTCTGAGCCCACAATCTGCCTGTCCTTAGCCACCTCGCTCCATGCCCTCACAGTGCCAGGGAGCCCAAGACTGTTTCTTCTGAAAAACAAGAAGCATCCATTAGTGAGAACTTCACAGAGCCAGTGTCAGAACCAAAGCTTTAGAAAATGTCGGAGCTAGGAGGGGCCTTAGAATCCAAGAGGTCAGAGCTGGGAGGGGACTTAGAACACAGAATGTCAGAGCTGGGAGGGCCCTTGGAACCCAGGATGTCAGAGCTGGGAGGGCCCTTAGAACCCGGGAGGTCAGAGCTGGGAGGGCCCTTAGAACCCAGGAGGTCAGAGCTGGGAGGGCCCTTAGAGCTCAGGATCATAGATTTTAAGCCAGAAGGGAAGTTCAAGATGATCTGATCCACCCTCTCCTCATTTTTGAGATAAATATACTGAGGCACAGAGAGGTAAGTGATTGGCCCAAAGTCACACAGCCAGTGAAATGTCAAAGCCAGAGTTTCAGCCCACACACCCAGACTCCACATCTAACTCTGCTTTGTGTTTCCTCAAATATGCTAAATTATGTCAAGTGCTTTGTGTGCCCCAAATGCAGAAATACTGTGTATGTGATTCAGGAACCAAGCGCGGTCTCTTTTGAGGGCTGCCAGTGGGGAGCCCTCCTCTGCCCTCTAACCTTTACGGAAGAGGAAACTGAGGTCCACAGAAAAGAAATGATTCATCCAAGGTCACATGGCTAGCAAACAGTGGGATCAGGATTCAAACCCAGGATCTCTGCTGCTAAACCAAGGGCTCTTTCCACAGTGTTGCAGGTCTGGGTCACAAGGGCCATGGGAAGAAAAATCTGGCTGGGAGGGAGGGAGAGGAGCTCCAGAAATGAGTCAGAAGAAGTGGATTCTGGTCCCTGTTTCTAGACTAACCCACTTCCTGTGTGACCTTCTGAAAATCAATCTGCCTCTCTGGGCCTTAACTGACCTATCCATAAAATGGGGATCAATTTCCACTCTTTTGCTGAAAACAACTTAGCCGTCATATCCAACTCATCTTTGCCCCATTTAGAATTTTCTAGGCTGAGATACTGGAGTGGTTTGCCATTTCCTTGTCCAGCTCATTTTACAGATTGAGGAAACTGAGGCAGATTGGGTGAAGTAACTTATACAGGGTCATACATTTACTAAGTGTCTGAAAGTAGATTTGAACTCAGGTCTTCCTGACTCCCGGTTTGGGTTTCTATCCACTGATACCTAGCTGCCCCAATTTCTGTTCTGTCTAGTGGAAAGTAAGAAGTATCAACAAACTGGAATTATGCAGCTAGGGATGGTAGTGGTGAACAGGAGGGGTGTGTGTGTGAAGATCTAGATCCCTCCATCACTGATACTTCCTCTTCTCGTTTATCTTCCCCTTTTCCTCTTTTCCTTTTTCTTTCCCTTCCTCTTCTCTCCTTCTCTTCCTTTTTACATTTCCTTCCCCTTCCTCTTCCCCCTCTCCTTACCTTCTCTTTCCTCTTCCCATTTTCCTTTTTACCTCCTTCTCTTTTCCCCTTTCCTTTTCTTTCCCTTTCCCTTTCTCCTTTCTCTTTCCCTTCCTCTTCTCTCCTTCCTCTTCCTTTTTACATTTCCTTCCCCTTCCTCTTCCCCCTCTCCTTACCTTCTCTTTCCTCTTCCCATTTTCCTTTTTACCTCCTTCTCTTTTCCCCTTTCCTTTTCCTTCCCTTTCCCTTTCTCCTTTCCTTCCCCTTTCCTTCCCTTTCCCTTTCTCCTTTCCTTCCCCTTCTCCTTTCCTTTTCTTTTCTCTTCTCCTTCCTTTTCCCCTTCCCTCCTTCTTTTCCCCCTTCCTTTCCCTTCCCTCCAAACCCTGGATTGGGACACAGAGCTGGATCATCATTCTAGCTCTGCCCCCAAGCCCGGAGACCCTGAGCACGTCACAGCATCTCAGGGCCTGAGGGGGCCAGAGGCCCTCTAAGCCTGCCCGCAAGAGACCCCCGCTGCCATCTCCCCCATTCCCGGTGATCACCACCCACTCCCCACCACCAGAGGAGCTCTCTCTCTCGGGCCGGCCCTCCATTTGGGCAGTTTGTCTTGTTTGAAGCTGCAATCTCCCAGAGCCAGGCCAGCAGCCCTTGGCCTCTCCCCTGACTGAGCTTCCTCTCTCTTTTCCAGGCTAAACATCCCCAGCTCCTGCAGCCCATGTTCTTACTCTAATCTTTCCTAAGCAAAGGTCTGACTGGCCTTCTCCCCTCCTCAATAAACTGCAGTGGCTCCCTATCACCTCCAGGACCAAGTACAGCCCTTCCCAGCCCAGCCCCCGACTCACACCTGCCCACAGGTATGCTTTCATCGGTGACCTTGGCCTCCTGGAGGTTCCAGGAACAAGAGGGCCTCCATCTGTTCACTCCTGGTCTTTTCCTCAGCTGTCCCCCAAGCCTCTCCTCACCTCTGCCCCCCTCTGCTGCCTCCAAGCTAAAACCCTGCCTCCTACAGGAAGCCTTTCCGGATTCTCCTTGATTCCAGCTTCTTTCTTCTTTTAATTATTCAAGCTGGTTTTGAATATATCTTCTTTCTTACAGGGTTGTTTGTATGTTTCTCCCCGATCAGATTGTAAACTCCTCCAGAGCCTCTGCTCTCCTCTTTCCCTTTCTTTGTATTCCAAATGTACTTACTTATTGCAGTATCTGACCAATAGTAGGTGCTTAATAAATGTCCCATCGACTGAGAATCAGTTTCTTCACCTATAAAATAAGATAGACAAGATTAAAAAGAATTATTGCCATTCGTCAGAGCTTTTAGGGTCACGGGTCCTATTCGGGGCTGGAGGAGATTTCTGAGAACCCTGACTCCAACTTTCTTATTTTTACGGATGAGTAAACTGAGGCCCAGGGAGATCAAACACATTGTCCAGGGTCACACAGAGGGGAAGGTCAGAGGCAGGGCAGGAGCCCCTCTCCAGACCCCCTGCTGAGGCATTCTCACAGCACCCTTAGGCCCTAAGTAAGGAAGGGGCCATTTCCCCTGTTTTATAGATGGGAAACAGAGTCAGAGTCAAAGTCCTGCACCTTTGTTCTGATCAGAGGCTCACACTGTGAATTGTCTGCGATTCTTGGAGGCCATCCGGCTCCAGGTGGGGCTGGGGGAGCAGGAAGACCTATGGGACCAGAAACTTGCCCCAGGTAGCTCTGAGGTCCCCAGGCCTGTCACACCCTGGGTCCCAAGGCCCCTCGGGTTCTGCAGCCCTTCTGTCTATCCCAGGCAGCATCCTGGGCTGCCTGGGGGGTTAGTCTCTAGCCCAGTGGAGGTTGGGGATGAGGAAGAGCCTCCCTGTGCCTCCCCTTCCTTTTTGCCTCCCCCTCCCTTTGTACCTTCCCCCCTGCCTCCCTTTTCCCTTGTGTTTTCCCCTCCTTTTTTCCTTCCCCTCCTTTTTTTCTCCCCCTTTTCTCCTCCCCCTTTTTTCTGCCTCTTCCTCCCCTTGTGTTTTCCCTTCTTTTTGCCTTCCCCCTTTTTCTGCCTCCCCTTCCCCTTATGTTTTCCCCTCCTTTCTGTCTCCCCCTTCCCTTGTGTTTTCCCCTTTATTTTGCTTCCCCCTTTCTGCCTCCCCCTCCCCTTGTTTTCCCCTCCTTTTTTCCTCCCCCCTTTCTGTCTCCCCCTCCCCTTGTTTTCTCCTCATTTTTTCTTCCCCTTCCTTTTTTCCTCTCCCTCCTTTCTCCCTCCCCTTCCCCTTGTTTTCTCCTCATTAGTCTCTCCCCCCTTTCTGCCTCCCCCTCCCCTTGTGTTTTCCCCTCCTTTCTGCCTCCCCCCCCTTGTGTTGTCCCCTCCTTTCTGTCTCCCCCTCCCCTTGTTTTCCCCTCCTTTTCCCCTCCTCCTCCCTTTTTCCTCCTCCCTTTCTGTCTCCCCCTTCCCTTGTTTTCCCCTCCTTTTTCCCTCCCCTTCCTTTTTTCCTCCCCCCTTTCTGCCTCTCCTTCCCCTTGTTTTCTCCTCCTTTTCCCCTCCCCCTTTCTGCCTTTCCCTCCCTTTGTTTTCCCCTCCCCTTGTTTTCTCCTCCTTTTTTGTTCCCCCTCCTTTTTTCCTCTCCTTCCTTTCTCCCTCCCCTTCCCCTTGTTTTCTCCTCTTTTCTGTCTCCCCCTCTCCTTGTGTTTTCTCCTCCTTTCTGCCTCCCCTTCCCCTTATGTTTTCCCCTCCTTTCTGTCTCCCCCTTCCCTTGTGTTTTCCCCTTTATTTTGCTTCCCCCTTTCTGCCTCCCCCTCCCCTTGTTTTCCCCTCCTTTTTTCCTCCCCCTTCTCTTGTGTTGTCCCCTTCTTTTTGCTTTCCCCCTTTCTGTCTCCCCCTCCCCTTGTTTTCCTCTCCTTTTTTCCTCCCCCCCCTTTTTTCCTCCCCCCTTTCTTCCTCCCCTCCCCTTGTTTTCTCCTCATTTTTTCTTCCCCCTCTTTTTTCCTCCCCCTCCTTTTTTCCCTCCCTCCTTTCTCCCTCCCCTTCCCCTTGTTTTCCCCTTCTTTTTTCCTCCCCTCCTTTTTTCCTCTCCCTCCTTTCTCCTTCCCCTTCCCCTTGTTTTCTCCTCCTTTTTCCCTCCCCCCTTCTGCCTCCCCCTCCTCTGGCCCGCAGTGCTAGCTAGCAGGCGCCTGAGCTCTGAGTCAGCCCAGTCTCCTTGCTCCTTGCTCCCTGACACTGCTCCTGCCAACCTAATCTGCTTACTGTCAGCTGCACACTATTGGCTCCAGCCCGCCTCCCTGCTCCCCCACCTGGAACTCCATCTTGCTCCCTGCCAAGCCCTGTCCCTCGCTTCCTTCCCCATCCCTGGCTACGCCCTCCCTGCCTTGCTTTGCCCCCCTTCTCCGCGTGGGGGCTTCTCTCTCCCCCCGCGATGCTGATGGGCCTGTCTGCTAATGACCTTGCACTCAGACAGAATTTCTGCTTGGTTTTCTGGCTGCTGGTGGGGTGCCTGGAGCCCTTCCTCTGGACCACTCGGCTCCCCCCCCCCCCCAGTGCCTAGGCCAATGTCGATTTAGGGATCCAGGGAGACTGGGATGCTCTGCCCACCCAGCTCTGGAGTGAATGCTTTCCCTCTTTACCTCTCTGCTTCCCTAGTGCCTTTCAAGGCAGCTCAGATAAATGCTTGGTAGTTAAAAAATAAACCAACATTTTACAAATCGGTACCAAAAGCCCTGGCTCACCCCCGAAGCTTTCCTGATTCTTCCATTTGCCAAGCCCCCCTCCCCCGCCTTCATGTTTAATTTGTACATATAGACACACACATACATATATATCACATGTATGATACCGTAGACAGCACGGGGTAGAAACCATGTACACAGATACACACACATGTACACACACAATATACGCTTTTGGGTACATGTGAAAACACAGACTAAGCCCTTTGAGGGTAAGGACTTTTCTCCCTTTGTCTTTGCACCTCCAGTGCTCCGCACAGGGCCAGGCACACAGCAGGTGTTTAATAAATGCTTGGTGATTGATAAGTATTAGTGAGGTCTTACAGAAGTCACTGAGGCTTTCTGAGTTTCCCCTTCCTCTGTGTCAGATCATGAGAATTCCCCCAGAAAGTTGATTTGTGGCATCATAAGGCTGCCCCATGGCAGAGGGCGCTGGGCCTGGAGGCAGCTTTGTGATTCTGGGCAAGTCACTTAGCCTCAGCTTTCCTCAGATTTCTCTTCTGGAAAATGGGGATAATAATAGCAAAATGTTACAAAAAATCAAATGTGAAGTATTTAGCATAGTACCTGGCATATAGTAGGCATTATATAAATGCTTGTTCTCTCCCCATTTTGTGGGTGGGAAAACTGAGGCTCAGAGAGGTAAAGGATGACCCAAACCAGAAAAATTCTGAGCTAAGGTTCAAACCCAATCCATTGCTTTATTCACTGTGTTGCAGGGTTTAGATTAAGGTTTCGTAGTCCAATCCCTTCAATTTACAGCCATAAAAGCTGAGGCTGGGTGAGGGGGAAAGTGACCTGCACAAAGTCACCGGCTAGTAAAAAGCAGAGATGGATTAGAACCCAGTGCTTTGGCCTTCTGATTCTGTGGTCTTCCACCACAGCTGGCCCGGCTAATCTCTAAGAGCCCTTCCTGGCCTGGGATTTTATAATTTTCTAAAGCAGAGGAGCTGAGAGACACAGTGGATGTGGAGCATTTAGCCTGGAGTTCCGAGTTTAAATCCAGCCTCAGATGCTCCCTGGGCAATTGCCTCAGTTTTCTCATCTGTATAAAAGGGAGAATAGTCCTTGCTTTCAAGAGGTCAAGAGTAGAAATAACTGACATTTAGGTTCACAAAAGGTTTTGTAGGGATGACTTCGTTAGAATTCTAGCTGCTTCCAGGAAGGAGATTCTGGAGGGCAGAGGAGTCGAGTTCAGGTCCCACCTTCCATTGACCTTAAGCTGTTTCCTTCACAGAGGAGTGACACCATTTCCTCTCAAAAGAAAGGATTGGGTGAAATAGCTTCTGGGCCTCCTTTAGCTCTAGATGCCTTAACGAGACAGGTAAGCGTTGTGAGAGGGAGGCAGAGGCAAAAGTGAAGGGACCTCTCCAGGGTCACACAGCTGGAAAGTAACAGCCACGAGGTCTGAAGTAGGGTCCTCCCGATCCAGACCCCCAGCTAGTGAGGGTTGGAGGGGAGACGACTCCAGGCCCAGGATCTGAGCTCAGAAGCCAGCTGCGGCCCCATATTGTGGCAGAATAAACCCGACTCAGATAGGTTAAGGAACTTGCCCAGGGTAACACAGCCTTTAAGTTCTGGAGGTAGGATTCGAACCCCCACCGTCCCCACTGGAGTGTCCCACTTCTGTGCAACACTTCTGCCAAATAAAAACGGTTTATAAACTCGGGAAGATGTAAGGTGGTAGTTTTGCTTAATTATTGGTCCTGGCCGACTGCTCCCGGGTTCTCTGGGAGGTTGAATTTAACGGCCTAAATAACCTTGGTTTTTTAATGGCAATCGGGCTGGAAAAATATTGACAGCAACAAAATATTCTTCCCCTGTGCCTCCCCCGCCCCCAGCAATGGGTTAAGGTCTGACTCTCCTATCAAGTTTTATCCTCAGAAAAGTCTCGGGCCCCAGCCAGGCTTGGTGTCTGTTAGGATGGGGGCGCCCTCTGCCCGCTCCTCCAGGAGACCCTTCCTCCAGTGCTCCTCAGGACCCCTTCCTCCCTCCCTTCTTCCTCCCCTCCTGTGGCTCTAGCTTTCCATCTCTGTCTCTCGTCCTTTGTCTGTCCCTATGTCCCTGTTTGTCTCTTCTCTCTCCTTTTCTCTCTCTGTGTCTCCTTCTCTCTGAGTCTTTCCCTATCGCTCTCTCTGTACCTCCATCCTTCCCTCTCTATCTCTCTTGTTCTCTGTCTCTGTCTGTCTCTCTATCTCTCTGTGTGTCTGTCTCTTGCTCTCTCTCTCTCTCTCTCTATCTATCTCTGTCACTCTCTGTCTCTGTCTCTTTCTCTTTCTCTGTCTCTTGCTCTCTGTGTCTCTGTCTCTCTTGCTCTCTCTATTTCTTTCCCCCTTTGTTTCCCCCCTTGCCCTGCCCTCTCCCTCCCCCCAGTTCATTCCCCTCCTGCAGTTTCTGGGAGGCTCAGGTAGAAAGAAAAAACAAAACTAAACCAAACAAAGCTCAGGCGTACGGAGGAGAGGAGGTTCCTGGTGCCCCACAAATGCAGCTTTAGTTCAGGGTGGGGCTTCCTTAGCTCAGTGGGCCAAGGGACCCAGCTCTAGGGCCCCTCCCAGCCAGGCTCGGCTTTCTCCCGGCACCACTTGGCTCCAGGAAAGAAAGGCCTGAGTCAGGAGTGGGAAGGCCAGGGAGGCCTCGGGGGAGAAGTTGGCAGGGTGTGGCTGCCAGAGAAATCCAGGGGACTAGTGCATTAGACAGGCTTCCAAGGCCCTCCCAGCCCTGACATCCTAGGTTCTAAGGGCCCTCCCAGCTCTGATCATCTGGGTTCTAAGGGCCCTCTCAGACCTGACATTGCATGTTCTGTGGGTCCTTCTCTGTGCTGCCCAGTGCTCAGGCCCATTGGGCTCCCCCTCTTGCTTCCGCAGGTTGTGCCATCCCCGAGGCTCACAGAATTGGAGCTCTCACAGACCTTAGAGGCCATGTCTTCACCAGCTGAGTCATTTTCCATCTCTTCAGCCCACTTACCTCATCTGTGAAAGGGGATAACAACAACCTGCAGCTTGGGGTGTGAAGAGCAGATGAAATGGTGCACTTTGGGAACCTTAAGGAGCCATACAAATGTCAGCGTTATCATTAATGTGCTCCTGCAGGGAGGGGGCTAGTGCTCAGAGAGGAGCATATGAGAGGGACCTGGGGATCACCACACAAGGGGAGTAGCAGAGGTGGGATTTGAATCTAGGTCCTGGGAGGGCTTCCTGCTCTTTCATCAGCCAGCCCCAGCAGCAATCCCATTCTCTCACCTGAGACCCCAAGCTTCCCTGTGTAAGATCCCGGCACTCAGCTCTTTGAAAGGAAGAAAACAGGCATTGATTAAGCACCTACTATGTACCAAGCTCTTTTTACAAGTATTATATTATCTCCTTAGATCTTTACAACAACCCTCGGAGGTGCGATTATGATCCCCATTTTACAGTTGTGGAAACTGAGGCAGATTGGTCATTCAACCAGGAAGGGTCCGAGGCTGGATTAGAACTCAGGGTTTCCTTATTCTTTCCTTATATACCATCCAGCTGTTTCCCACTGCAACTTTCTAGCTCATAGATTTAGAGTTGGAAGGAATCTAAGGTCAAATATTTCAATTTTCCTTTATAGGGTTAGGCAGCTGGGTGGCGCCAAAGTGCCTGGAGTGCTGGGCATGGAGTTCAAATTCAGCCTCGGATGGGCAATCCTCCCCAAGTCACTTAATCTGTGTCCCTTGGTTTCCTCATTTGGGAAATAACAGCCACTCCAGGCCCTTTGCTAAACAAGCAAATGTTCACTTCTTTTTGCTGTTTTTTTTTTTTTAATCTTTGCATGATTTTTCCCGTTTGTTCTGATTTTTCTCTCCCAACATAATTCATAAAACAATGTATATTAAAAATAAATAAATTTTTTAAAAATTGGAAAAATTTGTAAAAAAAAAAAACCTGTACCCATCACCAGCAGCATTTCACATCTGACATCCTGGGGTGGCAGGTTGTCACGACTCTTCACCAGCCCATCTGGGGCTTCCTTGGCGAAGACACTGGAGTGGTTCGCCATTTCCCTCTCCAGCCCATTTTACAGATGAAGAAATTGAGCCCCGTGGGCCTGTATTAAAATAACAGCGGCTCACACTTCTGAAGCTCTAGGATGAATAAGACACATTCCTCCCAATCACCTTGTGAAATGGATTGGGCAAAGATTATTATCCCCATTTCACAGCTGAGGAAACTGAGGCTCAGAAAGATTCACTGCTCATGTTAACACAGCAGGGAGTTGTCCATGCTAAGATTCAAGCCCAGGTCTCTTCTGATTAGCGCTCCCCTGCTCTTCCTCCTACACTGTATGTGACTCAAAACCAATTTCTCATCTGTTATTTAATTGGGTTTTTGTGACAACCCCATGAGTTCACTAATAATGATAGCTAGCATTTTTACAGCACACACAAAGCTCTTTACCAAAGTGGGCTCATTTATCCTCACTACAACCCTGCTAGGGAGATGCTATTATGGTCATTTTGCAGATGGGAAAACTGAGGCAGAGGTTCACCCGCTCTGCGGGGATCACGCAGCTAGTGGCTAAGGCTGGACCCGAAACCAGGCTTTGGCCACGGCGTTGTTCACTTGTTTCATTATCTCCTGTTAGGGCAAAGTGTAGTCGCCTTTTCCTGAGATGGGGAAACTGAGGATCAGAGAGAGAGGAGGGCATGGGACCCGTTAAAACCCCCAGGAAGTGTCGGGGGCAGAGGCCCATGGGCGCCTGTGCCAGGACAAGGGGCAGCTCGGTGCTCGGACTGGCACTGGGGGCCAAGTCCGTCGGGGCACCAGGCTGGGTAAGCGCTCAGGGCCGGCTCTGCTGAGGAAGCTGCACCCACTGGGAAAGCCGGGGAGCCTGGCCCGGGAGAGGGAGAGGCTGGCCGCGGGCAAGATTCTTCTGTGGCTGGAACAGTGCAGGCCTGCCACCAGTGTCCTCACTTGGGGGCTCAGCTCCTCAGAGGGAAAGCCAGGCCCTGGACCCCAGCCCTGACAGGGGGAGGAGGGAGGGAAGGAGGAGGAAGAGGGAGGAGGGAAGCTCAGCCAGCATTCACCACCATTCTCCTTCACCCTGCCAGGTGATGGCCCTGGGGGATCTGAGGCCCCAACCAGAAAGGCTGTGGATCCTGGGGCAGGCCTGGGCCTCAGCCCCTGAGAAACTTTTTACCCATTAGCCTGCCTGTTGTCTCTCCTGCCCAAGACCTCTTCCCTTCCCTAACTGTAGCTTAATAAGGAGGCTGTGGGAGCCTTGAAATGTTGGTAATGAAAATACATAGAATGTCAGAGCTGGGAGGGTCCTTAGAACCCGGGATATCAGAGCTGGGAGGGCCCTTAGAACCCAGGATGTCAGAGCTGGGAGGGCCTTAGAACCCAGGAAGTCAGAGCTGGGAGGGGCCTTGGGATATAGAACCTTGGAACATCACTGTCAACGTTTACCTTAGAATGTGGAAAATTGAATTCTCCCTTAATGCTTATAACTGCCCTTCTCCCTCTCCCTTTAGATCTAGCTTATCCTATATCCATCTTATTTGGCCCTAGTTGTTTGCTTGCTATTAGACAGGAACGACTTGTCTGTTACCTTGCTTTCTATCCCTGGTGCTTAACACAATGCCTGGCACACAGTAGGTGCTTACTAAATGCTTTGTTGACTGATTGATGATTAGAACCCATAATGTCAGAGCTGAAAGATTATCTTACAAAACAGCATGCTAAAACAAAGAAATATAAAAGTGGAAGGAGCTAGAGAGATGGGAAAACAAAGAACATCAGAGCCAGAATACAGAAGGGCAGAATTTGTGTGGTCCATTGTTTCTTCCATGCTGGAAAACAGGAATTTAGTTATAGAAACGAATGTATAATAGGAAATATTAGAATCATGAGAGACTTTAGAACATAGAATGGTAGACTTGGAAGGGACCTGAATCTAGCTGCCCATTTTACAGATGAGGAAAATGAGGCTCACAGAGGTCATGAGGTTTTTTCAAGCTCTCTTAGGCCAAGAAATTTTCTGGTGACATATAGATTTTTTCCCTTTCCTTCTTTCACATTGACTTGTTTTTCCATTTCTTGAACAGCCGCCTTCTGCAAAAGCCTCTGGGTGCGAGTACAGGAACATTTCTGCTTAAAAAAAAAAAAAAGAGAGAAAGAGAGAGAGAGAGGAGAAGGAGGGAGGGAGAGAGAGGGAAGGAGGGAGCGTGAGAGAGCAGCCCAACCCTGGTTTGACTGGAATCTGCCAACTCCTTAATCACAGCCCTTCTAACCTCTGGCTTTCTGAGTCCCTCCAGCCTGGGAGAAGGGATAAGCTTTGCCATGTGCCCCTGAGGTCCATTGACTCAGAGAGCTGGGGAGAAAGAAAGCTTTAGGGACAGAAGGGGTCTGTGCTTGGCTCCCCCCAGCCCTCCCTCCTTCCCACCCCCTGCCTTAAGCTCCCTTCAGGGCCCAGCTCAGGATTCTGGGAGGAGCAGCTTTTGGCTCGTGTCTCTGCAGAGCCCAGCAGGGTGATAGGCTGTTGGGTAACGGGGATGAGAGCCTTCATTATCATTCCAGATTTGCCAGGAGCTCACAGCACACAGACAGAAGCTGTTGGCTCTCATTCTCGCAGTTTGCCTGCTAAGGAGACAAGATGGACAGCTCTCCCCTCCCCCTTCTCCCCTGGATCCCCCATTTTATCTCAGAGACCATCATGTCTCTCTCCCAGCCAGTTCCTAGGAGACACTGGCCTCTGGGAACCTGTTCCTTGTGGCTCAGGGGAAAACTAGAGATGGCTTCCTGGAAAAAAGAAGTCTTAGGATTTTTTATTTGTCTGTTTTCTCTTATTTTGTTTTAATCTGGGACTCAGACGTGCAGGCAGATGATAAGTCCCATCCCACTAGCATCCTGCACCGTTAGTCAGTGAGTCACAGGAACCTAGTGCGGATCCTGACATTGTGACTCACCCTGTCCTTCCCATCTCATTGAGCCTCAGTTTTCCTCTTCTATGAAATAAGGGGACCTTGGGCTGGGTGACCTCAAAGGCCCTTCCCAGGTCTAAATCTAGGATTTTCTAGAGGGTTCTAGCACCGGACTATGGGCCATGTGAGAATCTCCTTTGTTTGCAGTCTTAGCTCAAAACCCTCCCCTGCACAGAACTGGGGAATTCAGGAAAATGGGATTATTCCCCTGAGGTTCCTGCTCCCAAGACTCTGCTTTTGCTGGGCTTCTAAGGTCCTTCCAAGTCTGAGATTCTGTAATTCTAATGTCCATCCTAACTCTGCTTCAAGGCCCTCAAACACTATCACCTCCTCCAGGTAGTCTCCTAGGATTCTTGCACCTAGACGTGATCCTTCTCCTTTTCCCCTTGGAACTTATTTCTTATTTCTTTATATTATCTCTATATGCTACTTATTCGTATTATTCCGTCCATGAGTTCATAAGATTGGATGATGGGAGGGGACCCTGGAGATCAGAGCTGGCAGGGATCTCAAGATGCTGTCTGGATCGACTCCTTCATTTCCCAGATAAGGAGACCAAGGTCCACAGAGGGGAAGTAATGACAATAGCTACCATTTATATGTAGCATTTCATATTTCTGCCTGTTACAAAGTACTTAGCATTTATCATTTTATTTCTTTCTCAGGACAACTTGGTAAAGCAGATAGTTAAGGCATTCTTGACCCCATTTTACAGATGAGGAAACCGAAGGCCTACAAGTATTATAGTTACTGTTTTACAGATTTGGAAACAGCCCTAGAGAAGAGAGATTATTTGCCCCGGTGCATTCCAGGTATTTAGACCTTCAGCGTCTCTCAGGCAGACTACTGCAATAGCTTCCTAATAAATCCCTCCGCTTCTGTCTTTCCTGCCATTCGTTCATCCAACAAGAATTTATTAATCACCTATTAAGTGTCAGGCACGGGACATATAGATACAAAAATGGCAGTCCCTGCTCTCCAGGTATTTACATTCTGTTGGGAGGAGACAATCTGTGTAGGTATATCTATGTAAATACAACATTTATAACCAGTGGTTCAGTCGGGGAGAGTGCTGCCTGCAGGGGGGAAAGCTTCTCCTAGTTCAAATCCAGCCTCAGATACTTGTTAGATGTGCGACGATGAGCAAAGTTCTGTCCCACTGGCTGCCTCAGTTTCCCCCTCTGTAAAATGAGCTGGAGAAGAAAATGCTATCCGCTCCGGTATCTCCGCCGTGAAACCCCCACATGGGGTCATGAAAAGCTGGACAACAATGAATAAATTATGGGCAGGGCCCAAACAGGGGGATGTGGAAGGATGGATCAAGAAAGGCCTTTTAGCAGTGGAGCACATGAGTTGGGGGTTCCACGAGTCCCACATTACAGAGGGCATTACAGGGGAGGGGGACAGACAGCGAATGGGAGATGTCGTGGAATAGAGCCAGAATGGAGGGAAGTAAAAACTCCAGAAAGGGCGGCTGGAGCCAGACTGGGAACATTTGATTTCCTACTCAGAGCACCAGGAAGCCCCTCCGGTTTTTAATTAAGGTGTGACATGTTCAGACCCGTGCCCTAGAAGGATCCGCTCACTTCCTGTGGCAGCTGAGTGAAACATGGCCACAGGGGCATCCGCCAATTAGGAAGCCATTCCAATGGCCCAGGTGAGGGGCTTGAACTTGGGCAACGTTTGTGTGGGCCAAGAGGAGGCAAGTGTGGGAGGTGGACTGGAAATAAGAGCAGGGCTTGGCCATGGAGGAGGAAGAAAGGTGACTCTGGAGTTGTTCACCTCAGACTGCAAGGGAAGAAAATAAGCATTTAAATGACTCGTCCTGTGTGCTGGGCCCTGTGCTCAGTGCTTGCACATGATCTCATTTGATCCTCACAATAACCCTGCAAGGCTTTATAATCCCCATTTGACAGCTGAAGAAACTGAGGCAGGCAGACATGAAATGGCTGGCCCAGGACCCCACCGCTAGTAAGCTTCTGAGACTGGATTTGACCTCAGATAGTCCTGACTCCAGCATTGCATCTCTTAGCTGCCCATCTTGGGCCAATTAGTCATATCCCACTTCAGGTTTCTAGGAGTCCACCTGAGAGACAATGAGTTCTCCTAATGCGATCAGTCCAAGCTGCCATTCTAGTGTGTGTTTTCCCAATATTAATCTTAAGGGATTCTCACCCCCAATGTCATAAAAAAGTACCCTGAAATCCCAGGATGTCCTGAGAGAGAAACAAGAGTCAGCATGTTCTAGTCAAGTCAGTTTGATGGAGACAGCCCAAGGGCCTTGGGAGTGGCAGCCAAGCCCCCTCCCCCTAAATTGCCTGACCTCCTCGGCCATCAAGAAGAAACCCCCTTCCTCATCCCCCACAGCCACAGTGGCTGACCAGCTGCGGCCCACAGGTTATACTCAGAGAGCAGTGGTCCACTGCTGGGGAGAGTGGGCTCAAACTTCACCTTACAGAAAACTGTCCCTCCCCCACCCCTCCACCCCCACCCCCACGCCAAGCTCACTTCTGGGCGGGACAGCTGAGCATGAAATCTTGAGGTGCAGTGCTACAGGTCAGCTTCTTAGGAACGGCTCTTTCCCTGGTAGTCTCTGGACCTGAGGTTTCACCAGGCTAAAGGGGCAGGAAGGACGGCTCTTTCCCAGCCAGACTTGCCTTAGAGGCCATGCTGCTGTCAGCTGATCTGGCTGATGGGAAAGAGCAGCCCCTTCCCCTACTGACCTCCCAGAGTTCAGATGCCTCTTGGCCAGCAGTAAGATAAACAGGGCTTCTTCCTCGGAGGCTTTAGCATCTACTCGCTGCTCCAGGTCAACAGCCCACCCAAAAGCCCCCTCTTCACCACGCAGTAAATAAACAGCAAACAGTCACAAAATACCTGTGCATCCCAGGGATCCAGGGCCCTCGTTCCAAATCGGGTTTGCCCCTTGGAGCAAAGTCCTTGTGGGTCGGTTCCATGTCACATACAGATGGAATAGCAAGAGAGCAAATATATATAATAGTTAAGTAAAAAAAAAAAAAAAAAAAAAAGATAGTTTGGGAAGGAGGACCCTGGGAGAAGATGGTGTCTGAGCTGAATCCTGAAGAGAAAAAGAAGGGGGAAGGAGTGTCTTCTAAACATGGGGGATGGCAAAGACAGGAGACAGAATGGCCGGATCACAGTAATGTCCAATCGGGTCAGGTCAGGAAGCCCTTTACAAGCTAAACTGAAGAGTTTAAAAGCTGATTGAATAGAAGAGTGAGTCAGACCGAGCTTCACTTAAGGAAAATTACTTTGGCAACAGTGTGTGGGATGGAATTAGGAAAATAATCTTCCTAAAGCACAGGGCTGACCGTGTCACTCCCCAGCTCAGAGAGCTGCAGCAGAAAGCTTGGATCACATCAGCAGTGACTCCAGACTTTTTGTGCAATAGAGGGGCCTCCTTTTTTTTTCTTTTAATCCCCTTAAACATCTCACAGACCCTTCCAGGGGAGCGGGTGCTCTGTTCTGGGTCCAGATGATCATTTAGAAAACACACGACTAAATTCACCGCTTTGCAGGGGTTTCCAAGGTCCTTCCCAGAGCTGACATCTTCTGTTCTGAGACTTCCTCCAGTTCTAATGGTCTAGGCCATCCATTTTGAGCTCTCTGCTTGCCCAGGGAAGGCTGGAGGGGCCGGGGAAGCAGAGCCAGGCCTGATTAGTTTGGAAAGACTTCCTTGAGGAGGTGAGGCTTCCAGCAGGCTCTGGAGTGGGGGGCCGGCCAGCGGGGAGCTGGAGAGCACGGAAGCGGTGAGAAGGGAAGGAGAGAATTAGTTTCATGGGAAAGGCAGGGCTGGAGCTGGGGTGGAAAGAGGCGAATCACAATTCCCAGTCCTGTGGGAAGGCTTTCCTTTCATTCTTACCTCTCTGAGCAGGTGCAAACCATTACAGAGAGCTCTTCACAGCTCCACCCCGTCTTCTTTCTCTCTCCAGGGAGTGCAGGGGGGCTGGTTAGAAGTTGGGGGGGCACTGAGGGGAGAAGGAAGGGAGCCATTTCAGGTCCTCCCCCCGCCTAAGCCCTGGAAAAGGAGGGAGCCGGTTCCAGGTGAAAGAAATGGCCACAAAATAGGCTTGACTGGAGTCAAGCGGGGTGTGGAGGAGGGGAAGCTGGTTATTTGGCTGCAACAGAGATTCGGGGCCCCCTGAGATAACTTGCTGGATAAGACCTTAGAATCACACAACTGTAGAATGTTAAAGCTGGAAAGGGACTTGGTAAATAGGATATGAGGGCTGGGAGGGCTCTTGGAACAAAGAATGTCAGAGCTGGGAGGGGTCTTAGAACACAATGTCAGAGCTGAAAGGGGCCTGAAAACATAGGATGTCAGAACTGGGAGGGCCCTTAGAATCCAGGAGATCAGAGCTGGGAGGGCCCTTAGAACACAAGAGATCAGAGCTGGGAGGGCTTTAGAACCCAGGAGGTCAGAGCTAGGAGGGCCCTTAGGACACAAGATGTCAAAGCTGGGAGGGCCCTTAGAATCCAGGAGATCAGAGCTGGGAGGGCCCTTAGAACACAAGAGATCAGAGCTGGGAGGGCTTTAGAACCCAGGAGGTCAGAGCTGGGAGGGCCCTTAGGACACAAGATGTCAGAACTGGGAGGGCCCTTAGAACCCAGGATGTCAGAGCTGGAAGAAGGGGTCTCAGAGCAAAGAACTGGGGAACTGGAAGAGATGTTCAGGTTATCTCCATCTGCCTTGATAGGGAGCTGAGTTTGGAACCAGAGGAAGAGCTAGGAATAAAAGAAAGTAAATACCGAACTCCATTTCTGTGCTCTGGTTGGAGTGGGTGGTGAGGGGAAAGGTAAGGAGTGGGCGGGAGCTTCAGGGTTGGGAGACTGCTCCTGGAAGCTCTCTGACCTGTACCCTCCCACTCCCTGCCTTCATCAGGCCACTGCCACATCAGCTCTTTTTTGTGCCAGAGACTGCCAAGCTCGTCCCAACTTTCTAGTCCGGAGGAAGATTGTCTGCATTAAGCTGCTCTCATACCCTACAGGAATGGGGAGGGAGGAAGCCGCAGTCAGAGCTGCACGTTGGCAGCAAAGGGAATAGCCACGGGGATTCTTAGATGTCACAGGCCTTCCAGGCTGTGGGAATGACATCTGGAATTTATATGGCCCCCCTCTTCCAGTGGCCAAGCTCTTTATAGATCTTATCAGGTCAGAAAAGGAGGAGAATGTACCCCCACTGCCCAGAACAGAACATCAGCCTTACAGAGAGGAAGACTTCTTCAAAGTTGGAGGCTGATTATGGTGGATTATGGGGTCAAGGGCCGTCCTCCAAACAGAACAGAGTTCTGTGTCCTAGTCTGGGCTCTGGAGATAATGCCTCTCTTGTGACCTCCAGGAAAGGGCTGAGGGCTGGGGGATTGCATACCCTTGTACTGTTTTATAGGATCGCAGAGCATCTAGTCCCATCCTCTTCATTTTAAAAATGGGGAAACAAAGCTTACAGGGGGCGTTTCAAGGTGGAGCGGAGTCTGTATCTCCTGATTCCAGGGATGATCTAGAAATCATCAGTTGAAGAATTAATAATCAAAACAACTGACTGAGAAGCCTCCCACTATCTTGCCTCTACTGTAAGGGCTTCCTTCCCTTCCCAGATTTTAGAACAGATTTTTATCCTTCTGATGACCTCCTCTCCAGGCGAGCAGGGAGAGCTCTAATGAGCAATTTTGGAGACATCCAAGACAAATATAAAATCAACTTTTAAAGACAAATTTAATAAAGTGTGTATGTGGCAGGGGGAGAGTGGAGGGTCTCTAAGAATGAAAGACCATATTGGGAAGAGATCCCCAAAACAGTAGAGTGAAAGTGTTATCAATGCCCACTAGATTTTGATACTCTGGGGCAAAACTAGATGGTCCCATACAGCTTTTCTAGGGGATCTCTGCCCAGCGATCTTTCTGACTTAGAGTCCTGGGTCCGACTAGCTGGGAGGTAGCCTGGACCTAGATCTGTGAGTGATTGGATACTTGGTGCACATCTCTATTTCTATTGGTTCCTCTGAAATAACAAGGTAATAGTATATTCCATAATCTATAAAAATTGATCATTCACTTTTCCACTCTAGCTTTCAGAAATATCCACTGTCAACTGAAAAGTATCAACTGCTGATTTGGCCTTCAAGGCCTTATACAATCTGGCTCTTGTTTTAGCCTTCTCTCAGACTGTTACCTCTCCTCCAATCCAATTTAAATCCAATTCTTTAGGAAGTCAAGACATCACCCTGTGATGTCACTGGAAAATGAAGAAGGAATGACAAGGGGATGTACTAAACACCCTTCAGTGCTCACTGTCCTCCATCCAACAAATTACCTTGTCTACATTTATTTAAGAGGTTTTCTCTTTGGAGAAAAGGGGCTCTGTGAGGGTGGGGACCATTTTATGTTGTGTTTTTACCTTGCCATCATGTGCCTCTACAATGTCCTACTTGCTTGGAATGGACTCCCCTCTCCCTAAACTCCATCTGTTCAAGACCCTGTTTTCTATGAAGCCCCTCCCACCTCTGATTTCCCCAAACTAGAATTTTTCTTTTGTACTTATCCCACACTTCAACTCAATTCAATAAATATTTATTTATTTATCCATTGATTTATTTTGCAAAGCAGTTGGGGTTAAGTGACTTGCCTAAGATCACACGGTAGTAAGTGATGTCATTTTAGTCCACTTTGAGAAGGAAGGACAACTACCTACCACCAACCAAGTTTTAAGTGTCTGAGGCTGGATTTGAACTCAGGTCCTCTGACTCCTGACACTGCATCTGCCTCTCAACAGATACTTCTTAGGAATGACATAGTTAACAGAGAGTTGCCTTAGTGTCAGGAAATCTGGGTTCAGGTACCTCCTTCTGACAAATAGATGAATTTCATCTTTGCTTCCACTTTTCCTCTGGACTGCAAAACTCTAGGGTAGGTCCACTGCAGCAGATGCTGATGAGTCAGCCTGCCTCAAATCTCTCCCTAGTTCAATATTGGATCTCCAAAGCTCAATCTGATCATGTCACTCCCCTAGTCTATAAACTCCAGTGGCTCCCTATTGCCTCTAGGACCAAATTAAAAAAAAAAATCCCATTTAGCATTCAAAGCCCCCTCTTAACTTTCCAGTCTTTTTAGTCCTTTCCACGATGTACTCTTCAATCCATTGACTGGCCCCTTTCCATGGCTGCCTTACCTGAAATGCTTTCCCCCTCCTCATCTCTGCCTATTTATTCACTTCCCTGACTTCCTTTAAGTCTCAATTAAAATCTCTTCTACAAAGAGAGTGTCAAACACATAGGCCAGTATGTCTACAATGCTCTCTTTTTTTTAAAAATAACTTTTTATTGACAGAACCATGCCTGGGTAATTTTTTACAACATTATCCCTTGCACTCACTTCTGTTCCGATTTTTCCCCTCCCTCCCTCCACCCCCTCCCCCAGATGGCAAGCAGTCCTATACATGTTAAATAGGTTACAGTAGATCTTGGATACAATATATGTGTGCAGAACCGAACAGTTCTCTTGTTGCTCAGGGAGAATTGGATTTAGAAGATATAAATAACCCGGGAAGAAGAACAAAAATGCAAGCAGTTTACATTCATTTCCTAGTGTTCTTTCTTTGGGTGTAGCTGCTTCTGTCCATCCTTGATCAATTGAAACTACGTTAGATCTTCTCTTTGTCGAAGAAATCCACTTCCATCAGAATACATCCTCATACAGTATCGTTGCTGAAGTGTATAATGATCTCCTGGTTCTGCTCATTTCACTCAGCATCAGTTTATGTAAGTCTCGCCAATCCTTTCTGTATTCATCCTGCTAGTCATTTCTTACAGAACAATAATATTTCATAACATTCATATGCCACAATTTACCCAAACATTCTCCAATTGATGGGTATCCATTCATTTTCCAGCTTCCAGACACTACAAACAGGGCTGCCACAAACATTTTGGCACATACAGGTCCCTTTCCCTTCTTTAGTATCTCCTTGGGGTATAAGCCCGTAATAGCACTGCTGGATCAAAGGGTATGCACAGTTTGATAACTTTTTGGGCATAGTTCCAAATTGCTCTCCAGAATGGCTGGATGTATTCACAATTCCACCAACAATGTATCAGTGTCCCTGTTTTCCCACATCCCCCCCAACATTCCGCGTTATCTTTCCCTGTCGTTCTAGCCAGTCTGACAGGTGTTCTACAGTGCTCTTGAGGAACCAGATTAAAATGTAATTTGGGAGGTTGAGGAGAGGGGGAGGAATAAAATTTTTTAAAATGTTAAAAATTGTTTTGACATGTAATTAGGAAAATAAAATATTAAAAAATGTCATTGGGAAATATTTAATAAAGTTAGCAAAAATATAATAAAACATAGATAATGTTAATATGTTTTTCTGAGTCAATCTAGGAATCTGTGATTTCAGTAACCCCTAATTTTGACGCTGCTGTTCTACAGGAAGTCTTCCCCAACCCCTCTTGATTCTAGCACCTCTTTTTTGTTTGTTTGTTTTCTAAATTGTTTCCTCTTTATCCTGCATATAGCTTGTTTGTGTATATTTGTTTGCTAATTGACTCCCCCATTTGATATGAGTTTCTTGAGGTCAGGGACTATCTTTTGCCAAGTTTTGTGTCCCAAATGCAAAATGCCTGGTACATAGCAAGTGCTTCATAAATCGACTCTGTAACTGTCACTCTGGAGAGGTTTCTCAGTGCCTCAGGTAGCTAAGACCCTAAGCAGCAGAGCAGCCGCTATTCTGCAGTGACGGGCAGAGTCCTTCCCTAGGAACTCTCCAAAATGAAATTACTTGTCAGGTTAAAAAAAAAAGTTTCCGGCACTGAAATTATAAAGACAAAAACAAGACAGTCGCCACCCTCACAGAGCTCCCATTCTACACATCCTCAATAAATGCAGACAAGGTAATTTGTTGGATGGAGGACAATGAGCACTGAAGGGTGTTTAGTACATCCCTTGTTATTCCTTCTTCATTTTCCAGTGACATCACAGGGTGAAGTCTTGACTTCCAAATGAATTGGATTGAAGTTGGATTCAAAGAGGCAGAGTTGTACAAAGTCATTTGTTGGACTCCTTTTCCAGTCTAGAAGTAGTACTCCAATCAGGAAGACTGGGGATGGCCCAGGCTGCTTCTTCCATGTCTGTCCAAGTTCTACACACTCTATAGCCCCTGCTTCAGCCACCTCCATGGCTGCTGGAACAAATCTGACGCACCCATTCCACTGAGGGAAGTCTTTATGTGCTTGGGGAGGACATCTCGCTAATTTACTATCTGGTTTGAGACCATCAGTGATCCTCAGCTTGGTGTAGACTATCTTACCAAACAGTGTGTGCTCCAGTTCCTTGGAGCCTCGGGTGAGAATTGGGTGAGGGTGGACAGCAAAGGGGACTCGACAGTCCTCATCCCAGAGGTGCTGGTCCTCCCTGAACACCCCACCCATTAGTATTAGAGTAGTTGGGTAGCTGAACAAGGGCGAGAGCATAGAGCTTGGAACAAGGAAGAATCTGAGTTCAAATCTAGCTTCACACAGTTTATCTCAGTTTCCACGTCTGTAAAATTAGCTGGAGAAGGAAATGGTTAACCACTGCAGTACCTTTGCTAAGAAAACCTCAAATGAGGTCAAAAAGAGTCTCATGGGATTGAAACTGCAGAACAAAAACCACAAAAACCTACTATGTGCCAGGTGATGTGGATTTGGAGCTGGCTCTCTTCCCTTGTCAGGAAGAAGCCCATCTGGCTATTACAGGGATATCCCAAGACTATCCTGTTTGCATAGAGTGATATATAAGGATGGAACTCTTTTTTGTTTGTTAGTTTTTTCCTTTTTTTTTTTTTTAATTTTAATAGCTCTTTATTTACAAGATACATGCATGGGTAATTTTTTAGCATTGACAGTTGCCAAACCTTTTGTTCCAATTTTTCCCCTTCTTCCCCCCACCCCCTCCCCTAGATGGCAGGATGACCAATACATGTTAAATATATTAGAGGATAAATTAAATACAAAATAAGTATACATGTCCAAACTGTTATTTTGCTGTACAAAAAGAATTAGACTCTGAAATAGCGTACAATTAGCCTGTGAAGGAAATCAGAAATGCAGGTGGGCAAAAATATAGGGATTGGGAATTCCATGTAATGGTTCTTAGTCATCTCCCAGAGTTCTTTCACTGGGCGTAGCTGGTTCAGTTCATTACTGCTCCAGTGGAAATGATTTGGTTCATCTCATTGCTGGAGATAGCCAGGTCCATCAGAGTTGATCATCATATAGTATTGTTGTTGAAGTATATAATGATCTCCTGGTCCTGCTCATTTCACTCAGCATCACTTCATGTAAGTCTCCCCAGCCTTTCTGAAATCATCCTGCTGGTCATTTCTTACAGAACAATAATATTCCATAACATTCATATACTGGAATTTATTCAGCCATTCTCCAACTGATGGGCATCCCATTCAGTTTCCAGTTTCTGGCCATTAGAAAAAGGGCTGCCACAAACATTTTGGCACATACAGGTCCCTTTCCCTTCTTTATAATCTCTTTGGGGTATAAGCCCAGTAGAAACACTGCTGGATCAAAGGGTATGCACAGTTTGATAACTTTTGAGCACAGTTCCAAATCACTCTCCAGAATGATTGGATGAGTTCACAATTCCACCAACAATGTATTAGTGTCCCTGTTTTCCCACAAATCCTCCAACATTCCTCATTATTTTTTCCTGTCATCTTAGCCAATCTGACAGGTGTGTAGTGGTATCTCAGAGTTGTCTTAATTTGCATTTCTCTGATTAATAATGACTTGGAGCATCTTTTCATATGGCTAGAAATAGTTTCATTTTCTTTGGCTGAGAATTGTCTGTTCATAAGGATAGAACTCATTATCAACCTCTCTCAAACTTTGATCAACCTATCTTAGGCAGATTTGGGATCCGGTGCTTTCCCTCTGGCTTCAACCTGATCCTTCCCTCTGAGCTACCCAAGTCTTTCCTGGTACTTCACCTCCTCCTTCCCATATATTTCCCCTATAAAAACAGTGCCCACAATGAAGATCTTTGCTAGGTCCTTTCCAGGACTAAGCCCGCCAGGAAGTACTGTCTCTAGCTTTAAGGCCGTCTTTCTCCTAATTGTAGCTAACTCTGGTTAGTCTGCTGAACTCCTCTATGGCTCTAACCTGCCAGTCAACACCTCATGCCATATTCCTTTCGTGGATTCTACCAAACTCCTTTTCTTGAGAACCCTATTGCTCTCCCAAATCTATTTCATATTTGACACTCCTGCTGCCTATTTTACCTGTTCATTCTTCTCTTAAGTAAACATACCTGTTGGCAAAGAGAATGGTTATTGAGAATTTGTCGCGTGTATTTTGAACTAGGAATTGTTACCCTTATTTCTGCACCAGGTACTGTGCTAGTTGATAGCAATACAAAGCCAATAATGAATCAGTTCTTTGCCTGGAGGGGATTAATGTTCTATCTTACAGAGAGAGAGAGAGACAGAGACAGAGAGAGAGAGACAGAGAGAGACAGAGAGAGAGACAGAGAGAGAGACAGAAAGAGAGAGAGACAGAGAGAGAGACAGAGAGAGAGAGAGAGAGAGAGAGAAGAGAGAGAGAAAGAGAGAGAGAGAGAGAGAGAGAGAGAGAGAGAAGAGAGAGAGAGACAGACAGAGAGAGACAGAGAGAGAGAGAGAGAGAAATTTGGAAAGGTTTCTTATAGGGAGTGGCATTTGTATTGAGCCTTGAAAGGAGCAGTAAAGCTATTTCAAATGGGCTAAGGCACAAGTCAAACCAAGTATTTATTAAATACTTATTATATGCAGGCATAATAATAAAGTGGTTTTGCACACGCAAAAGGGGCTCAGTGGATAGAGCCCCTAGCCCAGAGTCAGGAAGACCTGATCCTAACCAGCCTTATATACTTAGTAGCTGTGTGACCCTGGGCAAGTCACTGCCTTAGTTTCCTCATCTGTAAAATGGGGACAAAACCAGCACCCACCTGTTGTTGTATCAGATGAAATGCTTGCAAAGTACCTTAGCATGGTCCCTAGCACATAATAAGGGTGATATGTTTAGCTATTATTATCACAGAAGGAAGGACAGCGGTGGGATGGGGAAAAGGAAGATAAAATCCAGACTCAGGAGTGAAACCCGACGGAGATAAGGGACATTGCAAAGATATAAAGCGGAACACCATCTGCCTGGAATTAAGGAGGGCAGTTTCAAATCTTGCCCACAGGCACGAAGTATCCACTGTGTTGCAGACGCTCTGCTAAGCCTCGGGGACACAAAGAAAGGGGGGAAACAGCCTCTGCCCTCTAAGAGGTAAGAGAAGCTTGCCACCCACTGCCTTTCTTTGTCTCTCTACATAGTAGGCGCTTAATAAAAGCTTTGACTTCAGACACCATACAAGCTATGTACAAGTAAGGTATAAGCGGGATGAACTGGAGATAATCCCAGAGAGAGATGGAGCCTTAGCGTGGGTGAAGTAATGATTAATCAGTTTGATAGGAGGCAGGTTGGAATCCGGCTGCCAAGGGCTTCCAACGCCCAACGAACTCGCACCACAGCCTGGGCTTCAACACTGGGCCCCAGAGGACCCTCTCAGGCCGGGCCCCCCCCCTTTCTCTGATTGGACACCTCCCAGAACGTCCGTGTGAGGCGCGTGCCCCGGCCCCGTTCCCCCGCCGGCGCGCACTCGCCCGGGTTTCCCCATCTCGCCCTCTTCCTTCTCCCTGCCCTCCTCTCCCCTCCCCCTCCTTTCTCAGCTTCCGCGTGTGTGTCTGACTTCCTCACTAGAAGGCAAGCCTCTGGAGGACCGGCGCGACCTTTCTTGTGTTTGAATGTACGTCCCCAGGGGTCGGCCCGGTGTCCTGCGCACAGAAAGTGCCCGGGGGCTGACTGGGCGCGGAGGCTCCCCCCGCGCTTGGAGGCCGGGCCCTTGGGCCCGTATTTCCCACCCTCCGCGCGCCGCCTCCGGCCAGCCTGGCCCAAAGGGAAACTTGGTCAAAGCTCACAGAACCGAGCGGGATTGGCGCCCGCGGCCATTAAAAGTACCCCGAAGGGCGGGAGGTCGGCCGGGGGCCCGCGTTCTCGGAGGAGGAGACGTCTCAGAGCCGCAAGCCAGGCTCGCGGGTTTGACAGCCCACTTTCGGACACGTGGGGCCTCTCCAAGCCGGTTACCCCACCCTCGCGGCGCTCTCGGCCCCGCCCTGGGCGTGCTCCAGCCAGACCCCGGACCGAGTAATTGACTCAACTTTCTAGTTCCCTCCTAGTCTTCGTCAGAAGCCGGGAGGAGGGACTGGGCGAAACCAGCTGTAACCAGAGAGTGACGAGAGGAAGTTTCCAGGCTCAGCTCATTTATCCAACTCATACACACCGCTTTCTAGAGTATCACACAAGAAAGAACCATAAAAAATTATTTTGAAGAGGATTTGCTTTTTTAGAAGTGATGTTTTCTGTTTTTAATTTAGGAAGTTGACTTCCTGGTACCCCGACTTTAACTTTGCTTGGTTTCCTCCCTCCTGTTTACTCCATTTGCGGAAGTCTTTCGGGTGGAGCTCCCGGGGCAGTGCCTGCCGAGTACGTCTTTTGCGTATCAGTTTGACAGGCGCTCCATGAAAGCCAATGAAAAAGCTGGAAGCTCTGAGAGGGCGGGGCCACGAACCAATCAGAGTTGATGTCGGGGTGGGGCTACGTCTCAGGGAGGGGAGCGCGTAATGGCGGACTCGGATCTGGCGAGCGCGACCGGGGGCGTAGCGAACTGAGGGAGGGACCGCAGGCAGAAGTAGTAGCCGCTACTGGAGGGGCGAGACGACCCTGCGCACCGCTGCAGCAAATAGAGCGGGGCGACCGGCCCTGCAGCTGGGGCTTCTCGCGCGGCCAGGTGAGCAACAAGTCCCGCCGCCCCGGGAGAGGGCGGCTCCTGGTGGGGCCGGGCCGGGCCTGGCCGGCGTCCGACGGGTCCGAGCCGGGGGCATTGGGCAGGTGGAGCGGACAAGAGCTGAACCGCTCCCACGGGGAGCCAGCAGGGCTCTGTTCTGTAGAAGAGCAAGACGTGGGGGCTGGAGCAGGGTTCTGGGTTCTAGGCTGCCCCGTAGGGGAGGGAGTCGGGGCTCCAAACTCTTCCACAGGGGAGTCAGCAGGGTCCCAGACCGTTCCATAGGAGAGTTAGCCGTGGGGGACGGAGCAGGGGTTGTAGGCTGTCCGGTAGGGAACTGAACAGGGCCTCCGGCCGTCTCACGGGGAGTGAGCAGGGGAGTCCCGAGCTGCCTCTCGGGGAGGGCACAGGGGGTTCTAAGCTGCCTCTCGGGAGAGGGGCAGGGGGCGCTAGGCTGCCTCTCGGGGGGGAGGGGCAGGGGGCGCTAGGCTGCCTCTCGGGGGGAGGGGCAGGGGGTTCTAAGCTGCCTCTCGGGGGAGGGGCAGGGGGCGCTAGGCTGCCTCACAGGGGAGGGCACAGGGGGTTCTAAGCTGCCTCTGGGGGGAGGGGCAGGGGGTTCTAAGCTGCCTCTCGGGAGAGGGGCAGGGGGCGCTAGGCAGCCTCTGGGGGGAGGGGCAGGGGGAAACCTTAGGCTCCCTTTGGAGATATCCTGGTGGGCGATAGAAGGGTGGGCAGGATGCAGCAGCTCTTCCTTGTGGAGAGGGAGAGGGAGGTACCAGGTCTGTCTCTTAAAGGAACTAACCTTGGACTTCTTAAATGAAGGAAGGAGGGCTCAGGCTGACCCAGATTTAGTCCAGCCTGTTCCACAGCTGGGGGCAGGGGGGTAGTGGTGCCTCAGGGAAGCAGAGGAACGGACTGAGGCTGACCTGTAAGCAGCGTAAGGAAGTGGGCCCCTTAGATGGGGAGGAGTTCCCGAGGCCCCCCAGAGGGATCTGAGGAGGGCTTCTCAGGCCTGCCCCATGGATTGGGGGGGGAGAGGAGTACCTGGGCGTGGGGATGCCCCCGCTCTTGGGAAGTGAGTGGTGTGTGTTTGGGACAAGCTTTGGGATCCGTGCTAAGATGTGGGGGTGGGGGGCTCTATGAGGAGCTAGGGGCCCTATATTCAGGTGGACGGGGGTGTACCAAGGCCTGCCCTCGGGGGAGAACGGGAGTGATGGAATGTGGCAGGATGAAGTGCCACAGGGGAGGGGAGATGAGGTGGTGGCACGCTGGGGACGGGGGCCTGGGCAGGGGAGTGGTTATAAAGCTATACCATAGGGAAATGAGAATGGGGTGAGGGCTACAAGGGCTGCCCCGCAGAGGGATGGGAGAGGAGCGGAGGCAGCGCTTGCCAAAAACAAGTGGGGGGGGTCCGAGCCTTCCCCGTGGTGTGTGAGTGTGTGTGCCCCTGGGGCTCCCAAGACAGAAGTGTGCCCATGGAGAAGAGGGCATCTGGGAGGGCCCCAAACTTTTCTATAAAGTGAGAGTGGGGTGGGGCTACCAGAGGCCCTATTAAGAGAGATGTGGCTGAAGTCAGGAGTTCAAACATGACATGTAACTGAGCTGTGTGACCCTAAACACGTCACTTAACCCTAATTGTCTCAGCAAAAAACGAGAGAAAGAGAGATGTGGGGAATCCCAGGACCAGGCCCATAGAGGGAGGGAACACATGGAGAGGATGCGCCATAAATAATTACAGTCATCTTACAGACAGGGACAGTGGGGATGGTGGGACACACTGAGATCTGGGAACTGCCTGGGGCCGCTCTCTGCAGAGGAGGGGTTCCTGTAGTTGCCCCATAGGGAAGTTGCTGGGGGAAGGCCTACAGAATGTTAACGATGTGGGATTGTGGGGACAGTGTCAGCCCTGACTGAGAGGGAGGTAGGACCAGGGATGCCCAGAGCCGCCCCAAAGAGAGAGACCCTGGGAGGCATCGCAGGACTCCAGGGAATGCTGGAGGCTGGTGGGCAGAGAGCTAGGGCTGATGCTGTGGACGCTGCCAGGGTCTTTCTACAAAGCGGTGAGGACCCAAAGGCAGTTAAGGGTAGTACTGTTCCAGAGTGAGGGGCTGTGGGACAGTCCCAGAGTGCTCTCTCAGACATGGGACTGAGACCTGGGCCACCTCCCAAGCAGGCAGGTAGGATTGGGTTATGGGTGTGAAGGGTGAATCAGTCTGTGTATTATACCATCACTTAGCCCAGACTGCACGTAAGAGTGAGGAAGGGTCCTGAGGGGGAAGCCACTGTACGTTCCATGCAGACGTGAACCTCGCAGGCACAGTTGGGTCACTTTGGCTGTGGGTGCTGCCCCCAGGAATCCAAGGGAATTGTGGAGGAGAGCATGTGCTTGGGCTTACCGAAGACTTAAACTGCTGTGTATTTTCTGTTCAGTTTTATTCAGCAAAGGTTTATTAAGTGTTTTTTTTATGCGAGGCATTGGGGGACATAATGAAGTAACACATGTGATGCTGTCAGTTTACCAAATGCTTGGTACTTAGATGGCTCTGTGATCTTGGATGTAGGGGTTTTTCCTCAGAGAGTGTCCCATGCCCTGTCATTCTGGGTGAGAGTGACCCTGCCCTCCTGTTGGTCTTGGGGTGGGTCTCCCTTGTCATTTCACAGATCCAGGGGCTCCCGGGGACTTGAATCTGTCTGGTATTCATTCATCAGAGCCCTTTAGGAAGCCAGTTCTCTTCTTGAGTGCTTAATACCACCCTGGCAGGTCACACCATTGCCAGTTTTCCCTGAGCCTGAAGAATAGGCTCAAATAAAAGTGACTGCCAAGGTCATGAAGTTAGTATATGTTGTACCTTTTGATTCTAAATCCATTGTTCTTTTTACTTCACTTTTCCGCCTCTCAGATACCCCCATTCCACTTGCTGGTTCCATACACACATTTTATTATAGGAAGATACTGGCTTAGTGAGGTTAAGGGGGCAGTCTTTGTCTAAGGAAAAACAGTAGGAAGTGATACCTCCTCAAAGGACCGAATCGGATCTTTTGGGGGCCTGAGATAGACATGTATCCCTGGTGCTTGGGGTCCACAGAGCTTTGAGGTAGGGATAGGTGCTGACTTTTGGGGGTAGGTTCCATCATTTAGGCCTTTTAGGAACTACTGAGCAACCTGCTGACTTGAAACAAATGACAGCTCCTCCATTCTAGAGGTGTCCCAATAGCCATAGTTAGAAGAGTTGCCTTCAAGAAAGTTATCCCAACAACGGGAGTGAAGGCTTCCTGCCCTACAGCTTCCTGTTCTCCCTCTCTGTGGCTGCATTTCCCCGGAGTTGGGTCCCGGTACAACTCCCTGTTGGTACAAAGTTTGGAGTCCTTGGGACAAAAGCCTGTCTGCCAGGCTGTTTCTTTGTACTTTTTGTTATCTGACCTCCAGAAGGTTGAGTACCTTCTCAGGGCTCAGTTTAGCTTCAGAAACTGCAACTCTCCTCTAAATCTCAGAGGCTTTGATTAATCCAGACCACAGGGCAGATGGGTAGGCCTGGCCTGGGGAGGATTCTCATGTGAGTTTGGGGTGGGAAGAGGCCTTTTTGGAGCTGGGGCAAGAAGGAAACTGCTGAGAATGAGTGTCTGTAAGTAGCAGAACTACCACATTTTTCTTTGTTTGAAGAACCAGAAAAAGAAGCTGATAGCTAAAGGAGGAAGGAAAGCATGTGAAACTTACTCCTGTTTAAATGTCTTCTGAGTTGTCCCTGTCAGAAGCTGCTGTCATGGAAAAAGTCAATTGTAATTTGTTCAGTGGAAATTATATTACAAGATCAAATAAATTTTTTACCTAAGCCCCACAAGACAATTAAAAAAAACAATTCAGAACGTTTCACTGTACAGGTGATTCATCAGTAAGATAACTCTTTTTCTTGACATAATTATGAAGTCAGTCTTGTAGTATATTTTAAGTATGATTCTAGTTAGTGGTTTCAACTTCAGAGGAATTAATCTTGATCTAAATACAGGATAGGGCAAAAGGCACTTTACAGTTGAACAACACCATAACGTGTTCAGTTTTTGTTTGTTGTCAAAAGAAATTGCTTATTTTATATTTTATGTTATGTAGTGATTTTTGGTAAGTGAGAGAATTGTTCAACATCCATTTGCCTGTTTATATTGGAGAAAAGCTAATCTCCTGAATTCTCAGGAGCAGAGCCAGGAAGATCCCTAGATGTTTAGAATTTTAGAGTTGATTTGCAAATAATATGGTTCTTTAGTTATAATATCATTACTGCTGTAATTCTGCATGTGGAATTTATTTTTAAAAGTTGCTTAAATCTACTTTCTGGTAAGCCTACAATCAGAGGTTTTAGAGCTGGAAGGGACCTTGGAGATCATCTAGGCTAATCTTTTCTTATTTATAGATAAGAAAATTGAAATCCAGAGAAATGACTTGTCCTTGCACAAAAATTAGGTGGGAAAACTGTTATAAGCTTCTTCAGATTTGCTTTGACCTTTTTTAGCTTGGTGGGATCTGTTACAACTTGTACCCTACCGTTGTAACCTTTAGGAACTTGGGAGCTTCTTTGTGCTTTGATTAGGCACCAGGAAGAATGTGCTAAAATGCGGAAGAAAGGATATGCTATAATATATTTTTAATTTAAAGCATTGATGTTTTTCACTTTTATGTGTACCTAATATGAAAAATCTAGATTTATAAAACAAATCAAGGATAATTTCACTTTACAAAAGGATTTACTACAAAATTTATTTAAATAGAAAAGTCTCCCATAGGCTTGGTGTTAGCTAAAGTTCAGTTTATATTTATTCATTAAGCTAGCATTTATTAAGTGGCTACCATGTGCCAAGTATTATCCTAGGCTCGGAGATATAAAAATGAAAATGAAATGTTCCCTCTCTTCAAAGAGCTTACATTCTACTAAAGGAAAACAGCATATAAACAGAAAAATAAATATAAATTTTATACAAAATGATTTCTAGGAAAAGGATTAGGATATACTTCTTGTAAGGTTGAGGAGGAAAACAAATGATTCTGGTAACATTCATTTCCCCTTGTCTTCTCACTTTGCACAAGGACAGCCCCAGCCCAGCAAAATCATGGAGACAGGAGATGGAATGTCATGTATGAGGAGCAGCAGAGTAGGACGTTTTGGCTGGAATGTAGATTGCATGAAGAGTAATGTCCCGTTGGCCTTGAAAGATAAGTTGGAGCTAGATTAAATGCCTTACAGGGGAGTTCCTATTTTGTCTTATAGGCACTTTTCAGGGGCACATAACATTTGTAAAGGGAGTTCGACCTGTATCACCAGAGCTTGCAAGATTACTTAGCTAACACTGTTATCAATAGAACAAGTCCCATAAAATCTTTTGTTTGGTGCCTGCATACCACCCAGCCAGCCACCTTTTTTGAATACCAAAATCTATCCCATCTTTTGTGAATAGTTCTAAACATTTAAAAAAGTACATTTACTTTTTTCCTTTCCCTATAAAAGTCCCTTTCTTGGTTTCTGTAGGAGTAGGTCTTGATCAGACTGTTCCAGGTTTCTCCTCCTCCTAACACATTTTTGATAATTCAGAAATATTTATCAGTAGTAGAATTGGTCAGGAATGTCATTTTAGCCTAACTGGGTAATTTGTATCTTAGGAGTGGGATGTTCAAGATAATCCTAGGATAAACAAGTTCTGTATTTTCTGTTTTTAATCCCATAATACTTGATATCAAGTATTGGCTGATTTGTTGCTGTTCCTATATTGAGTGCGATAAAATGAGTAAAAGGGATGCCTTTATTATAAGATGGGAGAGCTGTCTTTGTGTCATAGTTCATTCTTAGAATTGGCCTGGTTTCACTGGATAGTTCTGGAGCCCTAGTTCATTACTAGAAGAAAATCTTAGAATTTCTCACCTCATCCCTCTTATATTCACAGTGATTGGGTAGGAAATGAGGGCAGTATTATATATGGATTATCTTGGATGATCCGTTCCAAGGGGAAGTACAGGCCATGCTCTTTCCACTTTAGCCTTTTGACCAATGATCCAAGACAAATTAAAATGATAGTCATAAAAGCAGCATCATAGATAGAGCTCTGAAAGAGGTCATCCAGGTTAACTCATTCATTTTATTTTCCATTTTTCTTTAAACTTTTATTTTTTTCCCCATCTTTGAAAGTTTAAAAAAATTTTAGTCTGAACTTAAAACACTGCCCAAAAGAGCAATTCATCTATATTGCAGAACACAAAAAAGTATCCCATGTAAAACTGAATTTTCACTGCTTAACTTTTAAAGAAAAAGTATATAATAAATTCTTCATGCTTCTCTTAAAACTAACCTGCTTCTCTGTACTTTTTTCTGAACTTTTGTTGTCTTTCATTTAAAAAAAGATTAAATTGCTCTTTTAAAAAGCATTATTGCTAACCTTTCCCCCAATTAAAAACTGAGAGAAAGAGGAGAAAAACTCACTTGTAACAAAGAAGCATAGTCAAAAAACATTGTTCACTAGCAAGGTACAAAACTGTATGTTTTTGTATCTTGTGCTCATCATCTTTCTTTCAGGAGGAGGTAACATACTTTCATCATGGTTCCTGTGGAGACATGGTTATTGTATTAAGTCTTTCAAAGTTGTTTTTCTTTATAACTTTGCCATCTTTATATAATAAGTTGTTCTCTTGGTTTTGTTCATTTCACTCAGCATCACTTCATATTACCCAAGATCCTCTGAAATTTTCTCTTTCATCATTTCTTATGATATAGTAATATTCCATTATATCACGTACCACAATTTGTCCCGCCATTCATTCCTAAGTTGTCAAAGAGACAATTACTTCTTTTCTTTTTCTTTTTTAAATCCCCATTTCAGGAATAGGAAGTTTATTTTGTTTGTAGCTATTCCTTATGGTATTATACTCCCTCTTAACTCATCCCCTTTTCTTACTCCCTCTCATTTCCCTTTGAGTTTGATGAATCTCTATACTAAACTATTATATGTGTGTATTCAACCCTTCTTTCTCCATTTAAGAGGATTGAGGTTTTTCTGATGTCCTAATTTCTTCATCCTTTCCTCTGTATTTGGATATTCTTCAAATGTACTTCAATTAGAAGAAATAGCACATTCCATCTCCTTCCTTTTTATTAGTGTAAAAATACACTGGTGTGTATTTCTTTCTCTCTCTCTCTCTCTCTTTTTTTTACCCTCCTTTCTCTTTCCTTGCTTAAACTCTGAACAGAATCAAATCAATCTATCCCTAATACCTTTATTTTTCTTCTTTAACTCCTTCAATATTTTTTGAAGACATTAAGGTTTTTAAGGGTTGGTTGTTTCTTTTCCCCCATTAAAATGTTTGCATTATATCATTTTATAATTGGTCAGATAAATTTACCCTCCAGGCTTCTCTAGATTACTGTATTTGCATTTTAGAGTTCCTACTCTCCTTTCTTAGTCAGAAATGCTTGAAAATTTTATATTTTATTAAAGGCCATTTTGTTTCCCTATAAAATTGTATTCAGCTTTGAAGGGTAAGTTATTCTTGGTAGTAAACATCTTTTGCCTTTTGAAGTGTTGAATTCCAAGATCTTCTCTCAGTTACATTTGAGGTTACTAGATCTTGTGTGATCCTGATTTCCTTGATATTTGAACTACTTTCTGGATGCTTGCAATATTTTTCTTTGATTTGGATTTTGGCTTTGATATTCTTGGGACTTTTTCTTTTGGGGTTTCTTTCAAGTAGATCCTTAAAAAAAAGTTGTTATTGATGTCTTTTGTTTTATTATACCCCCATAATTCCCCTTAGTATCCTTCCTCTCCTCACTGTCATCTCATATAATAATTTTTTTTAAAGAAAAGAATAGGAAAAAAGTTCAGCATAACTGATCAATACATTTAAGAAATGAAAATATATGCAATGTGCAACATTTGGGAAATTCTCACTTCTACAAAGGGAGGAGGTAGAAATGTTTTCTCATGTTTGTGATTTTGAGTCATGTTTTTTCTTTATAATTTTGCAACTTTCACTTATGATAATTTTTTTTGGTGGTTTTGTCATCTCCATTGTTATAGTCGTTGTGTATATTGTTTTCTTTGCTCCACTTAACCTCACTCTGCATTGGTTCATATATATCTTTCTACATGAACTCTTCATCACATTTGTCATTTCTTAAACACATTAATAGTCCATTGCTTTATGTATCACAATTTGTTTAGCTATTATGAAGTCTATAGATATCTATTTTGTTTCTATTCTTTACAGTCACAAATGGTACTGCTTTATTTTGCTATATATGAAGACTTTCTTCTTCTCAGTGATTTCCTTGGGGTTATTAGGCCTGAATGAAATTTCTGCAATTAAGGATATGGATATCTTAACATCTTAATTTGCTTAATTTAAAATTGTTTTCTAAAATTCTTATTCGCAGCTTTACTATCAGTATAGTAGTGTTCCTATCTTCCTGCAATCCCATCAGTCCTGAATATTCCTATCTTTTGTTACCTTTCCTAATTTATAGTATAAACAATTTTAGGATTGTTCATAGTTGACAGTTCTTTTGAGAACTGTTTGCTCATAGCCTTTGTCTACTTATATTTGGAGAATGGCTTATATATATGTACATATATATGTGTGTGTATATATATGTGTCTTGTTTTAATTGTTTATCTTGTATCTTATGTTTATCTGTTAGAGAGAAATTTGTGGGTTCTTCCAATCTTCATTTTGCCCTCTGATTCTGGTAGTTCTGGGCAGTTTTTGTTTATGGTTTTTTGAAATATAGTATTCAAGTTTCTTAAAATCATAATTTTCAGGGAGTCTCTTGATTCTTAAATTCTTTAAATTCTTAAAAATTAAATTTTAAATCAATTTTCAGGTCAATTATTTTGATATCAGGTATCTTATATTTTCTTACTTTTTTTCCAGTGGTTTTTTTTTTTTTTTTCATTTTATACAGTCATTGATTACTTTGTTTATTACAGTTTTCAGGGACTGTTATTTGGGTAAAGATGAACACTTTCTCTACTAAGCTTTTCATTCTCTCAAATCTTTTGCTATAAAGCTTTTATTTTATAATTTGTTTAATTTCATTATTGCTTTATTATATTACTTCATATTATCTTGTTTCATTTCATTTAGATATTCATTTAGTCCTTGTGGAAAATCCATTTTTTCCTATTGAATCTCTGTTTCCAGCTGTTACAGAGATACTCTTTTGAAGGGATCCTTAGATTTAGAATAATTTTTGGTATTAGTGTTTTCTTTATATACTCATTTACAGCTTGTAATTCCCGATTTGGGGTGTTGGACCAGGACCAGACTTCTCCACTTCCCCTCTCCCTCCATCCCTACTCTCTGTGTTTTTGGGTAAGGAGCTGACCCCTGATTGGTCTTGGCCTTTGTCTTTTGGATTCTTGCACTGATCTCCATCTCTCAGGGTTAGACTTCCCTGAATTTTTGAAGTTGAGCACTGCATCTTTAGAGCCCACTTTTGATCAGTGTTGCCTTGTAGCAGTGTATTGATAGCTGATCTCTGTCCACTGCTCCCTGGGATTTCCAAGGTTTTTAACCCTGGAGTTAAGATGTCCCTTCACTCTCTACCTCCCCTTGTGTCCCTTCCCTGGAGGCTTTCTCTGGGGAAGCCTTCAGACATTACCTGTACTGTTTCTGATAGCCCTGGAAGATTGATTACCTGCCACTGTTTTTGGATTTCCTAGAAGGTCTCTATTTTCTGCAGCTAGGTGGTACAAAGGATAGCGTGCCAGACCTGGCTGAAATCAAGAAGACCTGAGCTCAAATGGGGCCTCAGACACTTAACTAGTTCTGTGACCTTGGACTAGTCACTTTATCCTTTTTGTCCCAATTTCTTCATCTGTAAGATGAGCTGGAGGAGGAAATGGCCAGTCATTCCAGTATCTTTGTCAGGAAAACCCCAAATAGACTCAACAGAGTGTTGGATATCACTAAAACAACTGAACAACCACCACCACCACCCATTTCCTGTTGCCTATAGCCAGAAAAGTCTGGCGAACGTGTCCAGTTCTAGGGTGGAAGAAGCCTCTTGTAGTTTCTCATTGGATTTCTTAATTTTTAAAAAAAATTTTTTTTATTAAAGCTTTTTATTTTCAAAACATATGCAAAGATAATTTTTCAACATCGACCCTTACAAAACCTTGTGTTCCAACCCCCCGCCCCCCTTCCCTTCACTCCTTCCTCTAAATAGCAAGTAATCCAATATGTTAAACATGGTAAAAATATATAGCAAGTAATCCAATATATGTTAAACATGGTTAAAAAAAAATGGTAAGTTGAACATCGCAATACATATTTATATAATTATCTTGCTGCACCAAAAAAAATCTGATCAAAAAAGAAGAAAAATGAGAAAAAATAAAATTCAAGCAAACAACAAAAGAAGTGAGAATGTTATGTTGTGATCCACGCTCAGTTCCCACAGTCTTCTCTCTAAGTGCAGATGGCTCTCATCATCACAAAGTCATTGGAACAAGATCATTGGCCTAAATCATCTTATTATATTAATAATGAGATGATTGAGAAGAGCCCCGTCCATCAGAATTAATCATCACATAATCTTGCTGTTGCCCTGTACAATGATCTCCTGGTTCTGCTCATTTCACTCAGTTCACTTAGTTCATGTAAGTCTCTCCAAGCCTTTCTGAAACCATCCTGATCATTTCTTACAGATCAATAATATTACATAATATTCATATACCACAATTTATTCAACCATTCTCCAACTTAAGGGCATCCATTCAGTTTCCAGTTTCTAGCCACTACGAAAAGGCTGCCATAGACATTCTTGCACATACAGGTCCCTTTCCCTCCTTTAAGGTCTCCCTGGGATATAAGCCCAGTAGTAACACTGCTGGGTCAAAGGGTATGCACAGTTTGATAACCTTTTGAGCATAGTTCCAAATTGCTCTCCAGAATGGCTGGCTTTGTTCACAGTTCCACCAACAATGTATCAATGTCCCAGTTTTCCCACATCTCCTCCAACATTCCACATTCTTTTCCTGTCATCTTAGCCAATCTGAGAGGTGTGCAGCTGTATCTTAAGAGTTGTCTTAATTTCCATTTCTCTTATTAATAGTGATTTGGAGCATCTTTTCATATGACGAGAGATGGTTTCAGTTTCTTCATCAGAAAATTGTCTGTTCATATCCTTTGACCATTGATCATTTGGAGAACAGCTTGACTAAGTTTGAGTCAGTTCTCTATATAATTAGAAATGAGGCCTTTATCATTACCTCTCCTTGGATTTCTTGACTGTGATTCATGCTGCTTCATACTTGGGTGTTTTGTTGGCATGGGTATGCCAGGCAGTTTGCCTTCTGCTCAGGCAGCCACATTCACATTCATCTGCCTAGAGAGGCAAAGGATTCTCCGACAGTCACATTGGAAATGACAGGAAGAGGCAAAGGAAGGAATGATAGAGTCTGGGATGGAGGAAATGGTGCAGAGATTAGGGTGGGGATGCTCTGAAATCCATGCTTTGGATGGTATGAGATTGTGGGGCACAGATGTTGAGCTCTGACCCCTGTGTACTTTTGTAGTGCCTTCTACAGAATACATGCTTTACAGGTGTTGAATGAAATATTTGGTGAATACTTTGTAAATGTGAGTTATGATAATTGTGATGATTCATTCTCCTCTTATTCTGTGACTCTTGCTTTAATTACCTTTTTTTTTCTTCTCTATGTTAGGGCTGAGATATCTTGACATTTGGGTTAAGTGGGGCAGTAAAAGGCAATGAATGCAGGTTCAGCAATGTGGTGAAGTTGAAAGATTTGGATTTGGAGTCTATCAACAAGCATTTATTCAGTGCTTATTATGTGCTAGGTTCTAGAGAAAGACAAAAAACAGGATCCTCAGTCCTTCCCCTAATGAAGTAGACAGTAGGGGTGACAACAACTATATAAAATTGAGGCTGTAGAAGATGTTTGCAGAATAGAAAGTGATCTGGAGAGAGGGGTGGATTAGTGTAGCTGGGGATGGTGGTAGGGAAAGACCTCCTACTGAGGACTGAGCCCTAAAAGTCAGAGGAGGGAACATCCCAGGTAAGTCCAGAGCAGCAGAGGCCCAGAGGCTGGAGATAGAGATGAGGAATGAGGGGCATGTTGGAGGAGTTGCCGGCAGGCCAGTATAGTAGGATGACCAAGGGTTGATAGGGGAATGAGATAACTGAATTCCAGTTTTGATTCAAGGGTTAGCTTTCTAACCTAGGCAAGCCACTTAATGTCTCTAAGCCCCAGCTTCCTCATTAGTAAAATGGGAGTCATGTTTATATTATCTCCTTCACAAGCTTCCTGTTGTGAAGAAAGTTCTTTGAAAGCCATAAAGAGCAGTATAAAAATCACTTGTTGATGTGCTGGATAGATAAGCTTTCCTTTCTTGTTCTTCTCTGCCATTATGATAAGGAGAAGAGGGTTAGAGGGAAGAAATCAAGATATGACAATTTTAAAGATAGCCAAGTTATTTTTATTCAGTTTAAATTTTATTTTAATAAGTTTTTATTAAGTTTAAATGTATGAGAGAAGCACAGACAACTGAATAATTTATGCAGATCTGTGTAAATTCAATTTCTGCTACTGATTAAAACTAGATAGGGGTAAAGAACTACTACCATTCCCTTACATTTATATTCCCTCCCAAGAGCTCATCTTCTTAGCTAGAAACATCAGTGCCTAGAGAGCAGCTATTATTGAGTTTTGGTAAAAGGGTTGCTTCCTTGCTAATTTCTATTCTGAGATTATTTGGTAAAACATTTTATTATTGTGATGGCACCGTACACAGATACTTTATAACTCTAGTTCATAGGCATGTTCATAATCTTCCCATTTTTCACCATGGGTGAAATTGGTCAAAGGAAGTGGCAGTGGCCCTTGGGTCAGTATACTCTGTATTGAACTTAAATTGATTAGAGTTGATAGCTGGCATTTGAAGACCACCCCCAGCCCTTCAGAGCCTAACGTTATAATCATTCATGTGTTAGTCACCATTAAAGAGAAACTGAATGAGTATTTTTTTCCTGCTCCATTTGAAGTATGAATGATACTGGAGAGAATTTAAATGTATAGTTATGAATGGTAAAGCCCACCCCCTTATCTCAGAATAGTTACCATTTATGCAAATGAAACACACTTCTTAACTTAGAAACCAAACAGAATTGAATGAGAAAAGAGTAGAATAGATACTAAAATTATTGAATTCGTAAGAGAAAGTCTCAGATATGAAAGTTTCTGGGAAATTTGCTTTTGTACTAATTTCTACATACCAATAAGGACAAAGTCTTGAGGCTAGCTATTAACTTTTGCCTGTCTTTTTGCTTTCAGAACTCCAGACCTCTTCTCTCCAGTTAAACTATGAAGGATCCTAAGTCTGGCTCTCCTAGTTGTTGGATTATCTAGCACAGGTCTCTTTTTAGTGTACAGTAGCTCTGTGCCTGGGACATAGTAAGTATTTAACATGTTTTCAATTGATTTTTCAGGACGGTGAAATAATAGAAATAGTTAATGTGGTTTCCATTTGAAAAATACAGAGACAAGACATTGGCTTACACTGAAATTTAAGTTTTGTTGTTGCCACACAAACAGCATGGTATATTGGGTAAAGCTGCATTCAGAGTTGGGAAAACCTGGATAGAAGTACTGCCTCTAATGTGAATTATATGTAGTGTGCCTTTGAGCAAGCTACTTGATCTTTTACTCAGCATTTTTAACGTCTTTCCTGTGTGTCAGGTACCATGCTAATTGCTGTTACTAGAAAGGTGAAAAACAATCCTAAAGGAGCTCTCAAGGCACTGACATTGAAACTGGAGAGACAACCTATAAATAACTTGGTACATGGAAGATACGTTGAGCTGTCTCAACGGAAGGTCATTTCAGTGAGAAAGGCCCTAACAGTTGAGGGACTCAGGAAGGCCTTTTTCCAAAAGTGAGACTGAAGCTGAGTGGTAAAGGACATTAAAGAAATGAAGAGCTAGCAGTGAGGAAGGAGAGCATTTCATGCATGGGAGTTAGCCAGAGGAGCCCCACATAGCTCTCTGAGAACATAAATTATAGAATAGTCACCTTTGGTTTCATTGGTAGAAAGGGTTTTCTCACCGGACCTTTTTATATCAAAATGATCAGGGTTGGACCAAATAAATTGGCACCAGGAAGTTTATGTGAATATTTCTCATTCTTCATTCCTAGCATCTGAAATAATAAACATTCTAAACAATAAAATGTAGAGAGGTGTATTATATTTTGTATTGTACCTCATTTCTAAGTTTTTTTCTTTCTTTTTTTAATCTCCATAGAACTTTGATGGTATTCAGAGGGTGGTATTCACTGTTACAAGAACTGGGAAGGGACCACCAGTAAAACTCCTATGTTAGTTTTTAAGCTGGACTGTCTTTTGCCCTGACATCTGTATGTAACTTTCCTCTTTCTTTAATTAGAATTAGATAATATAAAATGTTAGTTCGATAAGGTATGGTGAATAGCCCCTTCATTGTGTCTAGAGGAAATTACGATTCTGAGAATCTGAGTTGATGATGGTCAGACACTTGGCTAGTGCCTGAGTCAGTACTAGAACCCCAAGGTCTTTGGTACTTTTTATTTGTCCTACAGTGATTAGCTTCTGGGACTTGGTAAACAAGTCTGTGTTTGCTATAATCATACTTATTTGGTAGCAGCTACATGGCAGAGTGGATAGAGGGCCAGTCATTTATCTTGTTTGTCTCAATTTCCACATCTGTAAAATGGGAATGCTAATAGCATTAACCTTCCAGGGTTGTTAGGAAGATCAAATGAGATAATAAGTACCTAATTAGCACTGTGCCTGACACATAGTAAATACTGTATAAATGTTAGCTGTTACCATTATTATTATTATTATTATATCACATCCATTGTTTCCTATTCTTTCCCACTTGAAGATTTTGTTGTTGTTTTTTAAGTGTTTCCTCCTTAATTAGACCTCTTATTCTTTTGATAGTTTTAGTTGTTCTCTGTGCTTTTTCCACCAGCCTTTATTTTTGGAAATGGGATGACCAAAATTGTACATCTGATATGCTAAGGATGCAGAGGCTTTAGTTTTGTGCCCTGATAGAATAAATTAGTTTTATTTCAGATGTCTGGTGTTTCATAGTTTTCTGTTTTGGTTGGTGTGGTACATTATACAGGAGGGGGCAATGTTTTGTAGAAGAAAGTACTTGGATGAGACACAAAACCTGCAGTTCTGAGAATCCTGACTTCTTACTCTGACACTCATTTGGCAACTTTTGGCAAATCACCCTCATTGCATTTTAGTTTCCCGATCTTAATTCCTATTTGTTGTGAAGAAAGCCCTTTGTAAATCTTAAGTATGAACTGTGATTAGACCAGTGTATTTGAGATCTGTTTTCTGATCATTCCAGGCCTGAGTCATAACTTAGAATTAGAATTGTAATTTCTTAAATATAGCTTAGATACTTTCTCCCATGCCCCTCAGCCTTATATTTGCCCTCATTGATGATCTTTTGCCCCTTTTTGCAAGATCTAATTAAAATTTATTCCTTTCAGTTTAACATTTCATCAGGTAGGTAGGTAGGTGACAAGCATTTATTACGCACAGTGTTCCAGGCACTGCTACGTGCTGGAGGTGCAAATATAAGCAAAGAGACACTCTCTGCCCTCACATAAAAAGAGGTAGCAAGAAGAAGGAATTAAGGGTACCCATGTGGGAACAAGAAGGCAAAAGTCTTTAGACTCAGAAGGCCAACATTGAGGGCCCTGGGTTCCTTCTGAAAATGGAAGGCACTCACCAATGGAGAAGGGGAGATGGCAAGCAGTCCTATACATGTTAAATAGATTACAGTAGATCTTGGATACAATATATGTGTGCAGAACCGAACAGTTTTCTTGTTGCTCAGGGAGAATTGGATTTAGAAGGTATAAATAACCTGGGAAGAAGAACAAAAATGCAAGCAGTTTACATTCATTTCCTACTGTTCTTTCTTTGGGTGTAGCTGCTTCTGTCCATCCTTGATCAATTGAAACTTAGATCTTGTCTTTGTTGAAGAAATCCACTTCCTTCAGAATACATCCTCATACAGTATTGTTGTTGAGGTATATAATGATTTCTGGTTCTGCTTATTTGCCAGCATCAGTTCATGTAAGTCTCGCCAATCCTCTCTGTGGTCGCCCTGTGGTCATTTCTTACAGAACAATAATATTCCATAACATTCATATACCACAATTTACTCAACCATTCTCCAATTGATGGGCTCCATTCATTTTCCAGCTTCTGGCCATTACAAACAGGCTGCAAAAACCATTTTGGCACATACAGGTTCCTTTCCTTTTAGTATTCTTTGGGTATAAGCCCGTAGGCATTGAATCAAAGGCTGCCATTTGTCTTTTGGGCATGTTCCAAATTTCCAGAAGCTGGATGTATTCACAATTCCACCAACAATGTATCAGTGTCCCTGTTTTCCTCATCCCTCCAACATTCCATGTTATCGCCCGTCATTCTCCAATCTGACAGGGTGTGTAGTGGTATCCAGAGTTGTCTTTAATTTGCATTCTCTGATCAATAGTGATTTGGAAACACTTTTCATATGAGTAGTAATGTTTTAATTTCATCATCTGAAAATTGTCTGTTCATCCTTTGACCATTTACATTGGAGAATGGCTTGATTTTTATAAATTAAGTCAATTCTCTATATCTTTTGAAATGAGCACTTTATCAGAACCTTGATTGTAAAATGTTTTCCAGTTTATTGTTTCCTTCAATCTTGCCTGCATTAGTTTTGTTTGTACAAAAACTTTCGTTGATATAATCAAAATTTTCAATTTTGTAGTCACAGTGATCTCTAGTTCTTCTTTGGTCATAAATTTCTTCCTCTTCCACAGGTCTGGAGGTAAACTATCCTGCTCTTCAATTTATTTATAATCTCATTCTTTATTCCTGATCATGAACCCATTTTGACCTTTTTGTGACTGTGTTAAGTGTGGGTCAATGCCTAGTTTCTGCCATACTAATTTCCAATTTTCCCAGCAATTTTGTCAAATAATGATTCTTATCCCAAAAAACTGGGGTCTTTGGGTTTGTCAAACACTAGATAATTAAAGTTATTGGCTGTTTGGTCCTTTGAACCTAATCTATTCCATTGATCAACTAGTCTATTTCTAACCAATACCAGATAGTTTTAGTAACCTGCCTTTATAATATAATTTTTAGATCTGGTACAGCTAGGCCACCTTCATTTGATTTTTTTTCATTAATTCCTTGAAATTCTTGACCTTTATTTTTCCATATGAATTTTGTTGTTATTTTTCTAGGTCATCAAAATAGTTTTTGGGAAGTCTGATTGGTATAGCCTAAATAAATAGATTAGTTTAGGTAGTATTGTCATCTTTATTATATTTGCTCGCCCAATCCAAGAGCATTTAATATTTTTCCAGTTAGTTCGATCAGGCTTAATTTGTGTGGAAAGTGTTTTGTAGTTTTGCTCATAAAGTTTCTGATTTTCCCTTAGCAGATAGATTCCTAAATATTTTATACTATCAGTAGTTACTTTAAATGGGATTTCTTTGTAACTCTTGACTGTTATTTGTTAGTGATATATAAGAATGCTGATGACTATGTGGGTTTATTTTTATAACCGGAAACTTTGCTAAAATTGTGGATTATTTCTAATAACTTTTAGTAGAATCTCTGGGGTTCTCTAAGTATACCATCATATCATCAGCAAAGAGATAATTTGGTTTCCTCATTGCCTATTCTTATTCCTCTTTTAATATCTTTCTCAGTTCTTATTGCAAAGCTAGCATTTCTAATACAATATTAAATAGTAACGGTGATATGGGCAACCTTTGTTTAACTCCTGATCTTGGGAATGGTTGCAGTTTGTCCCCATTACATATGATGCTTCCTGCTGGTTTTAAATAAATGCTACTGATTATTTTAAGGAAAAGTCCATTTATTCCTATACTCTCAAGTGTTGCTAATAGGAATGGATGTTGGATTTTATCAAATGCTTTTTCTGCATCTATTGAGATGATCATATGGTTTTTGTTAGTTTGGTTATTAATATGGCCAATTATGCTGATAGTTTTCCTAATATTGAACCAGCCCTGCATTCCTGGTATAAATCCTACTTGATCATGGTGAATTATCCTGGGGATGATATTCTGTAGTCTTTTTGCTAATATTTTATTTAAGATTTTAGCATCAATATTCATTAGGGAGATTGGTCTATAGTTTTCCTTCTCTGTTTTCAGCCTACCTGGTTTAGGTATAAGTACCATGTCTGTGTCATAAAAGGAATTTGGTAGGACTCCTTCATTCCCTACTTTTCAAATAGTTTATAAAGCATTGGGACTAATTGTTCTTTGAATGTTTGGTAGAATTCACATGTAAATCCATCTGGTCCTGGGGATTTTTTTTTTTAGGGAGTTGATTAATAGCTTGTTCTATTTCTTTTTCTGAAATGAAGTCCCATCTCTTAAGTCTCATTTCAAGGGCCACCTTAGCAACAAATCAGAGAATGATTGTAGGCCTTTGTTATATAATACATAGTGCTATGGAGATAAAAACTAGAGATAAGACATGGACCCTGCCGTTGCAGAGCTTTTGGTTCTCTGTGTCTGTTTACAGATAACACTGGGCAAGTGAAAGAGACAGAAAACAAAATGTGATATAAGGCCCAAGGAAGGCAAGTTAGTTACTAACTCCCATGAAGGGAATCTTCACAAGAAAGCAGCATACAAGTTGATTTTTAAAGGATGAATAAGAATTCAGAAAACAAGGGAAAGGAAGATATTGCTTATCAAAGGAAGAAAGTGAACAATAGAATGGAGATAAAAGCATGCAAGGTATTTCTGAGACCAGAATTGTCCACTTGGCTAGAAAGTGTCATACCTAGTAGGGAGGAGGAGTATAACAGAAGATTAGAAAGGTAGGATGGGTAGTTGGCAGTAGGTGGGCAGTAGGAGCCAGTGGAGATTTTTCAATAGACAGATGACATTTTACACATAAAGAACATTAGTTTGATAAAGATATGAAGAATGGATTGGAAAGAAGAGATTGAGGAGGAGAGAATTGTTTTTTGTTTTGTTTTTTTTTTAATATAAGTTCAATATAGGCGTATGTACGTACAGTTATCTTGCTGTACAAGAAGAATAACATCAAAAAGGAAAAAAAATGAGAAAGAAAATAAAATTCAGGCAAGCAACAACAAAAGAAGTGAAAATGCTATGTTGTGATCCACACTCAGTTCCCACAATCTTCTCTCTGGTTGTAGATGGTTCTCATCATCACAAGATTATTGGAATTGGTCTGAATCTTCTCATTGTTGAGAAGATGGTGTAGAGAATTGTTAAAAGCTGCTCTGACTACCCATATAAATGGATAAGGCAATCACTACAAAAGTAAAAATTAAGTGTTGCAAATTTACAGATAGCAAGCCTAATCCCAAGGAAGAACTTTGGAAAAATGTCTCTTCTGTTCCTTTTCAAAGGTGGGAGAACCATGGGTTTGGAACATTGTATATGTTTTCAGGTTGTTTTCACTGTATTGATCAATTATGTAGATTTTTTTCCTCTTTTTTTTCCCCTTACAAAATTCTTTGTTGTTGAGATTGTTTTCTGAGAGAGAAAAGAGAGGAATAGAGAAGGATATTTAGGTGATTCAAAAACCAACAGAGAAATAAAAATTTATTTTTAAAAAAAGCTACTGTAATTTAAGGTAATAATTCAAACCTCTATTTGAGTGTCAGTGAGTATAGAGAGGAGAGAAGGGATCTGACTTGGTTATTAACAGGTTACTTAGTAACCACTAAACTAACAGGTTTAGAATAACCTCAGCTACATGTACTTCCTTTCCCCAGAACTAGCACTATAGGTTGTACTCTTCTCCCCAAAATTTCCCTTTGTTCCTTCCTCTCTGCCTCTTCCTTCCCCCATCAGGTTGTTCACACCGTTTATATGAACAGAAATCAGCTACAATCCTTGATGTAAGATCTCCCACCATTGGGCCTTACTAGCCCTCCTGCCAATATGCTTTCCACAACCCTGGGCATCGATTACCATCTCACCTGCCAGTTCAGTCTAAAGACTCCCTGGCCTTGCCATCCACCCTATAGCTACTATCTCAAGACAGCCCTGTGGCTAAACCCCTTGGTAGTATTGTCTCCCCCAATTACAGTGTGAGCTCCTTGAGAACCAGGGACTACTTAACTTTACTGTTTTTATCCTGGTTTGGTTAACACAGTGCTTGGTTTGTAGTAAGCCACCTAAGTGGTTTTCATTCATTGACTCATTCTGTTGTAGAAATTACCCAAGTTTCTTTAAAGCTATGCCAGAGGTTCTATCAGAAAGGCTTTGAGTCCAGACCAGTGACAGACTTATGTTTGTGTTCTGTGGGCCAACCTAGCCAAATCTCAAGAAATAATTTAGTTGATAGACAGGAGGGAACTGCTGAAAATTTTTTAGTAATGAATGATGTTTTATGTTAACTGTAGTTGGTACTAACTGCAAATTGATGAATTTTTTGGTTGCAGTGCATAGTGGAATTATAGATCTACATTGGTGGAAAGAGTACTCACACCAGGAAAATCACTTGAAGTATTGAAGATATCTAATTGTTATGAAATTCATTCTAAAATTGAAATTTGTCATTGTAAATTTTGCTCTTCTGTTTTCTGGATCTAATTTTGAGATGGGGAGAAAGAGTGCTGGCTTGGGAATCAGACACTCAGATTTTTAGGCCTAGTGCAGCAGCCACTGTCTAGCAATGCATTCTTTTTTTTTTTTTTTTTTTTTTTTTTTTAGGTATAAAATATTTCATTACTCTACCTCACAAAATGCTTAAAATAAACTACAAATGCCCCATAAATGTAGCAATGCATTCTTGAATAGGCCCTCTCCTGTGGGCCTCAGTTGCTTCATCTGTAAAGTATGTGTGTTGGATTAAGTTCCCTGTAGTTCTGACATTTTATCATTCTGATCCCTTTTTTACATATCTCTCTCACCTTGTTTTTGAGGACAACAATCATATTTCCTCTCCTCTGCCTTCCCTCCAAAGGATTTTCGTTAGGCTAAACTCTGAATTCTGTTGCTAGTGGTCAGCAGTTTCACTGTCATACTATTATTTGGACAGCTCATATGAAATAATATTTATTTTATGGAGTTGTCTGACATGACATACCCTTTCTATTGTGTTCTCCTAAAGGGAAGAGTTATTCTTTCTGACCCTATCCAAAGGTGTTTCATTAGATGATGAAGAAAATCTAGTCTATTGTATTCCACCCTAGTTTTAATGGAAGATCAGCTAATAACATTCTGCCCCTTTAAGACTCCTTGGTTTGGAATATTGGCCCTTTATGTTGAAGTCCTTTTGCGGAAGAGAACTAAAAGGAGAAATGAGATGAAATGGATTCGCTAAAATAAACCACTGTTTATTAGGGTACTGCTTAGAGGCAGGGAGATGAAGGGTGACTTGTTGAAATCTCTGCCAGCCTCATGAAGCTGTCTGTTGGTGACTTAACTGCATTTCAGTGTTTGCACTATCAATGGGGAAAATAAGCCTTTTCTACTTTTGGGTAATTGAATGTATATTCTCAGAAATATGGAGTAAGTGAAAAAAAAGGCAATCTCAATGGGAGTTGTTTTGTAAAAACACATTTATTACTTTGTAATTGACAGAGTCCAAAGAAATAAATATGGAACAAGGCTAACAAAACACTCTCAAGCTATTTTGCTAGGTTGGGGTCCGTGTATCTGCTTTAATGAATAAGTGATGTGAAGCTAACGTTGTATTATAATAATAATAGCTCACACACCACTTTACATAGATCTCATTTTATTCTTATAAGTGTAGTGCAAGGATAAATGAGGAAAGTGAAGCTCGGAAAGGTTCATTGACTTCAGGGTTACCTAGTTAATAAAAGTAACAAAGCAGGGACACCAGCGCAGGTTCTCTGATTGCAGACTCAGTGCTCTTTCCAGCATACCTTGTCGCCTCTTAGGTGTAACTGATTTCTTCCTAAAGTGTAGAAGAATTATATGGTGAACATGTCCCTTCTTCAACTCTCCCCATCTCCCCCCTACCCCCCCCCCCCATTAAGATTGTTTATGCCATTAATTTTTTTAAAGTTTCTTCCTGGACAATGTCTCCTTTCAGGGTTTGTTACACTGCTCTTTTGGCTTCCCTTCTGCTTCTCTGACTGCTCCTTCTCAGTATCATTTGCTGGTTAATCTCCCATATAATATTCTGAAACCGATTTGTTACCTCCAAACTCTCAAGTAACATTTTCTGCCTCAGGAATGTCCAGCTCATTTGCTAATGCAACCACAGATGATGATGGGCTGAAAGGTAGGTACAACAACCTCCTACTGCTTGATTTCTGCAAGTTGATAATTTTTGTATGGCCTGTGAGTGATGCTATAAATATCCAAATGGTCCTTAGCTAAAAAAAAAAAAAAAATGTTCCCACTCTTGTTGTACATGAAGCCTTGCATGAACCCTTCCCAGATAGATATATGTGCCTTCAACTTTAAAAAAATGTTACCTTAAATGTTAAATGAAATATGATTAAAAATCCGTCAGAGACCATACAAAGTAAGACTTGAGCCCAAGAAATCCGTGTTATAATTTCAGAGTTTTACATTCCAAAGTGCTGGTGTTTGCTATTCAATAAACATAATTTAAAAAAAAAATCTGTACTATTTTATTTTTTCTAATTACATGTAAAGGTAATTTTTAGTATTCATTTTTGTAAGGTTTGGAGTTTTAAGTTTTTTTTCCTCCCACCCTTATCAGTACAGAAGCATTCTGACTTAGGTATATTCATGTACAATAATTTTAAGCATATTTCCATATTAATTGTGTTGTGAAAGAAAAATCAAAACAAAAGGCAAAAACCATGCAGGAAAAAAAACAAACTTAAAAAAGAGTGAAAATAGTGTGCCTCAATTCTCATATAGTCTCCAGTTCCCTTTCTGGATGCTGATGGAATTTCTATTCCATATCTATTGGAATTGTCTTGAATCACCACATTGCTGAGAACAGTTAATGTGATGATATAATCTTGCTGTTGTGACTGTGTACTGTAGTCTCCTGATTCTGCTTGTTTCCATCAGCATCAGTTCATCTAAGTCTTTCCAGGCTTTTCTGAAAGCAGCCTGTTCATCATTGCTTATAGAACAATACTATTCCATAACATTCATATACCATAATTTATTCAGCCATTCCTCAATTGATGGGTATCCACTCAGTTTCCAGTTTCTTGCCACCATAAAAAGTGCTGCCACAAACATTTTTGCACATGTGGGTCCTTTCCCCTCTTTTAGGATCAATAGAATTTTTAATGAAAAATAATGGTCAGGAAAAAGAAAACTTTTCCCATGTATATAATTTCTCATAACCTTTAGCCATAATAAGAATATTCTTGAAGTCAGAAGCAGTTGAAAAAGTTTTCTACAGGGTCAATAGCTTTCATAAAGCCCATGCACTTAACCTTGCAGGGGAGGGACTGTCACTGTCACCCTCTTCTATGGGCAAATGTGTGTAAAAATCAGGCTGTGTAGATTTAGAAGCAGCAGGAAATATGGCCATTTAAGTGACAGCTGGCAGCAGAGGGAAGGGCCAAAACTATAAAAAGCTTACAGAAGAGTTGTTAAAGCATGGGGAGTGGGAGAGTGGTAGGAGTAAATAGCTCCATACACCTCAATGCAGTATAGTCATTCGTTTTTCTAATGATGATCCTGACTCATCAAGAAAATTTTAAATTATGTTTACTATGCTCTATTTAAGAAAGGAACATTTGTAATATGTTTGGAAAATATGTCCATGAAAAATGGCTAAAATAAAACTGTTTAGTGTTTAAAGGGCTAAGTTTGTATTATCTAGAAAAGACATGTAAGTAGAGCACTTCATTTGATTATTCTTTATTCTTTTAAGTGTTCTAAACAGTGAAAAGAAGAGGTTTTTTCAGCTTTGGAGTAATAATTAGAGTTTGTATTAAACTTCAAACATTTGGATTAATTTGGGAGGAACTTAATATAAGATAAGAAAGGGTTTTTTTTTTTTTAAAGCATATTTATAGGTTTGATATAGCCCAGATCAATAAATATAGAACCAAGTCACATATTACCCAGAGCTGTTTTTACAGGTACTTATACCTATTTTATAATGAGTAGATGAGAATATGTAGTTAACATTTATTACATAATAGCTTGAATTTAAGTGATGCTGTAGGTCTTTGTTTGTAAAGTGTTTTGTAATTTCTTCCTTGCTACAAATTTTTGAGGTAGTTAGTAGAAGTTATTGTTAGTCCCATTTCATGAATGAGTTAAGTAGCACAGAGGTTAAGGCACTTGCCACACAGCTGATTAGTAACATAGCTGGAGGCTTCCTGTCTTTTTATGTCAGGTTGTTTTGAAACTCTTGAATTCTAGCTCAGTGAGCAAGGTGCTGTTCATTCTAAATGCTTCCATGTATTTGAGTATCTCCTGTTCTTCCCTCTATTGTATAAATTCTCCCTTACATGCCTTTTTTTATTTGAGGTAATTTTCTCCATTCTTTCCTTTCTCATTTCTCCCAATGTATCCCTCTTTTTTTTACCTTTCCATTCTTTTGATAGCGTCCCAATATAATAGATTCATTCCATTCTCTCTGTCCAAATAGACTTCTTCTAACTGCTCTAATTATGATACAGTTTGTGGGGGCTACATATGCCATTGTCTTATATATAGTAGTATAGTAGTGGTATACCCAGCTAAAGAAATTTAGCCTTATTAAGTTCCTTATCATTTCTCACTCATGTTTACCTTTTTATACTTTTCTCATATCTTCTATTTGAATGTCTTATTTTCTAGTTAGCTCTCATCTTTTCATTGGGAATGCTTGGAATTCTTCATTTCATCAAATGGAGAATTTTTTTTTCCCACTGTAAGATTATATTCAATATTGCAGTATAGGTTGTAATCTTTTGCCTTCTGGGATATCTTTTCAAGCCCTCTACTCCCTTATTGTGGTAGGTACTAAATTTTGTGTGATTCTAACTGTGGTTCCAATATTTGAATTATTTTTTCCTTTCTCGCTCCTTATAGTATTTTCTCCTTGTCTTGGGAAAATTAAATAAGAATGCTAGAAGAAAAATTGGGGATATGAGAGCTATGGAAAAAAATATGAAAAGAGAATTAACATCTTGGTAAAAGATAAACAAATACACACCCATATAGCCTTAAGAAAATAAATTCTTAAATCAGAATTGGCAAAATGGTTTAAAAAAAAAAAAAAGGGTTACTGAAGAAAATAACTCTGTGACTGACCATCCACTGCCCCATTGTCTGCAGACTTCACTGTCTAGCTATTGTCTATCTTCCTAAGCATCCTTGGCTGAAAAAAAGTGGTTAACTGTGACTTTTTGCTTTTGGGGGAAAAGACAAAAAATTGGTACCTCTTGATTCCTTCTCATATAGGCTGTGAAGATGATACTACTATAGTCAGAGATAGATTATCTCAAGATTAACTGAGTCTTTGCTTTTTTTCCCTCCCTTTCTACTTGCTACCTTTTGGCCATAGTACTTAATCTGGACTCACTTGGGACATAGCAAGAAGAGGAGTTTAAATTTAAATTAGTAAGTTTGGTCATCTATTAGCTCCTTTGATAAAAAGTTTGGTGGGGAAGGATTTGAAGATAAGTTAATCTAAGTTTTCATGTTTTTATACATTTTAATTTTCCATACTGTCTTTCTTATTATCAATGTGTGATCATATCAATCAATGTGTATTTATTAATGTGCTATCCTACACTAAGCACTTTGTTAAACATTAGGTGTAAATAGAAAAATGAGACAGTCCTTGTCCTTGAAGAGTTTACATTAAGCTGTTATTCCTGAACTTCCTGGCCATATCTCTGTTAAATAATTTTAATGGAGGTAGATTTGTTCTTCATTAAATGGTGCTTTTTTCTTCCTTGTTCCCTCTCTGTTTCTTGTTCTCTCTGTTGAGCAAGATGCAAATTTACTTGCTAAGCCACAAATCTTTTGTTCCTTATTTTTTATTTCAAGAGGAACTGTGCAGTGGATTTTGTCTATATCTTCTAACTTGTTTCTTCCTTTCTGGTTCAGTGCATTTTTGCTGTGCTGAACATCAATGACTCAAATACCCTTAAATTCAAATACTGAGTACTCTTTAAGAGACTATTCCCTGATGAAAAATTTGCCAGATTTGAGCCCTATGGCTGAAATGAAAGAACTTAATTGTGGTTAATTTTCTCATTATAGAAATTTAGGACTGTAGGATCATAGGATTTACAACTGAAGAGACATTGAAGATCACCGAGTCCTCCTTCCCCTTCTTTGCTTTTTTTTTTTTTTTTTTTAAATAATGTAATACTCCAATGGATCAATGATCTCAATGATATGGATATTTCTTTCAGGGATATAAAACATAGCTCATCTTTGCCTGGCCATCTTGTGTAACTTCCATTCCATTTCTTTCTTACAGTGTGTTGGTTGAGGGATCTTCTCTTTCTGTTGACAGAGCTCTTCATCAATTGTCCCTTTTTCTTGTTATGTAACTTGGTCTTTTTTTTTCTTTTTCTAGTCACATTTTTCTGTTGACATCCTTTATACCACTTCTGCATAATTATCATTTATGTTATAGTCAACCCAAACTGCTCATGTCTTATCGTGTGCCCCTTCATTGCTTTTTGAATTATTCTCCATTTCAGATTTTTGCATTTCATGACTTGTAGCCAAACAACATCATTAAAAGGAAGGATTAGTGTTGATGTTACAAAAACGAACTATTGTTTCAGGAAAAGGCTTGGAGTCATTAAAAGAAATACTGGAAATTTTCCCAAAAATTTCCCAAAATTTCCCACCCTTCTGTCTAGTTCTGGGCCAAGCTGTTTGTCTATATGTATTGTCTGTCTTTGGTACATATATACTGATGGATGAGCTCTAATTAACTGTGTTATTTAGTCTGAATTAAAGACATTTTTCATTTAGTTAGTTTTTCTGTTAAAGTTAAAGTTTGTTCTTTTGAATGATTGTAGATCCCATTTAAGAAGCTCTGCAGTATTCCAGGTCTTGATTTAATCAACACAGTGTCATTTGAAAATAGCATCAAGAGTACCTCATCTATAGGGAATCCTTTAATTGAGACTGCATTGGACTTCCTTTGTGAAAGTAGTGGCCGTCTTTGGTGAGCATATGTTTTCTTGTTTTATGTCTTGATTAATATTAATCAGGTTATCAAATAATGTAATCACTACACTTTTTGAAGTTTCTTTGATGATTTTGACATTTGCATTCATGTAAAAGATTTTGTTGAAGGAGAGCCTCTAAAATGACATTCTGTTTTATCAAATCAAGAGTTTTTTAATGGTCAGCAAAAAAGTTCAGTAGGATCCTTATTCTCTTCACTTTTCAGTCAGTTATGTAATTGTAAAGATATGGTTTGCTGTGGAATGTTTTTTGTGAAATCCTATCCCAGAGGTGTGTGTATATGTGTAAATAATTCTCTCTCTCTCTCTTTAGGAACTGGGAATATTAGTTTTATTTTTTGTTTTTGTTTTTTTTTCTGGTGTGCTCTCTCTCTCTCTCTCTGTATATATGTATATAAATTCACTTTTTGAATGCACATTTCTTTGATTCATGTTGGGAGAAAAAAATCAGAACAAAAGGTGAAAACTATGAGAGAGAAAAAAAAACCCAGAAAAGTGAAAATAGCACGTGTTAATTTATATTCAATCTCCACAGTTTTCTTTTTGGATATAGAAGGTATTTTCTATCATAAAGTTTATTAAGATTGCCTTGGATTACTGAACTGTTGAGAAGAAGCAAGTCTATCATAGTTGATCATTGCATGATTTTCTTGTTACTGTATATAATGTATTCCTGGTTATGCTTGTTTTATCCAGCATCAGTTTGAGTAAATCTTTCCAGGCCTTTCTAAAATTAGCTTGTTCATTATTTTTCATAGAACAATAATGCATCATTAGTTTCATACACCATAACTTATTTAGCCATTCCCCAATTGATGGACGTTTATTCATTTTCTAATTCTTTGCCACTGCAAAAAGAGCCACTGCAAACATTTTTGTAAAAAATGGACATGTAAAAAAAATTAGTACATGTAGGAAGGTTAGGTAGGAAGGGTTGGTAGTTTTTGATATTCCTAGTCACTTAATTTTGGTGATGATGATGTTTGAATTTTCAAGGATAATACCTTGAAAATTAGTACTTCAGAGCCCTCAAAATTTTGTACCTCCAGTATACACCAATACACTTATTCAATTTTCTCTATGTTTATTTTCCTCCTGTCATTTTTACTTTGTCTGGTAAAGCATTAGGATTGTGATGTTGAGGACAAATATCATGGCTGCCCTGTCCTCAGTGATGAAAAGCATATTATTTTTATTTTATTTATTTATTTTTAATAATGGCTTTTTATTTTTCCAAATACATGCAGAGATCATTTTCAGCATTCATTTTTGTAAAAAAAAAAAAAAAAAAAAAAAAATTTGTTCCAAATTTTTCCCTCTCTCTTCCCCCTATCTCCCCTTTCTCCCCCCGCCTTCCCTGGACAGCAAGTAATTGAATATAGGTTAAATATGTGTAATTCTTCTAAACATATTTCCACATTTATCATGCTGCACAAGAAAAATCAGATCAAAATGAGGAAAAAAATGAGAAAGACAAAACAAGTTAACAAATGACAGCAACAACAAAGGTGAAAATAGTATGTTGTAATCCACGTTCAGTCTTCATAGTTCTCTCTCTGGATATGAATAGCTCCCTTCATCACGAGTCTATTGAAATTGCCTTGAATCAACTTATTATTGAAAAGAGCCACATCCATCACAGTTTGATCATCACATAATTTCTTGGTGTGTTCAATGTTCTCTTGGTTCTACTCACTTCACTTAGCATCAGTTCATTTAAGTCTCTCCAGGCCTTTCTGAAGTCATCCTGATCGTTTCTTATAGAACAATAATATTCTATTTGATTCATATACTATAACTTATTCAGCCAATCCCTAAATGATAGACATCCACTCAATTTATAATTCCTTGCTATTACAAAAATGACAAGCATGTTATTAAAAAACAAAAAAAACAAAAAAAACCCTTTTCCTCTTTTCATCATTTTGTTGTCTTTCTAGTTTCATTCTCAGATGTCTTAAGTTATTGCTTAGTTAGGTCTCCTACAACACTTCCTTTAAACTTTCTTTTCTTATCCACTACCTCTAGTTTATGAGGTGATACTGCTCATAATCTTATAATCTTCAACCATAGTTATCCAAAAGATTTTTCAAGAAATTTATATTCTTAGTCAGTATTGTTCTTGGCTGCCATCTCTCTCTTTTTTGGCAGGAAGATCAAGTATTTGCTAGCCAAGGTCATTCTTGGTTTTTTTTTTTTTTTTTTTTTTTTTGGGGGGGGGGGGATTGGTCTCCTAATATAATTGGTTAGATTTCTTTATTTTTAAAATCAAATTTTATTATCTTTTGTTTTTATATCAGAGTCATTTCTGTATTTATGCCCTCCTAGGATCGAACTATCTCATGTAAAAAAATAAAAAGTTAACTAAAAGCAATCAGCACAGTGATTATAACTGCCAGTGCAAGCTATATTCTGCCCTACTAGTTCCCCTTCCCTCTATCAAAAAGAGGGGAGAAGGTAGAGAACAAACATTTATATAGTGCCTGCTATGAGCCAGGCACCATGCTAAGTGCTTTTTCCAGATATTATCTCATAATGATATTGGGTGAGGGATGGGTAATGTATCAGTTAAACCTTATGAAAGTTGTTCTAATTAGTGTTGATAACCTTTGCTTAATTCATTTTCTTTTCTTTTCTTTTTAATAGAATATTTGTTTAATGAGAAGAGAAAGGAAAAAGAAGTCAAAATTGACTCAGTAGAAAGCAGAAGTAGGACTAATCAAAACATCATGTAACAGTATACCCATAATATTGGGCCACAGTTCACCACAAATACACACAGGGTCTTTGGGTAGGGGAGAGTTGATACACACATATAGATATCATATTGGGAAAGAAAAATCAGAACAAAAAGGAAAAACTATGGGAGAGATAAAAAAAAAAAAAAACCCAGAAAAAAAAGGTGAACAAAGCATGTATTGATTTACGATTTACATTTAGTTTCCTTAGATCTTTTTCTGGATACAGATAACATTTTCTGTCCAAAGTGTATTGGGATTGCTTCAGATCTCTGAATGGTTGAGAAGAACCAAATCTGTCATAGTTGGTCATCGCACATTCTTGTTGTTGTGTTCAATGTATTCCTGGTTCTGCTTGTTTCACTCATTATCAGTTCATGTAAATTTTTCCAGGCCTTTCTATAATTAGTTTATTCATTATTTTTTGTATAACAATAATATTTCATTACCTTCATATACCATAGCTTGTTCAGCCATTCCTCAATTGATGGACATCCAGTAATTCATTTTCTATTATTGAATATCATTAATTATTTGAAGGTATTAGAGTTTTAAAATTGTATGCCATAACTTTTAAAAATTTTAACCTTCTAAGTTTGTCTTGTTTAAAGATCAGAAACTAATTCAAGAGTGATTTCTACATCAATAAAGAAGTTGTTTCTGTTCTGTTAAAATACAATCAATTTCATTTCTTGTATTTTTATGTAATACTTACTGTTTCAAGTACCTCCTCATTTTTTTCTCCCAAGAAAGTATTCATGACATACAGACTTGACTGAGTCTTCTGGTGGATAGTCTCCAAACTTTTGACTTATCTCATTCTTTATTCTTGAATTATGTTTTCTCATATATTTCCCAGACCATTCTTTCCTTTGCCTATGTTTGAATTGAAATTCCTAATTACCAAAATATATGTTGACTTAATTTGGAAGATTTTTATCAAGTTGTTCATAGAAATTTTCTGCTTTCTCATCATTTGCATCTTGTGATAAATAAGGTGTAGGTATTTACCTAGTAGCCTTTTTACATGCATATATATATTTTGTGTGTGTGTGTGTGTGTGTGTATAAAGTATGAAATGACCAAATATCCCATGAAATGATGCTTCTTGTTGCCTTTGAATGCACGATAAAACCAATAGTGATAGATATATCCTTGATCTTGCCATCATCTACATTGTTTCCACTTCTATAATTAAGTCAGAAATTTTTTTTATCAGACTGGAATCACTCTTAAGATCATTACATCACTCTCTATAACCTTATTGCTCTTTATTTCCATTGTGACTTATAATCCTTTTATCTATTAGTATTGTTATAAGACATCACATCTGCGGTCCTCATTCTTGTCCTTTTCCAGTATTTAATTCTTTAGTTTACCAATTTAACTTTACCTTTTACTCTCTGGTCCCTTATTCAACTGTATTATCACAGCTTACACCTTGCAAAACTACAACCCTAGATTATTTTCACCATCCAGTTCGCCCAGTTCTGGTGAGAGTCACTCAACCATGCTGACTGTTTCATTACAAATTTATTATTTAATCTAAACTGGCCCCTCACTATAGCAAGACAGTTTTATTCAGTTCTTTAATTGATGTACCACTCACCAAAGCAAGTGTTCCAGACTCTCTCTTCTCTCTCCATCCTCACAAGGAAGGTTCCTACCATGTACTTTTATTTTGCCAGGAACTCCGTTTTTTCCCCTTTTCTACATCTCAGTACATTTTGACATTATTTCCCATTGTCTCTTCCTTTATTCCAGTCTCTCATGAAGAATTGACCTGTGTTTTTTCCAAAGCTAACCCTTTTCTGTGAATCTTTCATTCCATCCCCTCCTATCTTCTATGCAGATTGTCCCCATTGTCATTTCTTTCTAATTTCCAAATTCCAAGTCCACTGATTCCTTCCCTGTTACTTGAATATGCCCAAGTTTCTCTTATTAAAAAAAAGCAAAACTTCACTACTTCCTAATGTCTGCTGTCCTATATTTCTCCTTCTTTTCTCAGAAGCCAACTACACTTGGAGATTCCAGTGTCTTTCCTTTCACTCTTTTCCAAATCCTCTGTAATCTGGTTGCTGATGTCACTCAATTGAAATTGCTCCTTCCAAAGTTGCCAGTGAGCTCTTAATTGCCAAATGTAATGACCTTTTTTCCCAAAATCTCATCCTTTTGGATCTCTCCGCAACATTTCACACCATTAACCACTGACCACCTACTCCTGAATCCTCTCTTTTACCTGGATTTTTGTAACACAACTTTCTGCTAGGTCTTCTTCTTTTTGCCTAATTATATCTTCTCTTTACTTTACTCTTGCCTTCTTACTTGTACCATAGCCCTTAACTGTAATCCCAAGACTCTGTCCTAGACCCACTTCTCTTCCATCTTTTAATGCCTATCTTTGTAACTTCAGCAGCCACGTTGGCATAATTGTTTCAATGACGGTGACTCTCAGCACTATAAATCCCTCTCTGGTCTCTCTCCTGAACTCCAGTCAAGGAGCACCAGCTGCTTATTGGATGTTTAAAACTGGATGGATTATAGGCATCTTAGGGCAAACATTTCAAAATAGAACTTTATCTTTTCCCTTGAATCCATCCCTCCTCCTCCAGACATCACTTTTTCTCTATGGAACACACTATCATCCTTCCGGTTACGTGGGGTCATTCTTGAGACCTGGTTCTTATAACATTTAACCAATCAGTTGACAAATCTTCTTGTTTCTACCTCTACAACATGCCTTGCATCCATTCCTGTTTCTCCATTCACATTGCTACCATCTTAGTTTAGCTTCTAATGGTGTCTTGCCTAGATTTTTCCAATAGCTTCCTAATTGGTCTCAGGCCTCAAGACTCTCCCCATTCCAATCCATTCTCCACATTGCAATTTTCTTAAAGTGCAAATCTGACCGTGATATTCCCCAGCTTAATAAACTCCAGTGGTTTTCTGTTCCCTTTAGGACCAAATATAGACTCTGTTTAACATTAAAACTCTTCACAACCTGCCTCTATTCTATCCTTTCAACCTTATTTTCTATCATTCTGTTCCTACTCCAGTCCAGCCAGAATTGGCTTCTTTATTATTCTCACACACCGCATCTCATTTTCTGTCTACAGCATTTGTACCTGCTGACCTCTTGCTTGGAATCAATGCCCTTCTCAACTCTGTACCTGGCTGCTAGTTTCTACCCATGCTCAGCTCAAGCATTACTTTTTACATGAAGGTTTTCCTGATTTCCCAGCTGTGAATGCCTTTGTCCCAAAGTTATTTTCTGTTTATATTTTACATGTCTCTATATGTGCATGATGTTTCTCCTTGCAGAATCCTTAAGGGCAGGGATTTTTTTACTTTGGTCTTTGTATCCCCCACAGTATCAGGTAAATAGGCAAATATAAGAGATGACAGAATTTTTGATGGATTGAGTTCTGTCATCTGTTGTATTTGCCTCTTCAAAGAGAATCTGTGAGCCAATTTTCCATTTACTAGAAGCTTCTTCTGTTTTCTTGTCTTATTTGTTTTTAAAAATTTGTTTTATCGTTGCCTTTTGTTTTTACATCAGTCATTTCTGGAGGAAGAACAACTGGCCCTGATGACAAAGAGCAGCAGTTGAACACACCTGGCAATGCATTTAACACTGTGTCCTAGTGGTTCTCTTCTGATCTGATATTTTTCATTTCATCCTCTGCATGGAAATTGATTGTCTTTTCCTTGAATTTATGGCAAATAAGGAGAAGAAACTTGGGTATGGCCTGGGGGATACCCTAGACTTATAGTAAAGAAAATTTTCAAGGGTTCAGAGGAAACATCAATACGACAATGGCTAAGAATGAAATTCTGATGACAAAAAGGGAGGCAATTTCACTGAGGCAGAAAATAGGGTTTGTGTGAAGACACTGATGTGGATGCACAAGGATCTCACCAAACCATGTAGATATTTAAAAGAAATATACAGAAGGTGGAAATATGGCCCGATCACAGGATGAATATAAGTGTATGGCCCAGCTCTGCACAAAGAATATCAGGAATATCAAAGCACAGATTCTTTAATGGCTGGCAGAGAAATCTAGGGGCCATCCAAAAAGGATCTTTTATTAAAGTCAAATTGGGAGTGAAAAGAGCGTGCAGAACTGACAGGGAGGCAGCGGCTGGCCTGTGCGTTCTGATTTTGCGTCTGTGTTCTTTGTCAAGGAGAATGAGTACCAGGGACTTGGTACTGAAGCTAAGTAATGAGGCAGACAGTAAGAGAGCACTTGGCTCTCTTGATGAATGCCAGTCACCTGGCCCAGATGAACAACATCCTCTGATACTAAAGAGCTGGCAGATGGGACTGCTGAGCCACTGTTAATGGTATTTGAAAGACCATGGGCAAAGGAGAGGTCACAGAGGATTTACAAAAAATAGAAGGAAATGGAGTCTGCAAACTATAGGCCAGTGTATTTCCTGGAAAATCCTAGAATAGATTATTAAAAAATATGGTGAACATCTAGAAGAGGAAACAGTGACTATAGGGAGCTGTGGCTTTATCCAGAACAGGTCATACTGGACTAATTTCATTTCCTTTTTTTTTTTTTTTTTTTTTTTGATGGGATTGTTAAATTACTATTGTAGGTGAGGGCAATATTGTGAAGGATTTGGTTTACCTAGATTTTAGTAAAGTTTGTGATAAAGAATCTCATACTCTTGTTATAGAGAAGATATGGCTTAGATAGGAAGGTGATTAAATGGGTTCAGAACTGTTTGGATGACTACTTGGAGTGATTATTGGGTTATTGTCAAGGTAGCATAAGGTTTTGGGCAAAGTGCTTCAGGAATCTGTGCTGGTTTCTAAACAATTTATCATTTTTATCAATGTCTTGGAAAGAGGCACAGATAAAGTTCGTCACATTGACTGGGGGCACTAAGCTGAGACGGATAATCAACACAGTGGACAACAGGATCTAAAAGGATCTTGATAGCCTAAAGCATTGGGCTGTCTCTAATAAGAAATTCAGTGGAGATAGAACAGTAATATCTTATAATTGGGTATAAAAAAATCAACATCACAAATACAAGATGGGAGAGATGTGGTTAGGCAGCAGTTCTGGGGGAAAAAATCTGGGGTTTTTATTGGACTGCAAGCTCAGTATGAGTCAGCCATGTGATATGCCAGCCAAAAAGGCTAATGCAAAAAAAATCCCAGATTTAGAACTTAAAAAGACTTTAAAGACTAATGAGTCCAGTTCTCCATTATACAGATCGGGACACTGAGGCACAGAGTTTAAAAGATTTCCAGCATAACATGGCTTTTAGGGGTCAGAGGAAGGACTTAAACTTATATCTTCCTGACCCCTCGGTTAAGCATCCACTATGTCTTGCTTCTCCTCTAGACTCTTGGATTGCATTCAGAGAGACAAATAATAATCTCTAGGATTAGGGAAGTCATGGTACCATTGTAATCTGCCCTTGTCAGACCTCATCTGGAAATTCAGTTCTACAGATACTGGTTTAAAGCATATACTAATGGAAAACCATTGGATTAGTCAAATTGATAGGGGGGAATAACAAAATGAGCAATGTTTGAGAAACTGTGGAAAAACAAGTACATTAATGTACTATTGGGGAGTGTAATCATTCCAGAAAATAATTTGGTACTCTGCCTCTCAAATTGTTGTCAGTAATTAAACATTAAATGTTTAAATATTTTAAACATTAAATGGTAGACACTTTAAGTGTGACAGGCACTGGGATACAAAAAAAGGTAAATGACAGTGCTGTCCTCAGGGAGCTCTCAATCTGATGGGGGAAATAGCATTTATGCCAACCTATACAAACAAGATAAAAACAGGATAAATTGGAGATAGTCAGCAGAGGGAAGGTGTTAAAATTAGTATGGATTGGGAAAGGCTTCCTGTAGAAGGTGGGATTTTTAGCTGGGACTTTAAAAAAGCCAAGGGGAAGCCAGGAATTAGAGCTGAGAAGGGAGAGTATTCTAAGCAGGGTGATGCAGCCAGAGAGAACATTTGGAGTCAGGGGATGCAGCATCTTGTGCCAGGAAGAAGCAGGGGCTGTTGTCACTGGATCATGGAGTATGTGATAGTAAACTGTAAGAAGTAAGGTAGCCCTGATTGCCTCACCCCCCCCCCAACCCCCCAAAAAAAGAAAGAAAAGGAAAGTCTAAAAAGAGTGGAAAGGTAAAGGTGGCAAGTATGTGTGTGTGTGTGTGTGTGTGGGGGGGGGGGTTATGAAAGGCTTTAAATGCCAAATGGGATTTTGTATTTGATTCTGGAAGTGATAGAGAGCCACTGAAATTTGTTGAATAGGAATGACATGGTCAGATCTTCTGTGTAAGAGATCACTTTAAATGGAGGGTGGACTGGATTGGGTTGAGATTTGGGATAGGCAGACTTATCAGCAGGCTATTGTGATAATCTAAGTGTAAGGTGAGGAGCTGCATCAAGGCTGTGCTGGTATCAGAGGCAAGAAGGAGACTTATGCAAGAAGTGTTAGCAAAGGTAAAAATCAACAGGCTTTGGCAACAGATTGGATCCGTAGGGTGAGGTGAAAGGTAGTAAGGAGTTGAAGATGACAGAAGTGGATGACTTGGATAATGGCAGTGCCCTTGACAGTCATAAGGAATTTGGAGAGAAAGATAATCAATCACAGAACTTTCAGTTCAAGATGTCTTAGAGGTAATTGAAGATGCAAGACTGGAGGTTCGGGCTGGATTTGTAGATTGGAGTATCATCAGCATAGAGATAATGATTATATCCATAGAAGCTAATGTGAGATCACCAAATGAAATGTTATAGAGGGAGCAGAAAGCCCAGAATAGTGCAGCCATGGGGAGTACTCTCTGAGGTCTTAATGGAAATGAAGACCTAGTAGAGAAGCCTGAGGAGAGAACCACACGAGAATAATGTCAAGAAAACCTAGAGGAAGGTGACTGACCATGTCTAAGACTGCACAGAGGGCAAGAAGGGTAAAGATTTAGAACAGGCTATTGGATTGAGCAATGTCAGATCATAAATCTGGAGAACATGATTTTGGTTGAATGTTGAGGTCAGAAGCCAGATTGGAGAATTAAGGGAGGGAGAGGTAACGAAGTGGAGACATTGGTGTATATATGGTACCTTTTAACCCCACCACTATTAGGCTTATACCTCAAAGAGGACAAGAACCTGTGTGTATAAAAATGTTTATAATAGCTCTGTTGTGGCAAAGAACTAAAAACAAAATGCTTATCATTAGTTGAATGAACAAATTATGTCAAATACTATTGTACTTTAAGATTTGGTGAAAGTAGTAGTTTTGGAGAAAACTGGGAACACATATAGTAACTGAAGAAGTGAGCAGAACAAGGAGAATTTATACAATAATGTAAAGATAAACAATTTTGAAAGACTCATGAACTTTCATCCCAGTGTGAAGCAAAATGTTTTGTATTATTTGGACATGAAAAATGAGAGAATTTGTTTTGCTTGAGTGCATATTTGTTACTCGGATTTTTTGTTTGTTTTTAGGGGGGGTATTAGGAACTAAAAAATAGATTTTTGTTAATTGAAAACATAATTTTTGAAAGACATTGACAAGCTGGAGAGGCCTCCACGAGTTTGAAAGGCCTTGCAGTCATGGAAGGGTGCAGACAAGACTTGGTAGTTGAGCTATAAAGTATGTGAGCGGCTATCCAGTGTATCATGAATTAAACTTGTTTTTGACCCCAAACGCAGGACTGAGAGCAGTAGGTAGTAGCCACAAAATGGTCAGCTGAGCCTAGCTGTGAGGAAAAACTAATAGCTCTGCCCGATAGTAGAATGGGCTGCCTCGTTAACTCTGCTTTGTGGGGTCTCTCTCTAGATTACAGGGACTTCTAACTTGGGCATATATCAGGAGGTATATAGATAGATTTCAGAGGGATTATGAACTTGTTTTTTTGAGGGGGGAATTAAATCTTTATTAGGATATCATCCAGCTATTTAAAAACATATTTTGAAGTAGGATCCATAGGGACTTCACCAGATTGCTAAAGGGTTCATGGTATAAAAATGGTAAAGAATCTCTGGGTTTGTTGGCTATGGGGTTTCCTTTCAGTTTTGTCATGAATTGGACTAGATGTCTTCTGAAGTTCTCTTCCAAATGCCCAGATTCTGTAATTTGTAGTAATTTATCCTCTTATTGGTAATTCAACCATGAATTTTACATGTTAACTACTAATCATTCAGGTTAGATTTACATCCAGTCTAAAAAATGAATAATTGCCAACCCCTTTTTGTCCACTTTCTGCTACTCTTACAGATCTCACTGTAAAAGTGGAAAAGGACCACTGAGGCCCAGTTTGTTTTTCCTTTGTTTTGTGGGTTACCATGGCCAAAGACTTCATCACCTTTTGGCCAGCCTCTTCATGATGAGCCTTTGAATTCAGCTGGACTGCTCCTTGGAACATAGAATCTGTTTCTGAAACTATTCTCCAAGCTTTTCTAGCATGGTAGCATCTGCCAGATGTCACACCTTTGGAATAGTCTTTGAGCCCCCAAGAAAAAGTAGAGGGGGAGAGAGGAAAAGGAGGAGAGAGACAGATGAAATAACTTCCCTAAAAACATCCAGAGTGAGCAGCAGAGCCATTTCGTGACATTTAAATCAAACTGCTTGAGTCCAGAGTACTTTCCACAGTGCCAGAGCTGTCCTTGAGTGGCTTATGATGAGATGGCATATACTGTCACCCTTCTTACAGCTTGTGGGCCATTTCAGTGCAAAGGGGGAAAGCCCTCTGCTCGAGGGCTGGCTTATCAGCACACTGACTTTGGAGAAAAAAACTAAGGTTCAGAAAGGACAAGTCATTTGCTTCTAGTCACACATGAGTAGCACCAGTACTAGAATTCAGGCCAGCGTTTTCTCCTATACCATTATGAATAATCACATCATTTTCTGGCCTTGCAGACACTCTTTGTAATCCCTACAGTTAGATGAGGTGGATACTTGTTGGCCAGCTCCTCACCAGCCTGTGCACCCAGCTTTAGGCTAGGAGAAGACACCAACACAACTTCCAAAGGAAGTTGATGATATAAAGGAGATATAATTTGGTCAGGAGTTCTGGAAGGTAGATTATATTATTATAGAGAAAAGAAAGGGAAAAAATGGTTGGAGAAACAAAAGCCCCAGAAGAAAAGGAAGCTGTAGGTTGCCAGTTACTTGATGATTTAAAATCAGCTTGCTTTTGTTTTAGATTACAGATGTCCTAACTTTTGTGATAATATAGATAATATACTTTTCCTGCTTTGTCCAGGATATCTGAAAACCCATCTCCCTTTTTTCTCTCCAACTTGTTTCTGCTCTCACTCTTTGCTGACTTGTTTCACTTCTTCCCCTGCAGTTATGAGCTTTGAGATGGAGAAGGAAATTAAGGTCACAGGATACACTATATTAGTTGTATAGTAGTTAACTTTCTACTGTATGCATATACGTATTTATCATGTGTTCTCCTAGCACTTTGTTTTACATACTTTTCCTTCTAAATTGTGTTTATGTGTTTTAAGTGCCACATCTTCCCTACTAGAACTGAATTTCTTTAAGGCAGGAACGATATTATATTTGTCTTCTCCAGAACTCAGCACAGTGCATTGTACATACTAGGTGCTAGGTTTGAATGAATACTCCAGACAGGGCATCCAGTTTCTGTTATTGGACCTAGTAATATAGAAGGGAAGGATGATTCTTGACTTGGCCCGCTTTTAGGAAATCCCACTGGAACTGGCAGGTTGCCTGTTACGCTTTCAGATAATTCCAGAAGTTTACTTGCTTCTACAAGCCCACAGATCCAAGCTCCCCAGAATAGAGAATGACGGTGACTAAGACAGTGGACACCATTTGCTTCTCTGGAATCTGCTCACTCAAGATAAAAGAATACATAAACATTGTGCATCCAATGCTACATGGTTTATCATTTCTCTAATCTTTAGTGCTTTGAAAGATCTGTGACTTTAGTACTGTGCCTATTCCCAGGATGTACATCACACCTCTATTGATACCTTAGTTTTCATGATTTCCTGTGGCCAAAAAAATTCATCATTCAGCCTTCTAGTGATGAACGTCTTTGAACTTGGATTATTCCTTTGACCACAGACAACTTATTGCTGCACTTGGCTTTGAAGGCTCTCTGGTTTGGTAAGAACTGTCAGAATGTGTTCGTCATTGAATCTAGGGCTCATGATACTATAAGACTTTGAGTAGGACTATATTTAGGGAATTTTGGAATCATTTTAGAATCATAGATTTTTTTTTTTTAAACCGGAAGGGACCTCATTGCCATTTAGTCTAGCCCTCTCATTTTATAGAGGAGGAAATGAAGGCTCCATAAGGGGAAGTGACGTCGTCAGAGCCACTTGGTAAGGGGGTGACAGTCAGGACCAAAAGTCAAGTCTCTTAATTCTGATCAGATGCTCTTTCTGCTCTAGTATATCACCTTTCTTGAGAAATGTTTTCCATGTTTTCTTTACTATAATTCTTCATTATTTCCCAGAATTGGCAATGATGTTTTTTTTTCTCCATACTTCTAATGAACTGATTATGAGGCCCATCTTGTCAAATATCATGGACTGATATATATATTTATTTAATAGCCTTTTATTTACAGGTTATATGCATGGGTAACTTTACAGCATTAACAATTGCCAAACCGGCAATTGTTAATGCTGTAAAGTTACCCATGTATATATCCTGTAAATAAAAGGCTACTAAATTAAAAAAAAAAAAAAACAATTGCCAAACCTCTTGTTCCAATTTTTCACCTCTTACCCCCACCCTCCCCTAGATGGCAGGATGACCAGTAGATGTTAAATACATTAAAATATAAATTAGATACACAATAAGTATACATGACCAAAACGTTATTTTGCTGTACAAAAAGAATCAGACTTTGAAATATTGTACAATTAGCTTGTGAAGGAAATCAAAAATGCATGTGTGCATAAATATAGGGATTGGGAATTCAATGTAATGGTTTTTAGTCATCTCCCAGAGTTCTTTCTCTGGGCGTTAGCTGGTGTAGTTCATTACTGCTCCATTGGAAATGATTTGGTTGATCTCGTTGCTGAGGATGGCCAGGTCCATCAGAACTGGTCATCATATAATATTGTTGTTGAAGTATATAATGATCTCCTGGTCCTGCTCATTTCACTCAGCATCAGTTCGTGTAAGTCTCTCCAGTCCTTTCTGAAATCATCCTGTTGGTCATTTCTTACAGAACAGTAATATTCCATAATATTCCTATACCACAATTTATTCAGCCATTCTCCAACTGATGGACATCCATTCAGTTTCCAGTTTCTAGCCACTGGATTGATATTTTTTTTGTTTTTAAGGCTTCCTAGATAGGAATCTGACCTCTGAAGGTTAATGTCAGCCACCTCCTACTCCCCTCATTGTTATTAGGATTCATGCATGCTTGGAGAGTGGGAAAAGGAACTTAATTACTGGGGAGGGGATCTGCAGTCCTGTTTGAATGGCTGGTTGAAAGTTCTGGAACCACCCCTTAGCCTTTAAAAAAATTTTTTTTTCTTATATTTGTTGCCCAAGGGTAGCAAGAGCCCATATAAATACCATCCTCCCCCTGAGTGGTGTGAGGCACTTCTACTTTTGGTTCCACAAGTACAAAACAGACTGGTTTCCATGCAGTAGCTTTTTTGGCATGTGTTGTTCTTTGCTAGAAAAGTCAATTCTTTGAAAGAGTGAGGCATGGTAATTGTAGGTCTATAGCTGTTTAGATATTTACCTTTATAACTTTTAAGTGCTGACTAATAAGTTCTATTTTGTATGAAAATATCAGTGTTATCATGATATAACTTTCATGTATTTGCCTTGAACCCAAAAATGCTTTTTATTGAACTGTGCAGTTGCTGTATTTAGGCTTTGGGTATCACCATCTTTTCCCAGACTTATAACCATAATCAAAAATGTTGAACACTCCCCTGGATCTAGTTCTCCTGGTTGACTGTGGTGGTTTTTTGGAAACCGTAATGGTTCTTGGAGTGAGTACATCTGTGGTAACCTGGGTCTGCATCTTTTCTCTCAAGAGACTCTCTGGTTTAGAAAGTGGCATGGGAAATTGCCTTGTGAGCTGCTCCAATGCAGTCTATGGGGTAAAAGGAGTTTATCTCAGTAAGCTATGCCAGTAGCTTTTATTCATGCATTTTGAGAAGGCTCATTAGTATGTTAGCCAAAGAAAATGTAAATCAATTTTTAGTAAAATCTTTGGATCACATACATAATATAATACTTGGTACTTGAATTAATACTTGGAATCTTAGGAGTTAAAATGCTTTGTAACACTCAACTCTAGGAATTGGGAAACTTATGTTCAGTTTTGTCTGTTACTAACTAGTTGTGTTTCCTTTGGGCAAGTCATTTTCCCTCTCTAGGTGTCAGTTCTCAATTTCCTCTGTCAAATGAAACTTGATATAAAAGTCCGTTCCAATGCTTAAGATTCTTTGATTCCATGTTTATAATACTTTGGGCCCTAATATTTACCCTATAACACTTGTACTTGCCATAGTCACTGTCTTTTGAGTTTGGGGCAATCTAGAGTTTGCAAAGAGCTCAGTATGAACATAAGTAGAATTCTGATTATGCCAAATGCAGATTTGGTTCTTAAAATAACTCCTGTTGGTAGTTTTCAGTTTGTGTGTGGGGTTATAAAAACAAGGTTAGTTCTTTTTAGTTCTTGTGTGTAAGCCTTTTTCCCTTCCCTTTAATAGGAGTTCTTTGCTTCACAAACCATAGCAGACCACATATTCAAAGCAGTTCATGAAGATTTAGCCTTGCAATTTATTTATCCCTGCTCACCAAGAAAGTCTCAAAATTAAATAGTTAGATGCCAGCCTAGGGAACCTAACCCAGTTGATCTTTGAAGGCCTGAAAATCAGAAGGGAAGAAGCATTCTTTGAAGTGTCTCTAAGTTGTTCACTGAAACAAGACTGATGGAAATGAAGAATCAAAAAAGTGTAAAATACCAGTGTGGTCTAATATAACTTTGAGATTTAAGATTAGGTATTTTCCCAAGAAAAGGCCTCATGATGAGTAAGATTCCTGGGAGGAATTTTTGTGGTTCCTTGTCTTTATAGAAACGCCAACATTTAAAAAGAGTCCAAGGAAAAGTTCGGGACACAAACTAGATATTATGGGAAATAGAAAAAATACTGGATTATAATCCTGATTCTCCCACCAGCGAGCTTTGTGACAGGTTACTCAACAGTAATGGACCTAAGGTTTCTCATATGTAGTGAGGGTTAGGACCAGATAAACTTAAAGGTTCCTTCCAGCCCTAGAACCTCGCAAATCTCAAAGCATCATATAAATGAGCTGCTATTGTTATTATTTTGGCAAATGGTGTTCAATAAAATCTTTTTAGAGTGAGTGGGTTGATACTACCAAAACTGTTTGTGGATAAAATCACAATAAAGATCTATGAAATACTGTTTAACATAAAAAAAGACATCACTTCCTCACATTTTTCTAATGTCAAAGGTTAATTTAAAATATTAATGCTGAAAAGATTAATTTAAGATATTAAATCTACTAGGCAAGAATACATGTACATATTGTAATTACTTCCTTTTTACAATTAAAGTAATTGGATTATATTTAATGAGCTATTTACAGTTAATAATTAAAAAAGACTTATCTTTTCAGTATTCCCCATGTGCAGAAAGAGATGGGGGAAATCCACTACCCTGATATAATTATCTTAGCTCAAACTAAACTTGAAAAAGCTACTCTGCTTTTAAGAAAAGGGGGTCAGAATAATATTTTTAAAGGCTTGTATTTCATGAGTAGAGCAGCAGATCACTCGAGCATATGAGGCAAGAGTTCTGATTGATAATCCCAGCCTGGCTTCTTAGTAAACTGTGTATCCTTGGGAAGTCAACTTCATTCTTTGGGTCTCAGCTTCCCTTTTTTCATTTTAATGAAAAGGGGTAGATTTGATCATGGATTCTTAACCTTTTGTGTGTCATGGGCACCCTTTCTTAAATGCATACTTAATACATTTTCAAATACATTTGAAATACATTTATCAAAATATTTTTTTAAAGATGTTAACACTGCAGCACATTGGAGATTACTCTATAATGGGTTTTATTTAGCTCATTTAATAAGAAATAGCAATAAATCACATTTCTTTGTGGTACTCTGGTTGGTAATATTGTCCTTGTGATCCTGTATGATGTAGGGAGTGTAAATTCTATTTTCTCTATTTTACAGTTGAAAAACTGAAGCACAGAGAAATTATGTGATTCACCCAAGGTCATTCAGATAGATGCTGAAGCTAGAACTCAAACCTAGGTCCTCAATGTCAAATTGGGTTCTTTTCCCTAAACTATACTGCCTTTCAGAGATAAAAGACCAGGTACCCCCTCTTCTTCCTTGTGAAAAGATTGGATGGGTCAAATAGTAGCCAAGGAATGAAGCTTAAAGTGATTTTCCAGGACACTGTAGATAAAAGTAGTCCATCAGAAGTGCTAGAAGCTTACATGCTCACCTCTATGAAAACAAGGGTTTATTTTGAAAAGCAGTAGGAGCTGAGCATGTTTTCTGAGGTTGGTGCTTTAAAATAGTGAGTGTTTATGTTGTTGAAAGTGAAACATTTGAGGCCCCAGAGCATCTGGCTAAAGTTGGGTGCAAAGACGGGGAAGTAGTGTGTTATCCTCATTAACACTCTTTCAGTCCTGGTATAAATATGTCAGGGAGGCTTTCTTGTATTAGCATGGATATCCTATTTGGGAAAATCAGCCAGTAAAAGATGGTACCCTTTATATAAATATGGGAAATATGGGTGTACTTGTGAATGACCTTCATGGTCTGCTGCTGCTGATGGTGGTGGTAATAGTAATGAGGATTTGCTTTTAAGATAGTTACAATTTAGATTTTTCACTTAAGAATATTTTGCTCTCATAATACATAGAGTGAAAATATTGAATTGCTTAAATGTCCTGAATAGTAAAATACATGAATATTAAAGTTGTAGAGCACTTGGTTATATACTATTTAACCTCCCATGTAATGAATGCTTCCTTGATAAAACTTTCTCTCTATCCTGATCTGTTGTTCTTTCTGTTGTATTTGTCATGGTATCATTATGTTGTCCTGTACTTCTAATCTTATAATCATCTTTGATTACTTCTCCCTTATTACCTTTTGCTTAACTCCTCACTCCTTTGGCCACTAGTCTGTTTTGCTACCCACATATTCTGCAAACCCACCGCCAGGTTAATCTTCTTATGCTTATCACTTCTACTATTATGAACTTTGAGGAGGTTTTTTCGAGTCTATAGGATAAGGTTAAAATCTTCAGTTCAATATGAAGTAACTCTTCCTTTTTATTAAATTTTTTTAAATGTCTTTTATTTTGTTAGATATTTTAGTTATATGTAAAAATAAGTTTTTAACAATCTTTTTTTTTTTTTTCCTGAGGCAATTGTGGTTAAATGACTTGCCCAGGATCACACAGCTAGAAATTATTAAGAGTCTGAGGACAGGTATGAACTTGGATTCTCCTGACTTCAGGGCTGGTGCTTTATCCACTGCACCACCTAGCTGCCCCCTTAACAGTCATTAAAAAAAAAAAAATCTGAATTTCAAACTTTCTTCTTCCCTCCTGCCCCTCCTCCCTTAAGAAGGTAAGCTATTTGATTTTGATTATACATGTAAGGGTATGCAAGATATATTTCCATATTAGCCATGTTGCAAAAGAAAACACTAAGGCAATAAAAATAAATTTTTTAAAAAGTATGCTTTTGTCTGTATTCAGAATTTATCAGTTTTTTTCTCTAGAGATGATAGCATTTTTCATCATGGGTCTTTTGGAATTGTCTTGGATCATTGTTTTGATCAAAGTAGTTGGTCATCCTTAAAATATTGCTATTAATGTATACAGTATTTTTCTGGTTCTGCTTATTTTACTTTGCATGAGTTCATGTAAATCTTTTCAGGTTTTTCTAAGACCACCATAATCATTTTCCATTACAATCATATACCACAACTTGTTCAGCCATTCCCCAATTGATGGGCATCCCCTTGGTTTCCACTTCTTTGCCCCATGAAAAGAACTACTATAAATATTTTTGTACAAATAGCTCCTTTCACCTTTTCTTTGATCTCTTTGGGCAGTAGACATAATAGTGATATTACTGGATCAAAGAATATGCATATTTTTATAACCCTTTAGGCATAGTTTCAAATTGTTCTTCAGAATGATTGGACTAGTTCACAATTTCTCCAACAATGCATTAGTGTCCCAGTTTTTCATATTCCCTCTAGCATTTGCCATTTTCCTTTTCTGTCATGTTGGCCAATCTTATACTTAGTGAGGTGTTATCTCAGAGTTGTTTTAATTTGCATTTCTCTAATCAGTGGTGATTTAGAGAACTAACCATCTTTCAAACTACAGTCTTCATATATTCTGTACTCCAGCCAAATTGAACTATCATAGATTCGTATATGTAGCTCTTGAGGGGACGTTAGAGATCATGTAGTCTTAACTGCCTGACTTTACAAATGAGAAAATGGAAATAGCCTTTGCTTTTCCACCTCTACTTTTGCTTATATTCTATCTGTGTGGAATACCTCTTCCTTCCTCCCCACCCTCTACCCCCAGCTTTGCAAGTTCACATCTTTTAAGGCATAGCTTAAAGGCTGTCTTCTCTAGAAGCCTTCTTGGATTCTTCCAGCTACAAATGTTCTCATCTGATGTTATATTACTTTTTACCCTTCTTGTATCAATTTTTATTGTGTATATTATCTAGTAGATTGTAAGCACTTTAAGGGTAGGGACTTTGTATATAATAAGCATTCAAAGTTTGATTGAGTAAATGAATGTTACGCATAATTCCTCCCCTCAAGAATTTTAGTTTTATGGAGGCAATAAATTCAAATAAGAATATGATATTCCACTATGAGGCCTGCTGATGGAGAAATTACTTCATGCTGGGGTAATCAAGGAAGGTTTTGAGAATGAAATGACATTTGAGTAGGGCCTTGAAGGATGGGCCGGAATTTTAGAATTGTAGTTTAAAGGCCTCTCAGATCTTTTAATTCAGAGGTGTCAATCTTGGCATTCTAGCTGTACATGAAAGATAAAATGTGTTAAGAAATATTTAAGAAAATAAAAATGCAAAAACAAATAATGTTAATACATTGTCTCTTTAATCAGTAGCTATTATGTACCTAGATGTACAATTTAGGGAGGCCCCTTTTTTTTTAGTTTTATGCCATGGTTTAGTCCAACTTCCTAACCTCCCACATAGTAGAGGGAATTAATCCCTTCTATAAAATTCCCAACATATTACCATCCATCCTCGTTAGTCTTAATGTTTAGGATAGATGGATATAATTAAATTGTGTCCATGGTAATCCCTATCTGTACTCCCATTGAGTCTGTGTATTTTATACATCTAAAACCATTCTGACAAAAGTTCTGTAGGCTTTCCCTAAGGGATCCATTACACAAAAAAAAGGTTAAAAAATCTTGATTTAATGAATAAGGCTGGATTCTTGCTCAACTATGGGCAATTTGACCTCATCTGGAAATCTAATTGATGGCTTGGTGGCAAACAAGGAATTTAGGACCAGCCCAGGTTGGTTTTCTTTTAAGAGTTTGCTTTCCTGGGTTTAGAAGAATTGCACATGTTTGACTTTTTGTTGTTGTTGTTGTTTTTGCTGAGTTATTTGGGGTTAAGTCACTTGCCCAGAGTCACACAATTAGGAAGTGTTAAATGTCTGAGGTCATATTTGAATTCAGGTCCTCCTAACTTCAGGACTGGTGCTCTATCCACTGCGCCACCTAGCTGCCCCCAGAATTGCATATGTTTAACTTATATTGGATTACTTGTCTAGGGAAAGGGGAGGAGTGAGGGAGAAAAATTTGGAACACGAGGTTTTGCAAAGATGAATGTTGAAAACTATCTTCAAATTTATTTTGAAAAATAGAAAACTAGTATTGTTTTTTTTAAAAAGGAGTCTCCTTTTCCAGGTCATTTCTTTTACATCTTTTTTTGGCTCTGACCTGTAATTTCATTAGCCTAGAAAACTCATAGTGAAGAAATTCCCAATTGCCTGTGCATATGAAACAGTATCCATGTTAAGCCAGTTTTACTTCACAATATTTATTTACATTTGCCCTCAGAACCCACTCTGAAAGGTGAGCAGCTCTTTGTTTCTACATCCTGGCCTTTGTTGAGCCAGTAGACAAGATGCCCAACTGTGAGGTTGTTTTTTGATGTTTATGATTGTTTAATTTGGATTGTTCTCACATAGAGTCAGAATAAACTTAGGATTCATTTGGACTCATGACCATTGGTTGAATGTTATACTACACTCTTCCTTATTCTGGATTCATTCAGTCTAGCCACTTTCTTCTTTTGATTTAGTACTGAGAATTTTATTGTGATCATTTTCAATTTCAAGAATTTTCTAGTTGATTAAGTAGGCTATTCAGAGGCATTTCTTTACTCACTACAATCCTTTCTGACCTCTTTGGAGATCCTTATTTGATTTTATGACATCTTTTTTACCTTTCAATTGTATTGTATGGCATTCCCTAATTTTTTAAAAAGATAAATTGAAATTAATATAACTTTAAGACTTGCACAACACCTTTGGTTGGGTAGTGTCAATGCAGTTGGGCAACTACTTGTTCTATAATAGATATGTATCTCAGACTTGTCAATATATCTCTTACCTGTTTTTATGCTAAGCAGCTAGGGGAAAGGACTTATTTCCTTTATTTGTTCTTCCCATGGAGTGGATGGACTGGTGAAATTTGGGTATCTCCTTACAGATTTTAAGTGTCTGATCATCACCTTACCCTTAATTGTAATGCCCCTTCTCACTGTGTATCTAAATTCTATCCTGCTCAGAAGTCTTTCCCAAGGAGCTTCCAAAATTCTTTCCCTCTTTATAATTCTTACAATATCTACATTTGTCAATTTATTGCATAATGACCTTTTGCAATTCCTATTTTATTGAATCTTTTTATTGATTTGTTGAGTTTTCAAACTAGATTTTAAACCTCTTGAAGGGTATAGTTGATTGATAGGGTCACACCTGAAATGCCTGTTATAGAATGTTGAGGTCTCTTTAAACTGTCCTCTTTTGTACTTATTCTAACTTGTATTCCATTTATCTCTGTTTCTGTCTTAGCATCTGATTGTAAGCTCCTTAAAGGTAAGGATGGTGTCTCAATTATTGTATCCTTTCAACACCAAATATATTGTGATGACTCTAGTAGATATTTAGGTCATATTGGTGGTTTGGCCATTACTGGGGAATAAGTGGTAAGTGGTTGTAGTCCAGAGAGACTGACTTTAGACCCCCTTAGTAAAAGGGAGTGGTTTATTCTCTCTTTTGTTTAAGAATTGACCCTCATAAAAGATAATGATGAATGTTGGAGGGATATGGGAAAACTGGGACACTGATAACATTGTTAATGGAACTATGAACAGATCCAACCATTCTGGAGAGCAATTTGGAACTATGCTTAAAAAGCTGTCATATTATGCATACCCTTTGACCAGTATTTCTACTAGGCCTATATTCCAAAGAGATCTCAAAGGAGGGAAAGGGACCCACATGTGCAAAAATGTTTGTGGCAGTCCTTTTTGTAGTGGCAAGAAACTGGAAACTGAATGGATGCCCATCAGTTGGAGAATGGCTGAATAAGTTATGGTATATGAATGTTATGGAATATTATTGTTCTGTAAGAAATGACCAGCAGGATGATTTCAGAGAGGCCTGGAGAGACTTACATGAACTGATGCTGAATGAAATGAATAGAACCAGGAGATCATTGTACATGGCAACAAGATTATACGATGATCAATTCTGATGGACATGGCTCTCTTCAACAGTGAGATGATTCAAACCAATTCCAATTGTTCAGTGATGAAGAGAGCCATCTACACTCAGAGAGAAGACTGTGGGAACTGAGTGTGGACCATAATGCTCCCCCTTTCTTGTGTTTAGAACATAGGCAGTCATAACCTCTTTGACTTCTCAAGGAGGTGAGAACCCCAAAAAGGTGATCACGCCTGCTTTCATTTTGTTTTCTTTCCCAGTTTTTTTTCCCTTCTAGATCCGATTTTTCTTGTACAGCAAAATAACTGTATAAATATGTATACACATACACGTATAACATATATTTTAACATATTTAACATGTATTGGACTACCTGCCACCTAGGGGAAGGGGTGGGGGGAAAGAGGGGATAATTTGGAACAGAAGGCTTTTCAAGGGTCGATATTGAAAAATTACCCATGCATATGTTTTGTAAATAAAAAGCTCTAATTTAAAAAAGGAAAAAAAAAAAAAAGAATTGACCCTTATAAATCTCCAGGAATGTGAGTGGAGAATGGGCTCTTGTAAAAGAGAGTATCCACACAGCTGCTTTTTCTGTGGATTTTTCCTCGGTTGCTGGTGGGTATGGCTACCAGTGACCAGTGAGGAGGGGATGAAATTTCAGGGATGAATCCTTGTTATGGCTAGCAAAATAGAATAGAGGATGTGGAATTGCAGTGCACTTTGCTCTGTAATCTCACTCTCTGTTGCTCCAATATAGCTGTTGTGATTGCTGGGTATCTCTCCTTACTTTGGTTGGTGTATGAACAGTACATCTCAGATTGCTGCTTCTGACTGCTCCATGACCACACGGTGTGTTTGTATATTGCCCTGAGCTGTCAGCAAAACATTCTGCTGAATTTTCTTTTTTGTTGTTGTTGCTCTGCAACCTTTTTTTTCCCCTGGCCTTTTGCAGTTTGGTAAAGTCGTTTTCTTTTTTGGCCTTTCCAGCCCAGGGAGGGAGCAGATACTGCAGAGAGAAGCTTGAAATGTGAAGGCATCATAGAGATTAAAAGGAACAGTTAGACTGTTGGCAGGATGAAATGAGATTTACTCAGTGGCCTGATGGGAATTTCAGTTCTGATTATCTCCTTCCTTCTTTATTTCTAAAACTGCCACTGTGTTTAAGCCACCAGTAGGTACTCTCCTTGGTTTGTCCATGGAAAACTTAGCTCTTGACCAGTGTCTGATCGGCCCCTACCTTTGAGAGTATGAAGAGAAAGAGCTCCATTCCCAGTTAAGGGAGCCAAGTAGAATCGGTAACTTTTTCATGACCACCCCTCTTCTTCTCCCTTCCCCCTTAGGGCTGGGTATGAACATATAGTGCTGGGTTAATAAATCCTTGTTCATCTGAGAACACCTGCCCTGCAGTAGTTCCTTTAGGCAGGCTAGAATTTTTAGTCACCAACTAGAAACATGGAAGGCTGTCTTTGAAACTGAACAGTGATGGGGCAGCTAGATGGCAGTGGATAGAAGTCAGGGACCTGAATTCAAATGCAGCTTAACACATACTAGCTATGTGATCCTAGGCAAGTCACTAATCCCAATTACCTCACCCAAAAAAAAAAAAAAAGAAAAAGAAGAAATTTATTCATGCTTGAGTATATTATTGAGAGACTTTCAGTGACCCTCAGAAGAATTATTGGATAGATAAACTGGACAAGTTTTTCCCTATTAGATTCCCCATATATCTTAATAACTCCAGACTTGGTAATTCAGTACTCTTAAGTTGAGAGTTGGCTAAAATGATAAGACAGTTGTTCATTTTTTTGTCCACTTCTTTATGACCTTTGGGGTTTTCTTAGAATGGTTTGTCATTTCCTTCTCTATTTTATAGATGTGGAAACTGAGATAAACAGGGTCAAGTGACTTGTCCAAGATCATCCAGCTAGTAAATTGAGGCGGGTTTTAAATCTTCCTGCCTCTGTGTGTCCAGCACTCTATTTATTGCTTCGCCTAGCTCCCCTATGGTATGAGTCCATGAATACTAATAGGAATTGAGGAGAGGAGTTCTGAATTTATGGGTAGAACTGGACTTCTGAGTTTGTATTTGATCATTTAGAGAGAAAAGCAGAAAGGTTTAGATAGTTTGAAGTTACTGAAACCCGGTAATTATATTTGGAATTTGCAAGAAATATATTAATAGTATGGGTTGATAAATTGTACTTGACTAGAGAGTGAAAGTAGAATACAGAACTTTAGAACTGGAATGGAATAGGGAGAGTCTAGTCCAAGTCCTACTTGTATCAATGATAATGTTACATTATATCAGTTTAATATTTAAGTTGTTTATTTCACAAGGTGGTTGTGAATCAGATAGATGCTTTGCAAACTTGAAGGAACCATATAAGTGTGTCGTTATTGCTGTTCCTCTAATACATACCTCATTTTAGTGATTCTAGATTTCTCAAGAATATGCTAGCGGGGACATAAACTTTGCCCTCAAATCCCAGTTTGGAAAGGCTTCCTGGTCCAGGTCTAGGTTCATTAGCAGAAGATTGGCCACCAGGAAATCAATTTGGGGATATAGCACCTCATGAAACTATCTGCTAAAAATATAGGTCTTTTGCAGTATTGTGATTAATCATTTAATTGCACAAATATAGTTTAAACATAAGAATTATTATTATCACTACTAATAATAATACTGTGCAGATTCCTACTGGGTATTTTATTCAAGTTGGGAATATAAAATTTTATATGAAGAAATTTTTCTTAAAGACTCAATGCTTTCATAAATGAACTTGATTTCAAACAATATTTTGGGATACTGTAGCTAACTCTTCTTTTGTATTAATAAGAAAAAGAATTAATGCCAATAGGCATTTATTAAGTCTCCACTTATATACCAGGTACTTGGGGTACAAAGAAGGGCAAAAACCAGTTCTTCCTCTCAAGGAGCTCACAGTCTAATGAGGAGTTCAACATATAAACAGTTGTGTATAAGCAAGATATATATAAAAACAGGCCCTTGGATTAAGGGAGATTGGGAAAATTCCTCATAGAAAATGGAATTTAGCTGGAACATAAAGGATGCTGGTGTTGGTGATGAGAATGCTCCAAAAACTAAGCCTTCTGGAGTCAGCTCAGCATGAGGAAGGACAAGGAGGCCATGTCCTTGGATCACGTGAGCCACAGGGGTGGTAGCAGCACTGGGAGTAAGTGAGAAGAGTAGAAAGGTAAAGTGGGGAGCATCTTTGGAAGGACTTAGAATGTTAAACAGGATTTTACATTAGGCCCTGGAGGCCTGGAGGTGATGGGGAGTCTCTGAAGTTTATTAAATAGAGATGCTATGGTCAGATCTGTACTTGAAATCTGTACTTTGATACCTGATTGGAGGAAGGGCTGGAGTAGGTTGAAAATTGAAGCAAACAGATTCATGAGCAGCTGTTGCAAGATCCCAAGTGTGAAGTGTTGAGGGCCTGCACCAAGGTTGGGGGACTGCTAGAGGATTGGTCAGGGGTGTGCTGAAGAGATGTTACAAAGGGAAAGTAGACAGGTCTTGCTGACAGCTTGGATGTGGGAGATGAGAGGGGGTAAAGGGTTGAGGATGACCCCTAAGTTGCTAGGTGACACTTGAATATCAAGAAAAATGATATTACCCTTGATATTATGAAAGTGGGGAGAGCTTACAGGAAAAGATGAGTTCAGTTTTGGCATGTTGACTTTGAGATGTCTATGGAATATCCAGTTTATCATACTTACATTTAGAGATATAAGGCTGGAAGTTAGCAAAGAAGTTAGGGCTGACATTCTCCAATTGAAAAATGGTCAAAGGATATGAACAGACAATTCTCAGATGAAGAAATTGAAACTATTTCTAGTCATATGAAAAGATGCTCCAAATCATTACTAATCAGAGAAATGCAAATTAAGACAACTCTAAGATACCACTACACACCTGTCAGATTGGCTAAGATGACAGGAAAAAATAATGATGATTGTTGGAGGGGATGCGGGAAAACTGGGACATTGATGCATTGTTGGTGGAGTTGTGAACGAATCCAACCATTTTGGAGAGTAGTTTGGAACTATGCTCAAAAAGTTATCAAACTGTGCATACCCTTTGATCCAGCAGTGTTACTACTGGGCTTATATCCCAAAGAGATTATAAAGAAGGGAAAGGGACCTGTATGTGCACGAATGTTTGTGGCAGCCCTTTTTGTAGTGGCTAAAAACTGGAAACTGAATGGATGTCCATCAGTTGGAGAATGGCTGAATAAATTGTGGTATATGAATATTATGGAATATTACTGTTCTGTAAGAAATGACCAACAATGATTTCAGAAAGGCCTGGAGAGACTTACAACGAACTGATGCTGAGTGAAATGAGCAGGACCAGGAGATCATTATATATTTCAACAACAATACTATATGATGACCAGTTCTGATGGACCAGGCCATCCTCAGCAACGAGATCAACCAAATCATTTCCAGTGGAACAGTAAAGAACTGAACCAGCTATGCCCAGAAAAAGAACTCTGGGAGATGACTAAAAACCATTACATTGAATTCCCAATCCCTATATTTATGCACACATGCATTTTTGATTTCCTTCACAAGCTAATTGTACAATATTTCAGAGTCTGATTCTTTTTGTACAGCAAAATAACGTTTTGGTCAAGTATACTTATTGTGTATCTAATTTATATTTTAATGTATTTAACATCTACTGGCCATCCTGTCATCTGGGGGAGGGGGTGGGGGGATAAGAGATAAAAAATTGGAACAAGAGGTTTGGCAGTTGTTAATGCTGTAAAGTTACCCATGCATATATCCTGTAAATAAAAGGCTATTAAATTTAAAAAAAAAAAAAAAAGTTAGGGCTGAGTACAAAGATCTGCTAGATCTGCATAGAGATGATGTCATTGATTAAGAGGGCTTCTTGACAAAGGGATTCACCTCAGGAAAGCAGACAGAGGCAAAGGAACCTTAGGATCATCTCTACTCTTTTTCTCCTGCAGAGTTGGGTTTGGGCCTGGGGAGTCTGCCTATTACCTTCTGCTTCTAGAGGCAGGGTCAGAAAAGTTAGGTAGAAGAGTTAGAGCAGATCTAAAGGGAAGTGGGCTATTTTGGAAGGAGTGAGTCTTCAAAGGTTTTTAAGCTGAAGCTGGGTGACCACTTGCCTGGGATGGAGTATTGCCCTTTGCTTTGGCATTTTCTGGCAGATTTTCCATGTAATAATGCATATTGCAGTTAATCTATGTTTTTGTCTTGTTTCTCCTACTGGACATAAGTCCTTTGAGGTCGGGTGATAATTTGTAAAGTACTTAATGTAGCGCTTATATAGTGAACATTAAAATGTTAGCAGTTAGTTAACTGCTCTGCTGTTGTTGTTAGGCAGCAAGATGACACTGTGGATAGAGCACTTATCCTGGAGTCCTGAAGGCCTGAGTGTGACCCAGGGCAGGTCACAACCTCTCTTTGCCTCAGTTCCCTCACCTATAAAATGAGGATCATGATAGCACCTACATACAGCAGAATTATTGTACCAAATGAGATGATGATTGTAAAGTACTTACAAGAGTGCTTGGCGCAGAGTAGATGCCCTTCTCTTCCCTTCCCTACATTTTTGATTTCACCCCAATGCCTGAAAGTCCAGAGTGGGGAAGATTTTTATTTAGACAAGTACTGGATTAGGTGACTAGTAGTTAATTTCCAGTTCTTGTGATTCTGTGAATAAATTGTTTTCTTCTGCCCTGCCTTCCTTGCTTCCAGGAGCTGTCTATTGGCAGAGTGGACCTAGAATCCAGGCCTCCAAGTTCCAGTCTCTAATGCTCTCTTTACAAGAAAGCTCATTTCTGGTAAAAAGGAGGGACTAGAAGTTCTCACCATATTTGAGACAAACATTACGGAGGAGTCAGTCTTAGAAAAAACTCGTTTTGAACACAGGAGTGAATCTAAGATTTTTAGCTTTGGGTAAAGCAAGTGATTGAATGAAAATAAAATAGTAAAAACAAGTTATAGACCCCAGGGGTTTGAACAACTCCTACTAAATAGTGAATTGAGGCAGTATGGTAGTCTAACTATAGATTAAAAGACTACTGTGCTATTGCCCTAAAGAGAAAACAGCTGGGGGGGGAAGGAAGGGGAAACCTTATTCAGTGTAGACCTGTGGTTGCTGGGATTCCTTTTCTGAAGTTGAAAAGTTTGACAAATATTTAATCATCTGCTGTGTATATAGCAGTATATCAAGCACTAAGATGAACCTAAACTTCATATAAGACATGATAGAATCCTTGCAGTCATGAAGCTTACAATTTAATGGGAGCTTAGGGCACAAATATTACCAATATTTCAATACTTAAAAGGATATGTGAATTCATCAGTGCAGGGGTCTCTCCACTTAGATTGAAATTCCGCTTCTTAGCAAATGTTCTGCATAAGTTCTTGTGACTCAAAAATTTCACCCAGTGGCTAGCGTTTGGTGACAAGCCTGTCAAATTTAGTTAGGTTGATTTTCACATGAAGGCCTGAAATGGTGTGGTCTCTTAAAGCTCCCATCCTGCTGGCATAACCTGGATCTCCATAGCTCAGTGGAGCCTGGGAGAAGGAGGATTGGTGTTAAATCTCAAATAAGCTTCTTCTCTAGTTACCCCTGTCAGAGATCTTCTTTGTTCATAAAATCCATCCCAGGAATTCTACTTCAGTCTTGCTTGCTCTTCAGGGACACTTGTGTTGTGACCTAAACTGATTTGTCAGTAACTCTTTGTTATGTGTTTTTGAAGAAAGAGACTGGTTATATTTGTATTTTCAGCCCCACCCTGCATCTCAACAGGAAGTGGGTGGGTGCTTAAGCCTATAATGAGGCATTCCTGCCTGTGGTTGCTGCCTGGTAGTGAAGACTCTGCATGCAACAGTAAATTCATGTCTTTAAACATTTCAATAGCCAGACTCAATTATTGTAAGCATGAGTGCTTACCTTCTTTGACTTAAACTGGGAGGGAGAGAGGAAGGAATATTTTAGTTTAAATTCCTATAGCCATTTATGATTTTTTTTTCCTCTTCATAAAATGAAATATCTACTAAAGTCTAAACAAGTCCCCTTTTTCCCTACTCCTGCCCAAAATGCTGTAGAATAGGGAGAATGCAGAAGTACTAATTGCCACACGTACAAGCCCCCCACATTCAACCATCCTCTGCCATTGCTAATCAGTGTTTTTTTGGACTGCATTTCAAAGGGAAATGCTACTGGAGGCTTGGCTCTGATGGATTGTTGCTGTAGCTTTAAGTTCCTTGCCGTTTAGACAGTGTTGCTGTTAAAATCTGCAGGTATCATCAGGGATGACCTGACCTTGGTTCAAGGAAGCTTTATTTCCTTTGATAGGTGACTTAGAGAAAGGCACCATTACAAGAATGATCAGGTTCCTATCCTTTTCCCTGAAAAAGACAAAAATGTGGAGTTTGGACTTAAGATGGCATCCCCCATTCCTTCTCTCCTGATTGTTGTTAGGGTCTTGGGACAGGGCAGAACTTGCTTGGGGAATCAGTCAAACAACCAAAACTGCCTTGATTCTTCACCTAAACAAAGCCAGACCTTGAAATCTGGGGATGTCTTCCATGAGGTGACTTAGGGTTTACTCACAGTATCAGACCTGAATATTGTAAGACTTCAGAGATATATCTGGTGTCTCTGTATGCCTACAAACACCGGACAGGCTCCAGTGCTCTGAGATGACCCAGAGAGCTTTGGAGCTAGTTTAGATAAAGACTGGGAAGACCAGGATGTCTTTAGTTTCCACTATTTTCTTGCTGTGTCCTTAGGGAGAAAATAATCAAGGAATGGAAAGGTGGGGAGAGTGTTTGTGTGTGTCTGTAATGGGGGAGTGTAGAATTGGTCCAAAAAAGGCAGAATTTCCATGGGGAAATGCTTTCAGCTCAGCCTGAGAGATGGGTTATAAAGCAATAGCAAACAACTCAGGGCCTTTCCTGGAACACTCTTTGTACCTTTTTTTAGGGTCTCTGCAGGACCTGGCACTAGGTAAAATGAGGCTTAGAGTACTATGCCACAGTTCTGTTTCCATAATTATCCTGACCCAGTCCTGACTCAGTTCCCCTGCTTCTCTGTTCTGCAAAACCTCCCCTCCCTCTTTATCAGAATAATTGATAAGGATAAAATATCATATGTTTTAGAATATCAGAATGCCTTTCCCCATCCCAAGCTATCGGAATTTCAGATACCGCCTTATTCCTCTTCTCAGCACCCTGACTCCGCCCCTGCCTCAGTCTATCCCCTGCGACTGAGCCACGTGCATATATGTCTTTGAGAACTCTAGTTGTTGACTGGATTCTTGGAGACCAGTCTCATTCAGCCCTGGGACCAAACCATGGATCCATTTGGTCCCAGTAAATCTCTCCATTAAATAAATTATTAAATATTCTCTCATCTCTATCCTGCCTAGTTTCTCCAGCATTACAGGGAAAGGACTTAGTCACTGTCACTTTGGTTTTTAAAGTATAGGTAGACCACATCAGAAGGTGATAGCTTGGGTGCATAGAAGAAAATAAAAGTCCTTAAATTTGAATTCATCCAGCATTTATTAAATTCTTATGTATATTAGGCCCTAAAGGTACAAGATGAGAGTTAATGCCCTCAAAAAGCTTACAGTTAAATGGAAGAATGAAACATACCTATAAATAACTGCATTCAAAATAGAAAATGATTAAATGCCTGAGAGGTCAAACCCAATGGTTTCATTGATTCCAGGAGAGGAGATATGGATTCCAGTTGGTGAGATTAGGAAGAGGTGGCATTATAGTTGTACTAGTATTGGATGAAGGAGATATCATTTGGCAGAGATGGAGACATATGTAAAGGAATATGGTGCAAGGAAATTGGAAAGGGATGGTGAAAAGTTGAACTATGGAGGACCTTGAATGCCAGGTTTTATATTGAACATATTTTGTATCCCATTATGGGAAGACACAGGAGGGTAGCAAGAGGGTTAAAGGTATACCTTCAGAAATGGTATCTTGGCAGTTGCTGTGTAAAAAGGGGACTCATGAGTCAAGGGATCTAGGTCAAGTCTCAGAAGGATCTTGGAATGGAGACCACTCCAGTAGCTTCACCTACCTTTCCTGATCCAGTTGTTAGCGCCTCCTCCAATTCCCTCATATTGTTTTTGTAAATATTTTGTATTTCCTGCCTAGAGGAAAGCCTATTTTGGTTTTGTCTTTAGATCCTCAGCACTTTGAATAGTGTTTGGCACATAGAGAAGAGGTGACTAATTAATACTTATTGATTGTTGATGAATAAGGAAATTGATGTCTAGGACAGGTATAAAACTGGGCCAAGTTCTTATATCCAGTTTTTGCAGAGCCAAGAGAAGGTCTTACCTCTTTTTTAGCTCTCACATTCTGTGACTCCACCCGGGCTGCCTGGATCCTGGTACAGTATTCTTGCTGTTATATCAGACAGCAGAGATTTCAAAACTACTCCATACCAAATTTAATTATGTTTACTTGTGGCATAGTCCAGATCTTATAAACTTCATCTGAATGTTAGAATATATAATCTGAATTTTTGTTGTTATAGTTGTTATCCATTACATACACAAGCCACTTGTTTTGATCTAGGAGGGGTTGCCATGTGGATAATATCAAATGATAGATAAAGTAGTAGTCACTACTGTTTGGCTTTGCGAATGCATAGCATGTTTTTATTTTGTAGCAGGGAATTTTTCTCAGAGAAGAAATTGTTTTGCTTAAGTGAAAATTAAAATATTTTAATTCCCCGTGCACATGCCTTATTACCAACTGATTGTCAGGAAGGCTGATGGGAGAGGGGGTTTAAAATTGATCATGGGCAGGTCAGCAGGCTAGTTTATAATAATTCCATATCCAGGAGCCTAGGTCTTCCTGAATGAATGAATACTCATGCGTGCAATTTATCATATGTAAGCTTCAGCACCTTGGGTAGGTAAAATAACAGACCAAAGTAAAATGTTTGTGCCACATTGCCCAGTACTTCGAGGTTGCTGCCCATCAGACATTCACCCAGACAGTCTGGAATCCAGAGTTCCTAATCAAGTATCCAGAGGGAAAGTCTGGAATGAATGTGGTGCCAGTGGCCATGCTCATCTTTACCACATTTCCAGAATTTCCAGGCTCTCCATTGGGAGAGGCCAGGGCAGCTTCTCTAAGTGTCACACTGATGTGGCTTCCATTGGTGACTGAAATTTATCCCTGGTCCACCCTTGTATTTCTGGTTCTGCAGGGAAAGTCACAAGTTTGACAAGATGGAAGTCCCCTACCTAGCAGTATATAAGGACCCAAGGAGGTTCCTATTTGTACCTTCCTTCTCTTCTGGAACTAATAGTAGATGACAATGAGATAGTGCTTTATGATTTATACATGTTCCCATTTGATTCCCACAGCCATGTTCCCATTTTCAGTTTTCACCTAACTGTTTAGTTATGAAAACCCAGAAAGCTGGTGACCCTCACAGAGAGCTCATGTTTCACATTCTCTGGGTCACAGTGGTTCAAGGAAGTGAAGGGATGGAACAGATCAGCTTAAGGGAGAAGCCTGGGATTCCAGTAAGGCCCCTGGTTTGGAAGGAATTTAGCCAAGGAGCAGAATGGAAATTACTTACATAGTAGAACAGCATTCAGGAAACACCTCTGCACCCCAAAGATAGGCACAGCTGCCATGAAATGACTATTAAAGGGAGGTTCAAAGTTATGAGCAAGCAGCTGATTCTCTTGGTTCTTGAGCTGTTGCTGTTGGTGACAGGAAATCTTGTTCCCCAAGCTGTTGGCTTCCTGTTTTATTTTTACTCAGAGCAGATCAGAATGTCCATAACAAGGAGCAGTCTGTTCCAAAGGGTACTGCTCCTCCTTTAAGCTTGAAGGGCTTCATTTTGCTTTTTCTGAGTCGGTATCTTGGTTAGCTTTTCAGATCTATGATGATCAACTCGCTTTAAGCGAGGCCAGTCGTTAGGTGGTTGAATTAGTGTCCCGTCTCTGTTTTCAGGCTTTTTGTGGAAGTCAGCCCTTGTCTTTTAGAGGAATCCTAGCAGTGGGAATGTGGATAAGCTGCTGTGTGCCCCGACTTTTCACCATTTCTCTAGTACAAAGACTGTTAGACAGTGGTAGATTTCTTCAGTTTGAAAGAATGTGAAAATAGGACCTGGCCATTGTGATTTGACTATAAGTCAAATCCTTCTGGTTCAGAATAAAGCTCCTTCCTACTCTTGTGAAGCTAGGAACTTGGTAAATGAAGTCTAAAACAATGGCTTTGGGGGGAGGAGGGGATTTCCTAGGGAAAGGGGCTCTTCCAACAGGATAAGAAACAGTCACTGGAATGTTTCCTCGTTGGCAGGAGATGCTTCCTGCTGTCTCAAGAGCCTTTCGGCCCAGGTGTATTGTGCCTAGACTGGAGGGAGGGAAAGAGATATTGGGGGAGGGGGGAGGGGCAGAGTTGGGAATCTCACAGCACATTTTGCACAGCGTTGTGTTTGGCATATTGAACAGGCGAATTTTCTTTGACGTTCTTTCATTCTGTCAATTTACAGACTAAACTTTAGTGGTGTTAGTAGATTCTGGCAGCGAGTACTTAGTTGCACATTTAACAGTCACCCATCAAGGAAGAACTGGAAAGGTTATGTCCTGACGTGTATCAGTAGAAGGGAAAAATTACTATTGGCAGCTTGATTTCATCATGGAGATACAAATGACAGAAGCCCTTTTTTGATCCTGTACAGTTGGTGGCCTGGAATCTAATCTGTCCTAGTTACCATCCCTGTAAGGATGGTGTCTGTACCATCCAGTGCCTGCCGAATGGGTTTCTAATCCCACCCCCCCTTGCTTGCTGAGATTTGGCCAGGAAAATTCTTGCTTCCCTCAGGTGGGTAGGTTTCTAGGACCACCTATATATACAAAACAAGCCCTATCACAGCTAAATCTTGCTTCCCCCACCCCCACCCCCACTCCCCACACCTTCCTGAAATATAGAAAAAGAGTCTGGTTTTTAAAAGATGGGTCGGAGAAGGGAGGATTCTATAAGCTGTTTCAGATCAGAGCAAAGGAAAAAATATCACACAGCCCTAGTGTGCCTGGAATTTGTGGTTGAGTAATACTTTCCTGTTATTTCTTTTTTAGGTTGTTTTTCATCATTCAGAACATTGCCTGAAGCAGGTCCACCATGCCGTTAGTAACGAGGAACATCGAGCCAAGGCACCTGTGCCGTCAGACGTTGCCTAGCGTTACAAGCGAGCTGGAATGCAAGACCAACATCTCCCTGGCAAATGTCATTCGACAGCTGGGCAGCCTGAGTGAGTGCCGCAGAGAGCCTGCGCTCTGCCCTCAGGGGTCGTTGGTGCTCTTTATTTAGTTCTCTTTTCCTCCCATGTTCCTATTTCTCCCCCATCTGCCTTCCCTAGGTAATGCAAAAATATATTTATTTATTTTCCCCCCAAAAGAGAGTTCCTTTGGAGTACAGCTTTTTTCCCTTCAGAACTCTCCTCACTGCCACCCCCTTCCCTTCTCTTTACTGCCTCCCCCCCTAACCCCCCACCCCTCATCACCCCCACCTGCTTCAGAAGACATCCGTGGGAAGGGTGATAGGAAGGGCTGCAGCGGGATTGCAGATGGAATGACAGAGCAGAATTCTGTGTAGAAAGTGGGAGGTTCACCGAGTGGCATCCTGGGTCGCAGAGTGTGCCTGGAACCGCAAGGGCTGTTTGACAGAGCCTGGCTCTGTTGAAGCCTCAGATGTTCCCGTCTCCTCATCTCTTTGTTTCCCTTCCCCTCCCTTTCACCTGCATAGAAAGTCAGCTTGTGCACAGCTCTGTCTGGCTCTGTCTGTCTGTCTGGCTCTTCCCCTCCCTCTCCTGTTTCTCCTCCTTGCCTCCCTCTCTTACATACACAGATTTGGCCTGTCTTAACCACCCTGCGTCATAGGCCTTAAGGTCTGAAAGTTCAGGGTACTAATTACTTCTGCAGTCTCTGGGGATCCGTGAGAGTTTTGCAAGCTATATGTAGTAATGCAAATTGTAATACAGCTAGTCCTCTGTCTAACCCTGTCTGATCTGAGGCTGAGGGAAAACCACCTTGATAATACTCACTTTTATTTCATTTCTTAATTGACAGAAATGCATGGATCTTGCCCTGGGTGGGGTTCATGCATGCATGCATGTGATTCAAATTTCATCCTGTATAGACTTTGTTAGCTTGATGCCATGATCTGGGAGTGGCAGATGTTCTAATAAGCTTTGCAATTGTCTGGTTCCACTGTTGCTCCCATGAATACCTCAGCTGAAATGCCATTTTGGTGATTTCTCTTAGCAAACACATCTTCATGAATCATTGCAGATCCCTCCCCTATGGCATCAGGGCCTTGGGTGAAGGGACTGGAATATCACTAAAGCCTATGTGCCCCCAGATAGTAATAGGTCCTGCCTTTAGAATAGGCTGCTGAGACCCTGCTCTGTGGTCAGGTGATCTATGAGCTCTGAGATTCCTAAGCTGTCATCTCGCTCAGGGGTGATTTCTGCTGATGGAGGGCTTAGGAAACAAGGGTGGGGCCTAGGAAAGATACAAAACCTTGACTTCTTGCTTTATACAAAGGAACCTTGCCAGGAAGTAAGAAATGCTTGTTAAGAGGAGCTTGCTCTGAGCTTTATCTAGTCTTAAAGACTCCAGCTCTGCCTTGATAGCATTGGGAAGTCTGAACAAGTCCTGGACTCTGGGAATTGGGAAACCTGGGCTTGGTCCTGCTCATACCCTTGGCTCCACTATTGTGTCCTGCTGTCAGCTGATGATTTTGCTCTATGCAGGCTGTCCTGGTGAGCAGTGGGATGTGTGACTCTCACTTGGAATAACAGAATATTATAATACCTTGAAGAAACCTTTGGAACCATCTGGTCCAGTCTTTTCATTTTGCAGAGAAGGACATAGAGTCCCTGAGAGGTTGTGACTTGTCCCAAGTCATCTGGTGTGTAAGAGGCGGAACTGGCCCACAAATACCGGCCTCCTGATCCCTGGCCTCCTGCTCCTTTCCCTGCACTAGGCTGTTTTACTGAAAGCAAATAGCACATGTGCTTTGCATTTGTTTTCCCATTGGTGTGGGGATGGCTGGGTTACACAGAGCCATCCATACTTGCTCGCCCCCTCCCCCTTGTGACCAACAGTATGCATTTATGAGACTTGGCCAGGCAAAAGATGTAGTCTTGGCCCTGAGTAGTGTTTTTCTTCAGTGTAAAGCTAAATGGCCTACGCAAGAATCAAATCCATGAGTTTGGCCTCGGTAAACACTGCACTCTAAGGAGAGCTGCTGCATCTGATAAATTTTGATTGGGTTAACTGTTAAAGAACAGGACTCCAGACTGAAAATCTGGCTTCTGTAGCTGACCCACAGAACCCACCATTTGCCCCCTTACTGCATTGTGACCAGCAGTCTTTGTAGTTGATTGCACTATTTTGAATAATTATGGTAGTTGGGACGACATCTTTGTCAGTTTATTGGCCAGTTAGGACCCAGGACAAATATTGATAAAGTTGAATTTGTGACAAACCCCAGTATCCTTGAGGAGGTATTGTAGGAGACTGTCAACTGTAGGAGATTGAGATATGTTTGGTATGGGGCACAGTTGAACCATGTATTCTGATTGTTGCACGAATGAATGAATTGCCTGTTTTTGTGATTCCGTCTTCTCTTCATTTACCATCAAAGGTTGATCTTTGAGGGACAAGAAGGCTAAATTGGTTGTTGAAAATCAATTTATATTTGAAAACTCTATCAATTCTTAGGTCTTTAATATTTTGTTTTCCTCCCTGACATGCCAGTATTGTGTGACCTAAGGATTCTGATTCTTCCAAGCTTTACTTTCTGTACCAGTCTTAGAAGTAAGTGCTGTTAAAAGAGAATGGTATTCTCTTCCTCCTCTACCATCTTCTTAAACCCTAACACTTTTTCCTTTTTGAGAGCAGGAAAATCCTCAATAACCTCCTGGTAGTCCAGATTGGCTCAAGAAGTCAGTCAGTAAGCATTTATTAAGCTCCTCCCACATAAACTGTGTTAAGCATTGAAGACACAAATAAAGCCCAAAAATTGTTTCTCATCTCCAGGAGCTCACAGTCTAATGGAGGAGACAGTCTACAAGAAACTATGTATAAACTAGCTAGAGATAGGATAAGTTGAAGATTGTCAGTAGAGGGGTGGCCTTGGTATTGAGAATACTCAAGAAAGGTTTCTTAAAGAAGGCACTACTGTAGCTGGGACTTGAAGGAGGCTAGGAAGGCCTGATGATGGAGGTGAGGAGATGGAAAACTCCAAGCCCTCCAAGCAACTAGTGACAATACCTAGAGTCAGGGGACAGGGATGTTTTGTGTTAAGAACAGCAGAGTGATTCAAGTTACTGAAGTTTAGAGTTCATGGGGTAGAGTAAGGTGTAAGACAATTGGGAAAGTGCCCAGAAGAAGGGTTGTCTCTGAAGAACTTTGAACACCAAGGTGACAGGATAGCTCTGGAGTGTAGTGAACAAGGCAGACTTGTTTAGCCCACCTCAGAGCTGGTTGTCTGGAGTGGGGAAAACCTTGAGGCTTAGGGCCCCACTAGCAGACTGCTGCAGTTGTCCAGGGAGGTGATGAGCTCAGCTGCTTACCACACGGGCCTCGGTCCCAGGGATTAAAGCTGGGGGTGTTTGGGGGGTTCTTGTTTTGTGATTTTTAATTTTTTGGTGGGGCTACTATTTGGACAGTTGTATGGGTAACAGCTATTTTCCATGTAGTTCATTTCTGTGCACTAACCTTCTTGTTACAATTTTCCATTACCTGTAGGAGCTCATAGAATGGTGAGTTTATGGAACTTAGCCATTTTATAGGTAGAGATCAGGCACAGTCCTTAACCCTTCAGTTTGCTTTGCAGAAATGCAGACTGTTAGCCTGTCTGAGCCCAGCAACTTACCCTGGTGGTTTAGACCCCCGAACCATTCAGTCTGCAAGAACTTGTTCCTTCCTTGATTAGAAACCCCTCATTGAATTGAATTTTCCAGAAATTCTGAACTTGTGGTTGATTAGTCTTCTCACCCTTTAGGTTATAGAGGCAGTGAGCTGCAGTTCACTTTAAAGATGCAGTTTAGCTCCTTTTAAACTAATTTTTCTGCCAGACTTTGAACTTGTTTAGAGTATCATTTAAAAGCTGAGAAATGGAGCTTGTTCTTTGGATAGCTCTCAAAGTAATTATCACTATTCATTTGTATCTGGTCACTTTTATTTCTGCCTCACCCTTGGATGCTGCTTGAGTAATATACTTAAAAGACATTCACCACTTTGCCTCCTTGACTTGTCATCCCTAATAAGGGGCATATGTGTGTGTATGTGTGTGCTTGTGTATGCTGGGTGATTGCTCTTTTTAGGTCTAAAATTTAAAGGAAGGAAGCTTGTTTCTTTTTTAAGGGGGAGAAAAAAAGACAGAAAGAGATCACTGGTGTGCTGTTTTTCAGGGAACATACCAACTTTTCTTTTATTCCTTGGGATGCAGATATGAAGGAATGCTCTACAGCATGCTAAATTATAAAATCCAAATTTCACCTATTAGAGGAAATTGTACATTGGATCGGTTGGTGTATAGAAAATTTTTCAAAGACATCACAACTTGGCCCTGTATGATGTACTTTTGAAGATTATTGAGCAAGTGACCTCCAGTTGTGCATGCTAGTTATAAGTACCAAAAGAGGACTGCTTAATAACTGTCTCCCCCAAACTTTTCTCTTTCAGTAGCAGCAACAAGATGGTAAGAATACAATAGAATGTTCAGACATGCATTTGGCTCTTTGGCCTTTCAGTGTTAATTCTATTTCCTCAAGTCTTTAGAGTTTTTCCAGTTTGCTTTGAGTTTCATGACTTGCTCAGAGATTGCCCAAAAGGCTTCATTAGTTTTAGAACATCTGCTTGCCACCCATGGGGTGGGGATGATCTCAATCTACACTACATAGCCTTCTTAAGCAGGGGCAGGCAGTTTTGTGATGGATACATGGAGAATGACTTGTTCATCTGTAACTTGATTCCTTTGCTATTTCCAGGTAAATTTGCAGAGGACATTTTTGGAGAGCTCTTTAGTCAAGCAAATACCTTTGCCTTCCGGATGAACTCTCTGGCTGAGAGGGTTGACCGCCTACAAGTTAAAGTCACTCAGCTGGATCCCAAGGAGGAAGAAGGTAAGGAAGCAGAGCTCAGCACTTGTAGGCCCAGTTGAGGAGTGCCAAGCCATGCTTTTTTATTTTTCTGATTTCTAGAAAGATGGAAGGAAAAGAAAGTTCCAAAAACCTGTGGCATTTTACTTTGAAATGACACTGGCCAGGCAGGGGTGCTGTGACCTCTTTAGTTGAGCACATTCCATCCCCAGCCCAGGACTCTACTCCCCATGATCCGTTTCTATAAAGAGACTTTGCAGGTTCAAATGGAGTGACTCTTGAAAAAGATCCTACTGGAGCCAGCCATGTTGCAGACCTCTGGATTGTCTCGTTTTGTTCAGTTGTGAAATGGCCAGGCTGCAGACAGCCTTGTGGGGCTTACCAAGAGGGCCAGGAAAGAAGAACCTGGCTCTAATCAGCTGCTGCCAAGAAATGTAACAGCTTGGTCTTCAGTGACTGGCGTGACTCAGCCAGTGTTTGCTTCACTGGAATTTTTCCATTTTCTAATGCCTTCCTCCCATTTTCTCCCAGTGTCACTGCAAGGGATTAACACCCGAAAGGCCTTCAAAAGCTCCACCACTCAAGATCAGAAGCTCTTCGACAGGGCCTCACTCCCGGTGCCTGTCCTGGAAACGTATAACACTTGTAATGCTCCTCCACCCCTCAACAATCTGTCCCCATACAGGTAACAGCTCCCTAATCAATAGCCTTGTAGCAGCCAAGAGCTAGCAATGGAGAAAGTCTCCTGGACTAGATTTGATGTAGAGAACTAAAGATCCCTCTCTAGTGGGGAGGAGCCAGAAGCAACTAGAACTGAAGCTGACTATACACGCAGAATTACTCATTTTTCTAGTTTCACTTTAGTGAATTCTGATAATAATAATTTGGGTTTCTATAGCACTTTACAACAGCTAATGCTTTATTGAAATGGCATAGACTAGTGGGTGAAAAGTTGGCTTTGGGAACTTGGGCAAATCACTTAACATTTAAGGGCCCCAGGTAACTTTCTAGAGGTATGAGCTACAGGCCTGGTACCAGCCTACAAGGAATTCCTTAGATCTGTGAGATCACAGAGCCAATCCCTGTCTCTAACCCTATATATTTCAGAAAACATTTTCCTCACCAGCATTGGGAGATATGATTATTATTCCCTTTTGGGACTTATTTATGATTACATAGTTAAAGATGGTCAGATCTAGGATTCAAGGCCAGGTTATCCATGCACCTTTTCCTGCCTTCCTTACATGCTGAAATCTTTTTTCAATTCTCCTCAGGATAAGTAGATTGAGGTATAAATAAGACAGAGATAGTTTGGGCTGTATCCAAAGAGTATCCTCTTCTCCCTTGCCTCTTCCCATTTATGCTACACTTGGAGGTTTGAAATTCCCTTTTATTTTAACACCCTTGTGGGAATGGTTAGCTACTCACTGGGTCCTACTATAGGAATTGATTGCTGGATTCTCTGAGAAGTACCTGCTAGAATAAGTGCAGCCAGATTGGTTTCTGAGCATCCTGTCTAGAATTTCCCCTCTAAGTATGTCTGCTCTTAGGGGGTGGGACTTGAAATGGAAGACAGCTCTATAGTCAGCATAAAGCCCTTTCCTTCCTCAGTATTGGTATCTTGCAGGAAGGCACCGAAGCAGGGGAAAGAATACGAATATTTATCTTGCCCACATCCATAAATATCTTTTGAACAGGTAAAAAGTAATTACAGATAGCTGGAGGCAGATGTCTTCCGTGAGACATGGATGTACTGCAAAGCAGCAGTGTGTGTATGTACTTGTAAAACTCAAGGACACTGGCCTGATTTAGGGAGCCTGGAGTTAGGGACATTTTAGTTTTTCCAACAGTAAAGGATTACTTCAGGTTATCATGTACTACTCTCAGTTTAGTCCCGAAGCTCCCATTAGCCAGTTGGTTGGGAGGGAGATGGACTATGTGCTTTTTGATGCCATGGCATATTGTTGGAGGATTTAGGCAAAGAAGGAGCTCCAGAAAGCTTTTTAAAGTGGGATTTATTTTTTAGTATACACATCTCTACATAGTTATAGCTAACTCTTCATTATTTACACATAAAGTACTACAGACTTACATTTAGTACTTTGTAGTTTGCACTTTTGTGAAAATTACTTCATTTGATCCTTTCAACAATTTTGTGAAGTTGCACGACAAGTATTGTTATACCTATAGTTTATGGAGGGAGAAACTGAAGAGAGAGCTTAGACGATTATGCAGACTACCACAGCTAGGAAGGCCTAAGTCACAGAAGCAAGACTAGAGATCTACTCAGTTCTCCTGGTGCCACATCTGCTCTTTTAAATTTTTTACTTTTTGGACTGGTCTTCTCTTGGGCAACTGTACTGACATGGAAAAGAACATGTCAGTACAGTTGCCCAAGAGAAGACCAGTCCAAAAAGTAAATAATTTAAAAGTAATTTTTTTTTTTTTGACGTTGCAATTTATTAGTATCTAAGACTTTGTTTCTCCCCTGGCAACATAATGGAGTTGGAAGTGTCTCCTTGACAGAAGAGACCACAATCCGGCATTTAGTTGAACCTGTACCTGAAAGGAATCCTCACTGTAATAAGTGATCACTTGGCCTCTTCTTGAAATCCCCAAAGGAGAGGGAAACCATCAGTTCCACAGGAAACCCAGCCTACTTTTTTTTGGACAGGTTTCATTGTTAGGAATATCCTTTCTAATTCTTTTTGACCTAAGCTAATAGTTGAATGGGTTTCTGTTATCTAAATGCATCTCATTAGGGCAGAGTGGCCCCAGATGTGTGCAGAGGAAGACAGTTTGCTATGTAAGGTTTTCTACAGATAATATAGACTCAGACATTTGGTAATTGATGCCTCAAAGGTCCTCATATTTGACATTAGAATTGATGGTGAAATTTTGTGATCAGAAGATTGATTGTAATTCCTCCTGGTGTGATTTTAGTGGCTTAGAGAATGCTGGTCAGTTATAGAAAAGGATGTAGCCATGGTGGCAGTGAGACTAGAGGGAACAAGAAATGGAAGTTGAAGAGAAGCCAATTTTCAACTTGGGTAAGGAAAAGCTTCTTAAAAGTGAGATCCATCCAAAACTAGAATGGCCTGCTTCAGAAGATAGCGTTACAAGTTTCCTTTTACTGGACATTTTTGAGAGGTAGTTGTCAACGACTTGGTGGGATTGTTATAGAGGGGATTCCCATTCAGATTCAGGGTTGGACTAAATGACCTCAGGTCCTTCCTGATTCTGGGAAGTTTCGGTTGTAGTTGTAGATCATACTTCCTGTCTCTTTGGTTTGGGCATATGAGTTGAAGCTTGATGAGGGTCGTGAAATCACATGAACAGGCTTAGAGATGCAAGTAATAGAAGTTGTCTCCCTCATCTGCTGAGATACCAAGTTATATCCTCAGTAGGTCTCACAGCTAGGTGGGTCACAGGAGGTGTCCACAATGCCTTGTTTCCATGTAGTACCTCATCCTGATGTTTATATGTCAAAATCAAAGGTTTTGCTTTTCATAAAACTCCAGCAAGTGATGCTAGACTACAGGGTCTTGAAAGTAAGGATAGTAGCTGTTGAAAATGTGACAGATAAAGGGCTATTCTCCAGTGGCAGAGGAATACAAAATGAGCATTCATTTATCTGGGTGATTTGACTCTAACTTGGAAGTGTTGGGAATGTTGGATTTGGTTGGGAGTCTATCTGTCCACTGACAACCACTTGTCTTTAATTCTATTCCAGAGACGATGGCAAAGAAGCCCTCAAATTCTACACAGATCCATCGTACTTCTTTGATCTTTGGAAGGAGAAGATGCTTCAGGACACCAAGGACATCATGAAAGAGAAGAGGAAGCACAGGGTGAGGGCTGGCAGCCTTAGGGGAAGTGATCAAGGCCAGGTGCAACTTTCACCCACTACAATCCGGCTGAAAGTACAAGTCATTCTAACAAGGCTTTCCCCCCAGCACTGTTAACAATCAAGTTTATTCAGGCTGAGTCTTTAGAAATGGACTTTTCTCTTCACCAGGATTGTTTTTCCTGATTCTGTTGGACACAGAAGCCTGGGCTGGCCCATTCACCTTTCACTTGGCTAGCTCCTTTCTCCAAGAGCAGCACAAGGCCCCCAGTGTTGGTCTGCAGCAGGAGCAGCTTAACCCCTTTTCTCCTGAGAAAGCAGCTGCCTCATCTCAAAGCTGGTTCTTGCCCCTACCTCCCTACTGTCCATTGTTTGTGAGCTGTGTCCTCATGACACCATTAGTGTGGCTGCTGCGATGCCTGAGCATGAGCCCCCGGCAAGTACGGAGGGATTGGCTGCTTCCCGAGCCCTGGAGAGCTGCTGCCAACCTACTCATTGTGTCTCTATTGGCTGAGGTGGTACAGTTTATTGTGAGAGCTTATTTTTTATTTTTATTAATATAAGTTTACCTTTCTATAGGATTTTGCACCTTCTTATAAAGCACATTCTACCCAATCTTTCTATGATGTAGAGAGTGCAAGTGTTAGTCCCATTTTACAGAGTTACATGGCAGAGACGGCAGAGGCAGGTTTCTTGATATTGTCCAGTGCCTTTCTACAGCATCACATTCCCTAACCTTTATAGCATCAGTATACTTTATTTATATTCTCTCTCTCTCCCTCTCTCTCCCTTCCTCCCTCCCTCTCCCTTCCTCCCTCCCTCTCTCCCTCTCTCCCTCTCTCCTCAATGTTCATGTATTGTTGCATCCTGGGGACTTTAGATGGGTCAGGACCCACCTTGTCCATACTGACAGACCTAGGCCTAAGTCTCAGAGAAGATCACCCATCCCTGGAGGTTTCTAAAGTCTTGGACTTTTCCTTTGCTTTTATCATTCTAGAAAGAGAAGAAGGATAATCCAAATAGAGGAAATGTCAACCCACGGAAAATCAAAACCCGTAAGGAAGAATGGGAGAAACTGAAGATGGGACAGGAATTTGTGGAATCTAAAGAAAAACTGGGGTCTTCTGGGTGAGTGAGCCTGAAGGCCTTGCTTGTTGTTGCTGGGGAGTCAGGGTGACTCTAGCCCACTTTGGGGTACCATAGAGCGGTGGAAGGGAGCCTTGCTGAGAGCACTGATGTGTCCCTTGTTGCCATGGCGGCCTGGCCAGGGAGCTTAATCTGATACCGCTCGTAATCTTGTCCTTTACATTGAATATATTTGGTGATTGAAATTCTCGAGATAAATCAGGGAACAGTCCCATTGACTGGCTCAAGTCCACTGAGCGTAGTGACCCTGAGGCATCTAATGACCCCTAAAGTGGTCTCTGTAGTCTTGGGCTTCTGTCGGTCCATCCTTGTCTTAGAACTGGGTACTTGGTGAGGGAGTGGGGAGGACTCCAGGCACGCAGGGCAGGGGAAGGACACAAGCTGCTGGGCTTTGTCTGGATTCACCCTGACATGCTGGACAGAGGTTTGACCCTTCCTCTGCAGGACAGAGGCAGAGGGGAGGGGGAGGAGGAGAAGGAACAGGAAAAAAAGGAAGAGGAGGAAGAGGGGGAGGGGAAAGCATTACACAGACCCATGTGCACGCACACACATATGGCTTAAAATCTGGCGCCTGACCTCGGGGACTTGGGATGCCCAGGCCCGTGTCCTCTGGGCCACATGGCCCTCCGGTCTGCCATCTCACTGACTGTCAGAGAGCTGCACTGGCTGGTGTCTGCTGGGGGGCTCAGAGGGACAAGAGCTCAGGCTGTAAGGATGCCTGCTGGGGAGACCTTGAGCTTCTGGCCTTGTTCTTCCTGGAAGATTGAAAGAGTGATGAGCCTGCCAAGAGAAGACTGAACTTCTCCATGGGGAAATTGGCTGCTAGAGGGCGCCATTGTGCATAGGACTCTGGAGTCAGGACGACTCCTTCCTCATGAATTCAAGATCTGACTTCAGTCACTTAGTGATTGTGTCGCTGCATCCTGCCTGCCTCAGTTTCCTCATCTGTCAAATTAGCTGGAGAGAGGGAATGGCCTGTATCTCAGCCAAGAAAACCCCAAATGGGGTCACAAAGAGTTGGGCATGACTGAAATGTTATTTCAGTCTGAACAACAATTAACTTCCACCTTCTGGCAAAAATGACCGTTTTATTATCTGGTTCTAACTGGTACAGTTAGCTATCATCCTGTAAGGTGAGTATCTAGAGACATACAGACCCAAGATATGGTCATTTATTGTCTGGGGGAAAGGAGGAGAGGGGAGTTTGCTTCCTTCACCACTGTTATCCTGAAGGTTTGAGGCTTTCAGTATGGTTTTCCATAATGCCCGGAAGAAACTCTTGTTGTTTAGTCATTTCAACTGTTTCTGTCTCTTTGTGACCTTGTTTGGGTTTTTCTATTCAAAGAAACTACAGCAGTTTGCCTTTTCCTTCCCCAGCTCATTTTACAGATGAGGCAACTGAGGTAAAATGACTTGGCCAGGGTCACATAACAAGTCAGTGTCAGAGGCCAAAGTTGAATTCAGGAAGATGAATTTTCCTGATTCCAAGACCAACACTGTATTCATTATGTCATCTAGCTGCCCAAATGACCTGACCCCTGATTACTTAAGATTACTCCACTGGAGCACCAAATTCCTATAGAGCCATGCAAGCTGCAGAGATCCAGGAATGAATTATGTGTGGCATCTAAAACCTAACCAGATTCATTATGCTCAGGCTCATTACCTGAGTGTTGACCACAAGTCACTGGGTTTTTGGCCATAGCAGCTCATGACTCTGCTCAGGTGTGGGTAAGGGTTGTTTACCTCCATCTGTGGAAGAAGAACCTATATACCCACAAAATCATAGACTTTGAGGGCAGGAGAAAGTTAGACCCTTGTCTTCCTTACTCTCTACCCCAAGCTCCTGGCCAACTGAACCCAGTCATACTTGTTGTTACACTTTTGCAGTAACATTTAAGATGTCTGAGCTGGAGTGCTCTCAGGGCTTCCCAAATCAGGTCATTGTGATGGTGATGGCTTCTTTCTCTCTTCTTCACTTCTGTGTTTCGGGCAAGTCCCAGCCATCTGGGCAGTTGAAGGTGATGATGGGGTGGGACAAGGCAGATGAATGGAGACTTAGAGCCTCAAGCTGGTTGGTTTTCTTCCAGTTCACCCGAGACCTGATGTTAAAGGGCGGAGGCAGTGTTTCATATAGTGAACCCAAATAGATTCTTATTTTAATTGGCAACTCATTTTATTTAACTTGTGATCTGGCAGGAAGCATGTGGATCTGACTACCTCTCAGCAGCTCCACTCCATTCTTTGGAGTTTCCCAGTGGAAACCCTCCTTTGGCCTTTGATCATTTCAGAAGTTTGCTGACTACAAAATTATGCTGTTTGCTTGTCGTTTTTGTGTGTTCACTGTCCTCCATGGCTCAGTTTTTGCCCTCGGCCACAAGACAGGCCTTGGGCCTTACGCATCCGTTTCACTTAACATTTTTAGTAGAGGGCTTAACAAAATGGGGTAATAAAGTAATTCACATCTGTGTTGTGCATTCAGGTTTACAGAGCACTCTTCTGCAGTAACTAGGCAAGATAGATAATGTTAATGCTATTAGTTAAATTTTACAAATGAGAAAGTATGAAACTTGGAGAATTAGCTCTGTAAATGCCAGAGTGGGCATTCAAACCTACTTCTCAGTTCTACACTGAGTATTCCTTCTATTAGATCAGGCTCTTTTTAAATCTTCCTCATAGGTGGTAAGACTAAAAGTGGAAGAGGGAGGCCCAGCATGGGAAAAATGGGTGTACTAATTGTAGAGTCTCAAGGAAACCACCATCCTTTCCTATACTTTCCTTTCTTCATCTTAATAAATTGAAGACCCTGGCAAGGTGATCTCTTTAGGGTTCTCTGGGGCTGGGATAATACTTCTAATAATATCCTTAAAATCCAGTGGCAACAAATAAAGCTGGAATTTCTGTATGTACTTGAGAAAGACAATGTGGTAGGTTGAGTGGAAGAAGCTCTTGTCTCTGGAATCACACAAGACTTGGGGTCAAATCCCCTCTGTGAGCCCAGTTACTTGTGTGCCTTGGGCATGGAGCCCCAGGGTCCCCCCTGCCAAGGGAAAAGGTTGTATTCAGTGGTCGCTATGTTCCCTTCCAGGTCTAGATCTGTGACCCTGTAATGTGGTACATAAAACATGGTCAGGATTAGGGAGTAATGGAGCTTAGAAGAGTTACCCAGCATCTGTCTGTGACTTACCTGGACCATGATGGAGCTACATTCCACTGGAATACAAAGGTGGGGGTGGGGAGAGGCAGGCCATTTTCATGGGTTTGGCCCTTGTGTAAACAAGTGTTTAAAAATGTCTTCCTGATCCCGCCTACTTGGAAGTCATTGAGAAGTTTTCTTTGGGGAAATTAAAAAGAGAAGATTATGAACACTGAAAATGACCTCTTTGGTATTGGGTTCTTTGTAGGTACCCAGCTAACCTGGTGTATCAGAACGGCAGCATTGGCTCTGTAGAGAGTGTGGACACAAGTGGCTACCCACCTCCACCCCAGGCCGAGTCCAACTCTCCACCCTCTCCCTCCTTCCCTGATGATAGCCTGCCACCGCCACCAGTGGAGTTCAGGTAAGCTTTGTTCCCCACTTTGTTCCTTGCCTATCCCAGGGAAAAGCAAAGAGCTCAGTGATTGGGTCAGTTCCGGTTGGAACATAACCTCATTTCCAGTTTTGTTTTGCTATTCCACAAATTACAAAGATAAAGTACTTTGGAAATCTTAAAGTTATAATAATATACATTGTATGTTTGTATATATGTGTATATGTATATAAACTAAAGTACTATAATAATGAAATTTATATGTATATGTATGGAATAAAGTGGTATAATAGGAGCCAGTTCTGTCATTATTGTTGTTGTTGCTGTTGTGATTATTAAAACGACACAGTCCAAAGCTTTGGACATTGATAGGGACCCTCTGAGGGTCAGTCACCTATTCCAGATCAGAGAGGGAAGGGAGGAGGTTGGGCCAAGGAGAGTACACTGGCAAGCTGCTGTCTGGTCCCTGTGCACTGATCATATGTTGTTTCTCTGAGCCTTTCCAGTGGTCAGTGGTTATATAAGTGCTAAACTGAGAGCCAGGAATGCCCAAGCTCACATACAGCCTGATACACAGGGGAAGGGCATGACCTCTCTGAGCCTCATCCTCAGCTGTGAAATAAGGATAGTAATCTCTGCAGTCTGCAGTAAATGGAGTACTTACCTCAGGGTTGTTGTGAGGCCTAAATTAAAAAACCATGGAAAGAGTTTTGAAAAATTTTAAAGTACCATATAAATGTTTGTTATTATTATATTTCACATTTCTGTAGGACTTTAAAGTTTGCAAAGCACTTTCTTCCCCATTCCCTTCAGGTAGTAGTCTAAGTATTATTATTCTCACTTTTCCAACTGAGGAAATCAGAGAGAAGTGACTTATCCAAGGTCTGATGACTCAGGCCTGTGCTCAGGCCCCTAGGCCATGCTGAGACTTTGAGTCTTCTATGGACCCTTTCACAAGTTTAATTTTGGTCTTAGAATAATGTGGAGAAATCAGTGCCCTGTGTCAGCATGTTGTTTTCCTTTTATCCTCTTTCCCTCCCTCCCCCCCACCCCCATGGTTTTTGGTTTTCTTACCTCACAAACTGACATTTTTCTCTGGTTTTCTGGTTAAATTTGCTATTTGCTCTCCTAGATTCAAAACAAATTTGTCATGCCTTGCGCTTACCAATCTCACTTTCTTATCTTAACTCAACACAAAATAAAATGACTTAACAAAAATTCTGTCAAAGAAATTTTAAATAGTTAGCCAGTTAACCCAAGGGGTGAATGTGGTTTCATGTGATCCAGATCCTTCACTTTATCATCTTCTTTTTCTGCTGCCTTTTGTTCCTCTTGCAGCTTGTTAGCATCTCTAAGAGAAGTTGAGAAGGGAAAGGGAGAGAGATGACACTCAAAATCTACCCACTGGGTATTTATCAGCCATTCTGGCAAAGATTTATGGAGGAGGATGTTGAAAGTAATAGTGTAAATGGTATTTGGAGATACTATGGAGACTCCATGCACCATGTTCTCTCTTCTTCCCTAGGAACTATTGGCTTATCACTTAGATGGAACCTGTGAGAGAGACATTTTCTCCTTGAATGTTGCGTGGTAGGACATTATCATATATTGAAGGTTCCAGTCCTAGTGTTTTGAGGAACCATAGCTTTTTAAATCCTTTGGTCCCCTTGTCAGTTCCTGCTTCCTTTGCTCTCTGACTCACTAATCCCAAATCACTTTGCTGCATGCAAACAGCATCTTTGTTGCCAGCTCCTGATGGAGCCCAGGCCTTCGAGATGTCAGAGAATTTATGTGGCCAACCCAGGGCTCAAATGGATGCTTCAGTAAGGAGTGTCTGAACAGAAATGATGCCATAAGGAAGGGCCTTGTAAATAAGAGTGTGGCTAGAGCTTTGCAGTGGAGCTGCAAACATCATCTGAATTAGTCTCATTTCAGGGGAATCAGATCCTTTATCATCATTCTGAGCTTAGGTCATTTTCTGTCTTTTGGCTTGAAACATTCATTTCGTTAACTGGTCAGTTGCTTAGATTCAGAATCTCCTACTTCTTCCATTGTTTGTTTTGAAGGTTTTTATTAATTGGACACCTAACTGCTTCTTGTGTATAAAGCAGTAGGCTTTGTACCTAGGCCCATGTCCTCAAAGAGTTTACTGTTTAATAATATAGTAACGCTTTGCTTCCCAGGCTAATTTGACCACAGAACTAAACAAGTATTGATAGAATGCATAAATATTGGTCTTGGAAATCTGACACTAGAGATCAGGTAAAATTTAGAACAGAAATGAAGGAAATTAAGCCCATTTTTGTCCCTTCCATAATTCTTTGTACAAGAATTATGATACAAGGCTCTCTTTTGTATTTCAGAGGAAGAAAATATCCTCAACATAGACATTTTTGCAAGGAATCCTTGTTTTTACCACACAAAACATCTGGATTCTTCAGAGTAGGGTTTAGGAATTGCCCAATCAAAACTGTATTCTGAATCTCCTAACCCACTCACATCTGGCCAGCCTGGCTTGTCCTTCAGGCCCCATCAGTGTTGCAGTGAATGTGAGTGATTTTAATTAAGGACAAGCTGCATCCATGGCATGGAGAGGATTTGTATTTTCATTCAGATTCTTTCTTGCCCCTTTCTTGTAGGAGAACTGACCTTACCAGAGGTCCCATTTTGTTGTTTCCTTCTCTTTTTTTGGTAGTTTCTCCATATGTACCATCATGTTGGTAACAGAGCAGGGAGAGTGTTAAATCGGGCAGCACAAAACCTCCTTGAACAGCCTGAACATTAAACTCAGTTTTTGTTCTTCAAGTGATATGCCAACCAGAGGCTGTGAATTTTTTCCTCTTGTATGTATTTTTTCCCAGATAGCCAGCAAATGGTGGGGTGCTCTTCACTTCCACTCTCCTGTGAGTAGATTTTTCCAAGAATACTGTTGTTTAGGGGTTACAAGTTGAGGAGGGTTTATATGACTAGTTTTGGTAAATGAATGCAGTTTTCTGGTACATTAACCCTCTCGCTTTCTCGGTGGCTTTATACCTACAACTCCTTCTTTATGGGATGACCTGCCTCTACTTGTCACTCCTCATCCTGCCACCTGTACCTTTCACCTTTCAACCTATTTCCCCTGAGACCCTACTCCATCTCTTTCCCTCTCCCTCCTTCCCTCCCTTTCCTCCCCCTTCCCTCCAACCTGCCCCTGCTTCTTCCTGCTACCACTTCCTTACAGCCCAGTTAATCATTCCTTACCCTCATAAAAACTGGTTTTGGCCTCCACACTCATCAATAGTCTCTTTATCATTGGAGTATCTTTATTTTTATTTCCCTTAAATTACTTGTGGTAGTTGAGCCTGTGGGTTGCTCCTTCCTCCTGGCTTCCTTGGAAGGCCACTTTTGTGCTTCTGTTTCATTTGCTGATTCTTACTGTTTCTTTAGCCCTTTAAATGTTGGCATCCACTGTAGTTCTCCCCTTCATCTTCTTTTCTGTCTTTTATATTTTGTCTTACTCACCCCCAGTGCCTCCTCAGATATCTAATCCCTTCCACCTGAAAGTTAGCAGGTCCAAAATTTAGCTCACTTTCTCCTCCAAACCTGCCCTACTGCCTAACTTTTTTATATCTTGATGGCAGCTCCATTTTCCCATCATCCCAACTGATAACTTTAGTTCTTCTGTATCATTTAACAAATCCAATCCATTGTTCAGAGGTGGTAATGACCTTAGTAAAAGTTTCCTACTCTCTAGTATGTCCTGTATCTGTCCTTTCTCTCAAATCCCTGGGCAGGCTATCTAGTCCAGGTCCATATTTCTTCTTAGTAAGATTAGTATGAGAGTTCCCTATTTAAACCTAAATCCTGTCTCATAATGTCACTCAACTCAGAAAACTTCAGTAGTTTCTCATTGCCTGTAAGATAAAATTCCAGATTCTGGCATTCAGGGCCTCCACAGTGAAGTCTGGTACCATCTTTTTTCAGCCTTTGTATACATCTCCACTTCATATGTTCTCTATTTCAGCCAAACTAAATTATCCTTTATTTCCCTTTCTCATTTTCTCCTTCTTTATTCCTCTCTCTTTTTTATGCCTTTGTTCAGGCTCTTCCCCCATCCTTGGAAGAAATTTTTCTTATGTCTCCTTCTGTTGAAATCTTGCCTTTCCTTCACTGGTTACCCCAGATTCCATTCCTCCTTGTTCTCCTTGACCTTTCCTTCCTGCCCCATCCCAGTTGAAATGTATACTTCTCTCCCTTATATTTCTCACAGCATTTTTCCTGAACTTCTTTAAACTAAATGTACTTCCTGATATTATGCTTGTTTTTACCTGAGGAATAAATTCCTTGAGAACAGGTTCTTTGTTATGTCCATATTTGTATAGAATAGGACCTTGAAAGCAGGCATTTAAATTTTGTTGCGGGGTTGATTGAATGGTGTGTATCTTTAGCCTTTGTGTGACCATTCTTCCTCCTCAGTCATAAACAGAGGCACTGAAGCTTCTACAAAACTGAAAGACAGTAAGATTTAAAGATCTCTGGGCAGAGGAGGATTACCAAAGATTTCCTTTTCTTGAAAATGAAATTGTGTTTGTCTCTCCTAAGTTAATATGAATTGAAACTAGTGTAATGGTAGTTTTATATAATTCCATCTCATGGTGATAGTGTCTTCGTTTCCTTTTTTCCATAGCTACCCAGCAGACAATCAAAGAGGATCTGGTTCAGCTGGACCTAAAAGAGCCAGTCTTGTTAGCCCAAGCCATCCTCCACCAGCTCCGCCTCTTGGCTCCCCACCTGGCCCCAGACCTGGGTTTGCTCCTCCTGCTCCCCCACCTCCACCACCAGTGGCGGGAGTTCCTCCACCACCACCACCGGTTGGATTTGCATCTCCAGGGACTCCACCACCTCCTTCTCCTCCATCTTTCCCTCCTCACCCTGATTTTGCTGCTCCTCCTCCCCCACCTCCACCTCCAGCAGCTGACTACCCTTGTCTTCCACCCCCTCCTCTAACTCAGCCTGCTGGAGGTGCTCCTCCTCCCCCTCCTCCTCCTCCTCCTCCTGGACCTCCACCTCTGTCTTTCGGTGGCAGTGATGGCCAGCTGGTCCCACCGCCACCACTTGCCGACAGCTCTGCATCCAAACCGAAGTCATCCTTGCCTCCTGTGAATGATGCCCGAAGTGACTTACTTTCAGCCATCCGTCAAGGTAAATCCCTTTGGTATTGGGGCCATGTGCCTTGTCTGTTTGTAGCATTTCTCTGACCTCTCCCATAGAAAAGGTGCAGCTCGGCCTTCTTCGGGAACCAGGGCACTTTAGTATTGTGAGGGTGGAATGTAGAAGGGGGATTAGGTTTGTGCCTCTTACTCCAGGAATAGTGGACGTGAGTTAGAGGGAGGCAGATTTCCCCGGGGTAGAAGGGAAAAGTTCCTGGCATTCAGAGCTGGCCAAAACCAGGATGGGCTGCCTCAGTAAGCAGGGAGCTAGCTCTCTGTATCTGGAGGCTAACCCAGGATGGATGGCCACTTTAGAGGGGTATTAACAGAGGAATTCCTGTTCAGCTATGGGTTGGGTTGAGATCCCTTTTAGCTCTGTAGTCCCCATTGCTTCTGTGATCCTCAGAGTGTAAAAGTTGATATTTCTGGATTTCCTCATTTGGATTTCTGTCATGGTGTCTAAGAAAGCCCCGTGGCAGAACCTCTTTCTCAGGGCTAGTTAGCTGTGTCATCTCACCTTCAGGAAATACTAGTTCACCTCCCCCAGAATGGTAGAGCCATGTTTAGTGGGGACACATCCCCAGGCACTACAGGGAGTGTGTGTCTTTGCTGTCAAGAAGCTTATGGTTAAGCAGGGACATAAGCCAGACCTCCCTAGCCATTGACTGGACTTAGACCTAGGCTTCTGCACAGTCACAAATGGCCTTCAGTTTAGCAGGATTTCGATGCCTATGGGATGGGAGGAAGCTGAGGGTCAGTCTTTCCAAGCTAAGGAACTCTGAAAGGAGGAACTCTGGGAGACTGGGGTGGATCCCAGACAGCCCTGGGAGCTCTGGAGGGATGCTATGGTAATTGTTGAGGATGCGCTCTCCCTCTTGCTGTAAGGGGTACCCTGGTTCTTTCCTCCATCTCAGTCCTACTCTTCTCTTCTTCCTCTCCCTTTTTCTTCCCCTTTCCTCTGTTCTTTCCTCTGCCTTAATCCACCCCCCTCCCATTCCCCTATTCTGCTCTTTCTCTCTCTATCTTCCCCCTCCCCGTCTGTGCCTTAGGCCTGCAGGGGCCTCCCCTGGCATTGTTCAGTCCTGCTGGGGCCCTCAGGGCTAATGAGGTTTTGGTGCCCTGGGCCAGAACTGTCCCAGCTCCCAATGACTCCCTGTGCTCTGCTCCTTTCTCTTGGGCCAGGCTTCCAGCTTCGCAAGGTGGAGGAGCAGCAAGAACAGGAGAAACGGGATGTCGTGGGCAATGATGTGGCCACCATCTTGGCCCGGCGAATTGCAGTCGAGTACAGCGACTCTGAGGACGACTCCTCGGAGTTTGACGAGGAGGAGTGGTTCGATTAGTTGTGTGCTTCAGCACCGTTTCCGGCTCCTGCTCAGCCCACCCAGCAGAGCCCAGAGGGGCCATCGGCGTCCTCCCCCGTAGTAACCAAAGATGAGCCTAAGTGCTTTCTGCACACCTCCAGTGTGTTTTTTCCCTGTCTCACTTTTCCTTAAGCCTGTGAAATCATCAAGAACATCCTAATTGGTTTTCTTCCTCTGGTCTGGAGAGCCGGGCGAGGAGGAGACCAAAACCTCATGCTACATTCTTTTGCTAAGGTAGATTAGAGTTTCTTTTCTCAGTGGAAGAAAGTGCCTTTCAGTGGCATCTTGGGCATACTTTAAACCTGTCTTGTGCCTATGGGGTCTCGGTCTCCCATAGACCCTGCTCCAGAGCAGGAGACTGACCCCGGCTCCCCTGCCCATCTGCTAGCACAGCACGGCATGAAACCCTCAGGAGCCAAGCAGAGGCTTGGTCCTCTGCTGTGATCCCTGCCAGCCCTGGTGGCTGTATCAGGAGTGGGATGGCCAGGCAGGGCCGCCTCGCCAGAGTCCCCAGGGAGCCTTCCATTTCCATTCTCATGGAGTGGGTGCAGAGGCGCAGCCTGAGGCTGATGAGCGTCACCTTTGATGTGACTGTGTCATGAAGAAGAAAAGGGCACCCTTCGTCTCCGAAACCTTTTCCAGAAGGCCCCTCCGGTGGCAGAGGGCCAAAGAACCCAGGGAGGACAAGCCAGGCTGGCAGAGCAGCTCTCTGTGTGACACTGAAGGGGCCAAAGGTCTCAATCTCCTCCCATTTTACCAGAGGACCAGGGATGGGGCTGGGGACTTGCCCCAGGTTCTAGAGCAGGAGATCTGGGCCTGGCCCCCCTCCCTTCCTGCAGGCTTGCCTACATCAGTCCCGCTCAGGGTCTCAGGCTTACAGAGAGCCCAGGATAGTCCTTTCACCTCACAAATTAGAGATGGAGCCAGGAGCTCAGGAATTGTCCATGGTCCCACAGGACCTGGCTGAAACTAGAACTCGGGCCTGGAGTTCCACTTTAGGGATCTTTGAGTTCCTATGTTTCTCCCACAAATGTCCAGGGATTTTTCCCTAATATTGCCTTCTGAGGGGTGGAGAGAGGGAGCATTTCCTTCTGGTCTGTTCAGCCTGAGTCTTTGTGCTAAATAGAATAAAGAATTCTTAGGGGGTGGATGCAGCAGTCTCCAATGTGGTAAGCAGTCTGGAACCACCCGCCCTAATCAATAGACCTCTCTCCGTGCATCCTAGGCGTCTCCCACCCCAATTAATTTTTTATAAGTCTTTTATCGCTCTTCCCACCTTTTACCTTTCCATATCCCCCAAATTCAGGGAAGACTCTGCCAACTGCAGATTATAGCCCTGCTGCCTTAAGGAGTCTGTCAGTGGTAGGGGTTAGGGGGCTGTGAAAGGATGGAGGTCTTTTCTCCTTCTCTCCATGCTGGAATGGATTGTGTGGTCCCCTCCCCAAGATTAACACAGATGGGCTGGGAAGCAGCACCGGCCTGATGAGAGCACCCCCCCCCCTGCCCCCCATCTGACCTCCCCAGCCCCCAGACTCCTGCCTCTCCTGTTTTCAGAGCATTGAAACAAAGAGAAGCAGGCTGCCTCTCTCCAGTAGAGTCAGTGTTGCAGTGATTGCCAAAGCCCACAGAAGCCCCTCTGGCTAGATGAGGGTGTGTGTAATCACAGGGAGATTGTGCCTGTCTTCTCCAGTGCTGCTCCTCTATTTTCCTTTTCTTTGAATCTCAGGATGGGGGAGTGGGCAGAGCTGAGCAGCAGCAGTCCAGCTCATCTCCGAGGCATGCCCTGAACCCCAGCACACCCCAAAATCTGGGGTCTGCAGCTCAGGTCTCCCCATTCATCAGGCTGGGCAGCTGCTTCACAGCCTTTTTTTCAACCTGCATTTTGGAAGCTTAAGAATGGACATTTGTCTCAGACCTCAAATGGTCCGAGCAATGGAGCCAGCCTCCCAGCTGCCAGGGAAAGGGCCAGGGTGGGGGGCTGGCATTTCTCTGGGCCAAGGAGCCACCTCCCTCCCCTCAACACAGAGCGAGAGTTGGGGCTGATCAGGCCACTGTTTGGCCACCCCCTGGCCTGGCCCCTCCCTGCACACTTGTGACCTTGAGAAGGGGCAGTGTTCTCTGGGCTTCCAGAATCCACATCTCACATCCATGTGCGAGCCCACGGCAGGAAGGGCTTTGGGGAGGGGGGGCTGTCTGCCGAAGGTAGGATTAGATCATTAGCTCAGTGACCTCCTAGGGTTTCGCTGCGCTGTGTTCTCCTTCTACAGCTGGCTTGGTAATGATCTGCAAGTCCCGGAGTGCCTCTGCACAGCTCTGCCCAACGCTCTCATTAAAATCTACGCAGCCAACCTCGGCGCTTTGTACCAGCAGCCGCCTGGCTTAAGCCACCCTGGCTGGTGGGGCTCCCAAACCCAGGCAGCACAAGGGTCCTCTGGGCTCTGCTCATGCAGATGGACCCCGGGAAAGATCACAACACAAAAAAAAAAACAAAAACGCTTTTTATTCCTAAAATTTGCTGTTCCTTTAAGAAAGGACTCTATGCAATTAACCATGTGTCTTTGTGAATCCTCTAACTATTAAATGCAAAGTTTAGTGATTATTTTAGAGGCCGGTAGTGGGTAGGAGACCGGGAGGGTGACCCATCCATCCCAGCCAGTCTGGAGTGCCCGCCAGGGACAATTCACACATTCCAAGGGAGTGTCCCCAAGGTGGGTCTCCCAATTTAAAAGCCACTGGGCGATCTCAAGGGGTGAGGGGAAGCTCTTGTCCTAATTTAGAGCTTGCCTGATCCCCCAGGAATGACCCTGTCCAGTGTCACCGAGGAGCCCGAGCTGGGAAAAAACGGCCTTGGCTTTGCAGCAATGACTTGTTCAAATCAAGGACTCCCCTGGCTCTGGTGACCCCGCCTCAGCATTCTCCCTGTGTCTTCACCTGAGCCATTAGCCTACTCCCATTGCGGCACCCTGCCCCCCGCCGGCCCAGGGCAACTCTTGTCACAGTTATTCAGGGCCTTACCCTAAGGTGTGCCCCAAATCCAGGAGCGACCTTTACTCAGGAACAGAGGGGCACTTCCTATCTGGGGAGGCGGAACACCAATAATAAATGACCTGGCTGGGGGAGGGGAATCCGAGCAGTCGTTACAGACACATGCCTCTCATGTGCCTCATCTTAGTTCTTACAGTGCCTCAAAGCAGGGTAGGGAACAATTTTGTTATTGCATTAACTTTATTCAGTTAATTCACTTGAGAAACTAACCAATTTTTACTTTCTGTCTAGAATGATGTAGACCTAGAAGAGCAAGCTGTAATGCTCCCAGAGTGCCTTATTTTCTCTGATATAAATATATTTATAAGGACAGATATTCCAGTGGTAACTCTGGCTTCTTGGGTGAGTCTGTCATGCTGAGATTTAGGGAGAAGTAGGTGTGGGTGGATGTGTGTGTGGGGGGGAAGGCACTGTTGCTGTGAGAATCCCATCACACCGGGCGATTGAGCTGGATTCAGAAGTATTTGCTGAAAGATCCCAGTTGGAGGGGACGAGTCAGTCCACAGAAGCAGAGTGCCATTTAACCCTTGCCCTCAGTGGCGTCACTGCCCCCCCTTCCTCCCAAACCTTGACAAAGGCACCCAGTTTTCCAGAGTAGTCCACGGTTGTGTGTCTTGCCTCATTTGCAGCCCCGTGTTTGTCTTCCCTTCCCCCCCCTGCCCCCTTGCAATTTGTATATGTATAAATACTTCCAATGTAAACATTTTAAAGACTTTGATAAAACCTTCCTAGCCAATCAGCCATTGCATTTGGTGTTTTTCTGCAAGAGAGTAATAGGAGTACTTACAGTGTGGGTGGCAGGCAGTGGACTTATGGGTAACATGAAGAGGCCACATTGCTGGGAAGCCCACCGAGGGCAGGGGTGGCACGGGGTTGATGTGGGCAGCAGACGACAGGTCCCAGGTCATGTCTTGGGTCCAGGAGGGAAAGGGATGAGTTGTGTGAGTAGAGACATACGGGAGGGGAGGTGGTTCTGAAGCTGGGGTCGGCCATTTGTAAGGGGGCGTGGAGATGTCCTCGCCCTGCTGATCTCATCTGAAAAAAGATACTGCCTTTCCAGGGGTCGTGCAGCCAAATAGGACAAGGACTTGTAGCTCCCCGATCTGCCCCAGGATAGGGAAGGGGTTTTAGATGGAGGGCGTCCAGCAGCCTTCTGCTCACCGAGGGGCCACAGACCCGGCTGGTGACTCACTGGGTCCAGAAGGAAAGGAATGCCAGATGAAAGCTGATGTAGACACCCAACATCTGGCCAGCATCTTTTCTGATTCTCTCAGACCAAAGCAACTTACCTTAAATAGAACCCTTTTCAGTGGAATCCGATAAGAGCTCTTGGCCTCTGCCCTCCTTCCCCCCACCCCCAGCCTCCTGTAGTTGGGGAAGGAGATGAGGGGTGGGGGGAGTTTCTTATACTCTGACCCTGAGAATGACCTGTTAAAGAAAGAAAAGAAATGGCTGTTCCAGGCAGCTGCTGCTTCTGGTAACTGACCCTTGGGGAAGGGGAAGGGGAAGAGGAAGGCGGAGGGAAAGGGGGGGAGGTAATTTATGAGCAGACACCCAGTTCTGAATGTGAGGCTTGCGGCGGCCGCCTGGGTTGGGGGGGATCGGGCTGGGGAGGGCACTCCCTGGGTGGGTGGCCTCCTCCAGTCAAGCCTGACAAGGCCCTGTGGCCCAGCTGTGCAGGGAGAGTCACCCACCAGCATCCCAGGAGAGAGGGGCCAGAAGTTTCTAATTGTCAGCAACTGCTGCGTCAGCCGCTCTGAGCTCATCGGGGGAAGGTGGGGACCGAGAGGAGGGAGCGAGCAGCGGGAGTTGGGGAGTTTGTTTGCAAACAGCTTAGAGCAGTCGCTGCTGCCGAGTGGCCCCCATCCTTCCCCCCCTCCCGGGCCCCCTCTACCCCCAGCCCCTGCCAAGGAGATGCTGGTGTTTAGTCAGCACTTGGCTTCCTGCGTCCACTGGTGACTGATGGGGAGGCAGAGGACAAAATGGTGTCTGGGACTGCCTGCCTGCTCTGAGAGCTGGAGACCGTGGACCTCACTCAGGCTGAGGCTCACTAGGCCCTCTGCACTTGGCCTGGGGAGCCCGGCCCGGGAACAAATATGGCGGCTCAGCCGGCCTCTGGATTTATAAGCTCTCATGCACACTGATGTGGGCCAAGGCTCACCACTAACTAGCCTGTAACCTTGAGAGGGTAACAGAAGTTATTCTTCTGTACTTCATTTTCCTTCTCATTCAGAGGAGATTGGGTCAGATTCCAGCTCTGACCTCCTGGTTTCTAAGGGCCCTCCCAGCTCTGACATCCCATGTTCTAAGGGCCTCCCAGCTCTGACCTCCTGGGTTCTAAGGGCCCTCCCAGCTCTGACATCTTGGGTTCTAAGGACCCTCAAAGCTCTAAAGTTTTTTAAGTTTTTTTTCAACATCCCAGGTGCCCTCCTACTTGCCTTTGTACTTCATTCCCACAAACACTCATCCATCTCCAGAGCACCTTTCACAGGCAGGTAATGCTCCTGGGGGCCAGTGTGTAAAAGGTGTTGTCTGTTCTGTGGGTCCATAGGGGCCTTGTGAAGATTTTTAAAGTACTTGGCCCCAGAGAATTAATTTGTCAAGGTGTGAGACCTTGTGCAGCCCCCCTAGGTTATATCCCAAGCACCCCTGCTTTAGGTCAGCCCCACTCTGCCACGTCCAACAAAAGATCCCAGAGGAGTAGTGGAAAGGAGGAAGGAGGTCTGGTTTCCATTCCTCTGCAATCACTGACTTGCCATGTGACCTTGTACAAGGGCCCCCTAGGCCCTCCCTGAGCAGGAATCCTAGCTAGAAGCTCCTGGAGAAGAGGGCATCCAACCTCTGCTAGAAGACCTAGTGATGGGAATCCTTCCCCCCTCCCCTCTCCCCAATCCCAGGACTGCCCATTCTCCTTTAAGATGGCTCTTGTTGGAAAATTCCAGTATCAGACTTGTCTTTACAATGTGCACATCCCCAGTCTCCAGGGTTTTCTTTAGGAACCAAACAAAATAATCCCTCCCCCTCCATGCGCCATGTTGGGTTTAACCCTTAAATCTCTGGTACACCTGCTTGCTCATTGTCCCATCTCTCGCCCCCAACTGGTGATTGCCCCTCCTGGCTGCCAGCTCCACAATAGTATGGGATGGCCAGCACAGTCAGTGCCTACTGTGTTGCCAGGTGGCAAGCTAAGTGCCCTGCTTCACTCCCTACTCTCCCACCATCTCCAGACTCCCCAATCCTCCTCCATCTTCCAGTTCTGAGACAGGGGGTAGATAGCAGAGTTGAGACCTGAGTTCAAATCTGGCCTGGGATTCAGAACTGTGTGACTCTGTGCTTTAGGTTCCTCAACTGTAGAATGGGGATTAATAACAGCACCTAACTTAAAGAACATTGAAAGGCTCCAATTAAGGTATTTGGAAAGTTCTTAGCATAGTACCTGGCACATAGTAGGTGCTATATAAGTGCTGTTGTTGTTCATTCATCTCCCATTCCTTGTGATTCCCTGTACCTCTCTGTGTCCATGGGGTCTTCTTGGCAAAGATACCAGAGTGCTTTGTCATCTCCTTCTCAAATACATTAAAGTGACTTGCTCAAGGTCACACAGCCAGGAAGTTTCTGAGTCTTAGAATTTGAACATGGGGTCTTTCTGCTTTCAAGCCCAGCACTCTGTCCGCTATACCACCCAGCTGCCTCATATAAGTGCTAGCTCCAGTTATGAATAATTCTGGAACCATGATCAAATCAACTCTACCTTTGTTTCTAGGTGGGATGAATCAAATCGCCTCCCTGTGACCTCACCAGCTTTATAACTTAGGAATCAAATGCCCTTTCCTTGACATCATTCTTTACTTCTTTTATTAGAATGTAAGCTCCCTGAGGGCAGGGAATATTTCATCTTCTTCAGTTTGGCTCATGCCCCCTTATACATTAGCTATGTCTCCCGCTTGCAAATTAAAAAAGCATGTGTATGTAGAGGGACGGGCTTCTGCCCCAACTCCCCCCACAACTGACATAATCACAGATGGCCTAGACACCTGCATGGAATCAATCAATACATTCCTAATCAATTTGAGAGGATTAGAGTTTTGGCCAGTGCACGAAAAGCAGATGACGTCACACCTGGGATACGGATAAAAACAGCCAGGGAACCAGGAACCCATCTAGTAATGGAAGTGGTCTCTTCGGAGGTCCCGGTTTGGAGGAGGAGCCATAGGAGGAAGGAGAGCTTTTTTTCCTTCCCCCCGCCCCCCTCCTCCAATTGTCGATTGGAAAGACTGGAGCAGGAGCAGCTAATATATCCAGATGGGTATCCAGAGAGAGAAGATGGATAGGTCCAGATACATCTAGTCAGAATTACGAGACTGTACCCTGGGCTACTGGGGAGAGGGGGGGGTGTAGAATAGTAGGGGGCATTTTTATAACTGCTGTTCCTATCTCTTCTTAGGGAATAATTTGCTAAAAAGTGAGTTGATTGTTTGAGAGCAGCACATCACATTGGTGGGGGCTTATGAACAACAGAATTAAAACCCCAGTCCCTCAGGGCTCTCCCTGGAAGCCATGATAGGGATAGCCAAGAATGGGCGTTTCAGGGGGAGTAGCCCCGGAGGGGGCTCCGCATATTCCTTCTCTAAGTCACTGATTAAAACCCAGTTTAAGATTAGATAACCTAGTTTAACTTCCATGTTGTGCTGATTTATGTTGAATTAGCAGTCCACTAGGACCATCAGTCTTTTTTTAAAAACCCTTCTCTCTAGTTTCTGGCATCACCATCTGTAAAATTAAAGGATTGGACTTCATGATTTGAAGGTTATTTTCCTTGCTGACATTCTGTGGTTGTATAAAGCATTGTCTCCTCCCAACATATGCTTCAGTGCATCCCTGGGGGTGGGGGGTGTCTGCTGTGAAGATGGGCAGGGTGGATTCTTTGGAGCCTTAACTAACAGGCCTGGAGAGGCCCCGGTAGACACGGAGTCCTGGAGAATTTGGGCTGAAGCCCAAGGCATTTTGGAGCGGAGGCCCTTGGGAGCACTGTGAGCAAAGTCTCAGCTCCTAAGGAGCTTCACTGTTAATGAAACCTAGAGAATGTGCAAAGTCTGAGAAGCAGCAGTTTTTTATTCAGTGTGTGTGTGTGTGTGTGTGTGTGCACCTGTGTGAACACGCACACACGGCTACGTCGCAGTGGTGTGTGGGAGAGGCGGTAGTGGGGGACTTGGTGGGCTTGCCATGTATTCTGTGGGCACACGTGTTGGGTTACGTCTGCACGCTTTGTTGCATTTCTAGATCCCAGAACCTTGGAGCTTAGAAGCTATCTCATACCACCCTCCCTGCCCCCTCCCCCAGCAAATGAGTGGGAGGGACCCCCAAAGCAGCGCTTTCCCCGCTTCCCCGCGGTGGCCAGGCCCACAAACGCGGGGTCTCGCTGTTCTGGTGTGACAGACCTGCCTTTGTCTGTGATTGCTGTAAGCGCTGGCGTGTGAGAGCCAGGCTGATTTTTTACACGTGTGCGTGTGTGAGTGGAGATGTGCTGGAGGCAGGGCTGCTTGGCAGGGGGGGGGGGGGGGATGCAGGCCCGGCTTCCTGTGTACATGCATGCTTCACACATGCACGAGGCGCCCCCCTTCCCTCCAGCTCCCTCCCGCCGCGCTGCAGATGCTATTCCCCAGGCCCGGGCTTCCTGGCCAATTTGCAGCCTCTTGCTCCCAGCTCCTGAGAAGGCCTCCAGCAAAGTCAGGGGGCTGGTGGCCAATTAGTGAAAGGGGTTAATCAGGGACTGGGACCCTGGGTGGGGGGGCGGAAGGGGGGGAGGCTGGGCCGGCTCGGGCCTGGGGGCGCCGGCAGCCCGAGGCTGGCCTGTGAATCCCTGATTACTGCATCTAGGCTGGGTCGGCGCAGCGGGGAGCAGGAGCCTGCTGGTGTCTGGGAGTGTTCCTGCACAGGCCGGACGGGCGCCGCTCGGTGTCTCTGTGCCCGGCCGGGCGCATGCCGGGACGGAGGGGGACGCCCTGAGAGGCCCCGGAGGTGCCGCGGATCCGGGCAGGCGGAGGGGCCCCCACGAAGCCGGGCCCTCCTCCTCTCCCCGAGGGGCAAGCCGAGGTCCGGGGGGGAGGTGATTTCCCAGCGGCCTCGCGGGGCCGGGGACGGAGCGAGCCTTTAAGGGCGGGCGCCGCGCTGAGGACCGCGGGGATTTTAGTTGGAGGCGAGTTTACAACTGAGGAGACCGAGTCACCGCCGTGTCTGAGGCTGCCTCGGGTCTCGGTCCGCGCCCGCCAGCTGCGGGTCCGGCGCGGGGTCCCCGGGATGTTGGGGGGCGCCGGGCGCCGGCTCGGGAGGGCCTCGGGGAGGCCGCGCCCGCGTAAGTCCCCGGATGTGCGCGGCCGGGGAGGGGGGGGGGGGGGGGGGCGGGGAGCGCGCGGGGGCGGCGAAGCTGACGGACAAGCTCCTCTCGCCCCGGCGGCTCCTGTTCTTTCGGCAGAGCTCGGGCGGCTTCTTGCTCACGTGCACGGAGGCCTCTCTGCCGCCGCCTGGGGGAGAGGGCCCCGGGCCCCGGGAGGGGGCAGTGGGGGCGGTGCCGGCGCTCTCGGGCTCCCCAAGCGGAGGGAGGCCCCGGGCGGAGCCGAACCCGCGGGGAGGGGCCCCAGCGGCTCCGGGGCCTGTCCTGGACCTGAGACCCGGAGCCAGCGAAGCCAGCGGCAACGTGGCTCAGCGTCGCAATGCGTGCTGCGTCCGGCAGATGTCGCTCTCTCACCCTGTCACTGACAATGGACCTTCCGCGGGCTAGCTTGGGGGGGGAGGGAAGGAAACTGTCCTGAGCTCCCCCGGCCGCTCCCGGGAGGAAAGCAGCTTCCCATCTGGGAGCCTGAGACCCCCGGGCCCCCTGTCCCGGCTCCGGCCACCCCCGCGGCTCCTGAACAGAGTGGGGCGCCGGAAAGGCCCGAGCAGCCTGGGCGTGGAGACCTCTCGGCCAGCGGGCCGGTGCTCCCGCCGGTGCTCCCGCCGGTGCTCCCGCGCCAGCGTGCAAGGGCAGCCTTACACCCCCTTGCTCTGCGCCCCTCCGGATTCTGCCCCTTCCGGCCTCCCTCTAGGCTCGGGTTTGAGCAGGGCTTGCCAGACGGCCGTCCCCAAATTGCTGGGTCATCGTGGTCATCGGCACAGCTGGTCAGGGCTGCTTCGGCTTGGGGGAGGCACTGGCCACCACTTCCCTCCCCTCCCCCCCCTTCCTCTTCTTTCCACAGGATCTCCTTTTCATCCGCCCCAGGGGCCGCCCATGTGACAGCTCTTTGCTTCAGGAGATGAGCAAAAAATTCCAAATCCCAGAAGCCTCTGCAGGTTCCAGCTTATGCCTCCCTCACCCAGAGGAGGGATTAGGGCATCCTTCCCTAGGGTTGGAATGTTCAGTCCCTTACAAAAGGCGCTGCGCAGATGGGGTGTCCATAATCATGCCGCGCAGCACACAGGGCTTAGGACAACGCAGAGCAAAGGTGATGGAGTCCCAGGTCATCATCTCAGGGCCCGAACAGCAAACAGGCCTCCACAAGGACACGGCAGCCCTGGAACGTGGCAGAAAGGCGTCCTTTGATGGCTGCTTCCGGGGCTGGAGGCCTCAGTTCCACACAGGATGTATCATATGCCCATCGTGCAGCGCCGAGGGCTTGCTCACAGACCGAAAACAAGCTCTGCAGTGACAGCGGCAGAATGCCTAATGGACAATGGGACAGGCCAAATAGCGCAAGTAGGCGCGCGCAGCCAACGGTGACCACGCCAGGTTAGCACACAAGTGGAACCACACAACATGCCCAATGTCAACACCGAGGAAAACATAACTCGAATCTATAATAAGCAGAAGCTTATTTAAACAACATGTTCAATGATGAAACTGAGCTCCTCCAGGGCAGGAACCATGTTTTGCTTTTTCTGGTAATCCCAGTATTTAGCACAATGCCTGACTTACAGTAGGTGCTTAATAAGTGACTGACATAATTACATTCAAGGAAGGTCAACGTCGTATCACCATCTAGCTTCCTGTACAACCATTTCCTCAGTACCCTTGGGACAGCATAGGTAATTAGATGGATGGTCCTAATTTTATTGAGACTCTGTAGCTGTGTTAGTGAAAGGTTAGCCCATTACAGTCCCCATCAGAACAAGGGTCTTAACTGTCTAAATCTCATCTCATAGGCAGTGGGATAGAAATGACTCCCTGTCTGCCAGGGCATATAGACTTTAAAAACCACAAATGAACATTATCTACGTTGCACTGTACTTTTATTCATTTCGTAAAACATTCCCAGCGACATTTAAATCTGGTTTAGGGAGAGTTTTGCTGGCCCAGATTTGATGCTTCTCTTCTAAAGAACCCAAGTTAACTTGCAGGGTTGCTGTGGCCTGGGTCTGGAGTCCTCGGGGACTCTGGGACTGAATTGCTGCGCAGAAGTTGCCTTGGGATGCAGTCCTCTGCTATTATTTGGTTTCTGGAGTACAGTGCACAGAGTTTCCTTCCTTTGAATATTCTGTCTCTCATCTTTTGTCTGGGTCAGATAATTATCTCATGATTGGCAGGTGACCTCATTCGTTTAGGGCCAGTCAGGTGCGGATAACATCTATTAGTCTTGACCTGCTCATTCAGGGGACCAACGACCTCGGTGATTGGCAATAACTAATTGCTAGGAATTGTCTTTGGCAGCTGACCATTTTACAAAGAGGCAAGTTGCCTACTCTCTTCCCAGAGAGCTATGGGGTAGATTTCCATCAGCCCGCTCATTCGCGTGCCCCACAAACACCAAGATTTCTTAGCATAACTATCACTTCATCAAAACTCTTGATGAGTACAAACATCATATCACCATTTATGTCAGCATAATTCCCGGCTAAATACGTAGTTAGGTGCTAAGTTTCTTTCAACTTCTCTCAACTTCAGTACATACTTGTAAGTGTCTGCCATCTTTCCTTCTTCATCATCTCCAAGTGCCTTGGCAGGTATGGCTCCTGGCAGACATCAACAGGTAGGGTGAGAAATGGGGAACATTCCTGGTGGCGTGTTTGCTCCCCCAAGATTTCCATTCTGGTCGTAGTGGTCCTAAAACACTCATCTGAGTTGAGACATTCAGGCTGCTGTTAGGATGGCCTGCAGGACCTGGAATGTTGTAGTTCAGCTGGTTCAGTCCTGACCACCTCTCCATGACCCATTTTCTTTGCTGAGATAGTCTTTGCCACTTCCTTCTACAGCTCGTTTTACAGATGAGGAAACTGAGGCAAACAAGGGTAAGTGCCTTGTCCAGGCACCCAACTAGTATATGTCTGAGGCTGGATTTGTATTCAAAAAGATGAATCTTCCTGACTAAAGGAGCTATAATCTAAACACAGTACCACCTAGCTGACCAGGAATCAGGAATACTCACCTTCATGAGTGCAAATCCAGCCTTGGACACTAGCTGGGCACCTGGACAAGGTCTTTCACTTCCAAATGCCTCATCTATAAAATGAAATAATAATGGTACTTGCCTCCCAGGATTGTTGTGAAGCTTAAATTAGCTAATATTTATAGAATGCTTTGCTCACCTCAAAATGCTGTTATTATAGGTTATTGGTCCCCTTGAAGATGGAAAAGTGATGTTCTAGACTTCCTGCTATCACATGCTGTGCTTCCAAAGTTTCTACCTTGCTCGGAAGGTGCAAGCTCCCGGGAGGAAGTCCACACACTGAGAAATTCTTTTTCCACAATACAACTGAGGAGGCTTTCTGGGTCCTGACTGGGCTTGTTTCTACCTAAGAAAGTAGTCCATTACCAACAAGAGATGGCTTTTTTTTTTGTTATCTCCTTCCAGAGATAAGAAGTTGAAACGGAAAATTTCCAAAGATTTGCTGGTCTTTAGTGTTTTCAAATATGTAGCATGACTTGGTCATATTTTCCTTTGTACACAATGAGTCGTCTCCCAGGTCTTGACATCTTGAGCCAGAATAATCTACCTCTTCCTAGCTCTAGATATTTTTTGGATCCATATGTCTGAAGTTATCACGCCGAGTTTTCATGCCCAAGGAACAGTATGCCCTATGCAGTGCCAACTGCTTCCTGGTGGGATCACTCACAGTTTAATACATTACTCTGCTGCACAACTCCAACGTCTGCCATTGCTTCAACAGGCAAGCGCCTTCCCAAGACTGGTCCTCGAGTCTTTTGCCATCATTCCTTTGCTTCGTGACTCATCTCCCATCATACAGTGCTTCATCAAGCATCTGTTCTTTTTGCCAGTCATCTATGAAAAACCAGGGCAAAAAAGGTTGGTTCAACAGAATAAGAATCATGTGTGCTGCAGTCATGTGATCTGGTAGAAGACCCAAACTTTCAACTATACTGCCACCTACTTGCAGTTGTTTTTGGGTGTTGCCTCTAGCTTTCATGACTTCTTTAGGGATTACCAGTTTGGGTGACCTGTGGTCATCTAGACAGCACATGTGTGTCCACGTCCCCAGAGACGGCTATTGGCTCTCCCCTCGGGACGGTAAAGCTGGAGACGAGCTGTCCTAACGAACTCACTGAGCCCCCCATGGGGGGAAGCCCCCATTGCTTCCTTCCCTTTGATTATCAGTTGAGATGAATTACTCGGGCAATTCCATCCAATGAGCTTTTAGAAAGGGGAACTGACTGAAGTGTTAGAGTAGTGGGTAGTATGGGTCAGTCATAATCCTCATCAGAGCTAGAGTCTCGTCTGCCTTCTTTATAAACCAGACCCCAAAAGGCTGGCACAAAGTTGGTATAAAGTATCCCCCAAAGCCTATGATGCCGTCCTACCAGAGCGTACAAAGCCCAGGGGAGAGTGGACTCGGGCTTAGAGAGATCAGAAAGGTATCAGAAATCTGGTAACTCCCACTTTATGGGGAACTCTGGAAGTTCTGCTTGGGCACCATATAGCTTTCTGCCAGGCTCCTGCAGAGTCCTTGAGGCTGCCTTTGCTCAGTGTACCTAGATCATCCTTGGCTCCCAATGCAGACACTCTCTGTCTCAGGGATACTGCCAGTATGCCAGTGAGAAATCCAAGTTCTCTTACCCCCTGAACCTCACAGGTAATTTTTCTCTCAGGGGCTAGACTGGAACTGTTCTTTCCTCAGCTGCCAGACTCTCAAATGCCAATATTCTAAACTAGTTTGCCATTTTATATAAAACCTACAAGGTGTGACCGTACTTAATGTCTTTGATTAATCAATTTGATTCAATAGAGATGATCTTACCTGATAAGGGTATCTAGGCTAGAGCATTTTGTTAGTTACTTCATGTGCGGTAGAATGATTGACTCAATTGACTCACCCTCACCCTTATAGCTTCCCCCCAGCTCGATATTGCCTCCCCAATAAATCTACCAGAGTGTGTTTGCCATGTCTGAAATCCCAAATTCTAGCTCTCTCTCCCCTGCTTGGGGAGGTTCTATATTATTCATTCTAAATGCCTTCTTCAGCACCTTGTGTTAGCATTTCAGGAAAAGTCTGGATGGCCAGATTGTAATGAAATCTGGCAATTAACATTCTCACATACTTCCAAATATGTGGTGATATATTTAACAAACAAACATCATTTTTAAACAAAGTTTCAATAGGTTATCACCCACCCCCTTGGTTTGCCTTCCCAATCCCCAAAAACAACAATGAAAAGAAATAGAATAGAAACTCAGGCTCTCTCCATAGAGATTAGGGAACTGGGCTTGATTGGAAGTCACCTCTTCATTTTTCAGATGGAAAAACTTACCGATTTAATTTAGCACTTGTATAACAGTTCTGATCCATTGACTCCATGGGAAAGAGGAACTCAAGTTCGTTTTCTCTCTCTCTCTCTCTCTCTCTCTCTCTCTCTCTCTCTCTCTCTCTCTCTCTCTCTCTCTCTCTTTTTCTGTGTGTGTGTGTGTGTGTACGTACGCACGCGCAATTGGAGTTAAGTGCCTTACCCAGAGTAACACATTTAATAAAGTTAAGTATTTGAGGCTGGATTTGAATACAGATCCTTCAGGGTCAATGCTTTATCCACTTCATCATCTAGCCACCCCATGGAGCTCGAATTCTTTGATTGAAAGTCCTCTCTGAACCTACATATACTAGGCCAACTTAAAAAGGAAAAGAAAATCAAGCATTTTCTTACTGAAGGGAAACTTGATGCCTACAGAGATTTCAGAGCACTCTCTGCAGAGAATAGGGTCCTGGAGCTGACTAAAAGCGACCCTTTCATCTTCACATGTGAGAAACCAAATTGTCCTGGGTGAAAACGCTTCAAGGATTTCCTCAGAATATAAGGTCATTTATGTGGGTCTGGATCAAGGAATTCTGGAGTTTATGAACAGGGAAATGGAGCACTTACACAGGTGATGTCAATCAAGATGGAGGGATAATATGACCATCTCTGTATGTAGCTGAGGTGGAAGAGATGAGTAGACTGTGAAATTAGGATATTTGAAGGAGCACAAATATGTATGTTGAAGACAAATTTCTAGATGAGCCATGGAGATTTGTCCAGGAGACCCAGGACCATAGGTGATCCCCCAAAACAGGGCTTCTTAAGCTTTTTCCACTCAGGATGCCCTTTTGCCCAGGAAATTTGTACATGACTGTGGATATATTAGATATATCAAATGGGTGTACAAAGTAAACATTTACTAATAATAGATCATAAATTAATTTTAAAACAATTCTTTGATATACACGTAATTTTACCATTAAAGACAAAAAACAAATTTGCTTCCTAATAAGATGGATGTGTTTGTTTATTTTTACATTAAAAAATTAAATCCCAGTGGAATATTTGATACCTTTTACTGTTGCTTCACATTCAGTTTAGCCATCCCCTCTAGAACAAACCACAGTTTAAGAAGCTTTGCCCTAGGAGGTCTGGCTGAATTTGCTCCTGGGTCTCTCTATCAAGGGCCACCCAACATTTCCTCCAGTGAATTCCCACCACTGCAAGTGGTTTCGAAATGGAGTTTCGAAGTCACCACTCACCAGAATGAGCAAATTAACTTAAAGAAAATATACTCAGGAAACCATCGAAGAAGTGCAAGACTCCCCAAAAGGAACAAGACATAGAGTTGTTTATTCAGGCTTTCTAGGCCAACAGGTAAACTTTATCCTATGAACTTGTAGCCCATTAGGATCTCAGACAGGCTGTCTGGGCTCATGTCACAGTCTAGGACTGCTTCAAAATAAATAGAGAAACATATGAACATTTATGAGCTATCATAGCTTGCCCTAGGCAAACTTCTAGATACTAGCATTTGACAGATGCAAAATCTATACTTCTCTTATAAGCCACAATTCTCAAACTGGCTACAGTAATACAACAGATATCAGTAAATCTGCATTCAAGCAAACAAAAGTTATTGCAAAACCCAAACCTGGTCCGACCTGGAAATGCACTGGAAAAAGGGGACTGCTGTACAATTATGGCCTACAACAAAAGCAAGAAAACAATGCTAAATTTTTCTCCAGTGGTCCTTAATACTAATGAGTCCAAGTAAGAGAATTCTGAATGGAAAAATTTCTCCAGAAATTTGGGAATATGAGGGAAAGTCTAATCAGTATTGGAAAGGACACTGAAGGAAACTGTCATGGCAGGGAGCCAGGTCTCAGGGAGTGCCAGAAGATGGAAGGAATGACAAAGAATATACGCCCATGGGCTTGTTCAGGCAGCTAGGTAGTTCAGTGGATAAATAAGAGTGCTGGGTTTGGAGTCAGGAAAAACCCCATTTGGGGATTTTTTCAGCGAAGATACTAGAGGGGTTTGCCATTTCCTTCTCCAGCTCGTTTTACAGATGAAGGAACTGAGGCAAACAGGAATGAGTGTTAATCCAGTAATAATCTGGCATCACAAAGCGAGTAGGTATCTGAGGCTAGATTCAATTTCATGATGACCTGAATCAGGAAGATCTGAATTCAAATCCAGCCTCGGAAATTTAGTAGTGGGGTGATCCTGGATGAGAAATCTCCTAGAATTGTGAGGATCAAGGGCAATAATATGTGTAAAGTGATTAGCACAGTGCCTGGCATATAGTTGGTGATTAATAAGTGCTTGTTCTTTTTCCTCCTTCCTTTCCCTCCAATCAAAAAAAAAAATCTGTATTTTCTTTCACCTTGCTCTCTACTTCTCCAGCTAAAGACCATTTTCTCCTCTAGCCAGTGCTCATTTTAAATTTCCTTTTAAAAGCCCCTGCCCTAGGGTAGTCCTGGTATATGAATTTACTGGTGGTGGGTTTTAGACCCATCTATTGCTGCTCCATGGTTCTTGTCCTTCATTCTGGAAGAGGACCAAAATATCATCACTATGTTAGAGTCTAGTTACAGTGTGTCCGACTGTGGCTGTCACTGTGTTGGAGTCCAGTTACAGTGTGTCTGACTGTAGCTGTTACTATGTTAGAATCCAGTTACAGTGTATCTGACTGCAGCTGTCACTGTGTTCGAGACCAGTTACAATTTGTCCAACTGTGGTGTTTGCTGTGTTCAAGTCTAATTACAGTGTGTCCGACTGTGGCTGTCACTGTGTTGGAGTCCAGTTACAGTGTGTCTGACTGTAGTTGTTAACTATGTTAGAATCCAGTTGCAGTATATCTGACTGCAGCAGTCACTGTGTCCAAGTCCAGTTACAGTGTGTTTGACTGTGGTTGTCACTGTGTTAGAGTCCAGTTACAGTGTATCTGACTGAGGCTCCCAGTCCAGTTACTGTGTGTCCAAATGTGGCTGTCACTGTGTTAGAGTCCAGTTACAGTGTGTTTGACTGTGGTTGTCACTGTGTTAGAGTCCAGTTACAGTGTATCTGACTGAGGCTCCCAGTCCAGTTACTGTGTGTCCAACTGTGGCTGTCACTGTGTTAGAGTCCAGTTACTGTGTTTGCGACTGTTGCTGTGTTAGAATTGTTACTATGTGTCTGACTGTAGTTATCACTGTGTTAGAGTCTGGTTACAGTTTATCCAACTGCGGCTGTCACTGTGTTAGAGTTGTTATTGTGTGTACAACTGCAGCTGTCACCGTAGCTAACACTGTATTGGAGTCCATTTACAGTGTATCTGACTGTGGTTGTCACTGTGTTGGAGTCCAGTTACAGTGTATCTGACTGAGGCTCTCAGTCCAGTTACTGTGTGTCCAACTGTGGCTGATCAGACCAATACGAGCTCGAAGTGCCATAGGTCAGGCACAAATAGTCCCTATGAACATTTGGGGAGGATTTTCTGTCTTTGCACATCTTGTATTTGTCCTGAGCTAATTCACTTCTGCTATGTTCATAGGGCACAGCATGTTCTCTGATGCGGGCACGCCATGCTGGGCGGTTCTGTGTCAGCGTCTCCCATGCCATACAATCGATTCTAAAGTTCTTGAGAGACCTTGAGAGTGTCCCGAGTTGCTGCTCCGACTTCATGTCTTGTGTTCTTTTTTGAACTTGAGTTGATAACATAACAAAGGGCCAAGCATAGGTGAGGAGGACCCAAGCCTAGGCAAATTCACACCTTGTCAAAGAATTTCAGGGGATTTCACACTTTGTCAAGGAAACTCAAGAGGGACCTGAGGCTTTACCTGACTCCTTGTGGGATATGCTTAGACATGTTCAAGACACAGCTACTCTTAGCTCTAACTACATCTCACACACACACACACACACACACTCAGAGACCTACACACTCTTCCACCTAAATGCACAAAAAAACAGCCAGACAGGTTCACCAGACAGAATGTCTGGGCTCGCTCTCTTCCCAGGTTAAAGATCCTGACGTGATGGATTACTTACATATGAGCTAGTACAGAAAAAAATGGCATTTCTCCAGCACCCCAGAGCAGAGAGTAACTACCTCCCCCTGCCTCTGACTTAGGGCTAAGGATAATAATTGTTTGTGGACCCAGCTGTAGCTGAGAATTCCCTCCTGTCCTGAGACATAAAGCAGGTGAACGTGAAGGTAACTTTTCATGTAAGCAACTTTGAGCAGAAGCACTGAGAAAATAGTCTCTTTTCCAGGGAGTCACCCAAGATCAGGAGATAGAAAGGTGCCTCCCAGTGGTGTCTGGCTCTCCATGTGGCAAAACTTCATGTGGCTAACCTGGCTGGGTCTTTGTCTTAAACACACACACGCACACACAGACTTCCATATACATCATACTATTTTGCCACAGAGCTACATTCCACAAATGGTACCATTTCCCTACCTACTCCCCTTGGAACAAATGGGTTCTAGATACAATGGGGGAGGGGGGTTCAGAGGGTTCATCCCCTATTTGGCTGAATATAATAGAGAAGAAGCAAACTACTCTTGGAAGATCTCTTTTTATGCTGCCACATCATCCCCCAGCCAGGGAAGACCTAAGAAGGGTAGCCATAAGCACCCCTTAGACACACCAGGACTGCTAAGGTTTCATAGTTATATTTACATCATAAAGGACACAAATCTGAGCTGATAAGAATCAGATGACTTATCCCTTTTGGGGTTACCTCTCTCCTATACAGGGATATATGACCCCAAGTGGGGCCCCAACCAACCAGGGGCAAATCCGGGGCTGGCTTTATGTCCTGCAGCTTGATACCTAATTGTGCTCCATCACCCCTATCAGGAGTAATGGATCCTTCTTGTTATAATTGTTGTTCTCCAGCAGATGGTGATATTTACCTTAAAAAAAAAAAAAAAAAAAGTGCTACTGGCTCTTTAATATGGAATTATGACCTCAATTGAGTGTTACAGCTCTTTCTTGATTCCAGGACATCAATGGGTTGCCAAGAGGCAGATTTTGACTTAATAGAAGATCTTCCTAGCAATTATAATCATCCAAATAGTAGAAAGGGTTTCTACTGGGGAGGTTGATGATGACAAGATAATGGAAGCAAAACTAGGTTCATCTAAAAGATACCGACATTCTAGAACACTGAAGGTTCAATATAATCCTAGACTGTAGCATGGCAGCCAAGAAATCTATTGCTATCTTTTCCTATTCTGAATTTAACAAACATTATGCTTATAAATAAAATTTTTAAAAAGCCATGAGTATTTTCACAATCAAAATGAAATATAAAAAGAAGATTGTATATGAAACAGTGGATTTCCCTTACATCCTACTTGTTTGTTGTTTTTTTATGGAATAGATAATAAAGTTAAGCAGTTATGTACAAAATTGGCTGACTTGTTTTTGTCTCGGAACTTCCTTTTTTTTTTTAATTAAACCTTTTTATTTTCAAAACATATACATGGATAATTTTTCAACATTAACCCTTGTAAAACCTTGTGTTGAACTTCCTTCTTGGTATACTTTAAAAAATATTTTAATGGTCCTATTTTTCTTTTCTTTTGGGGGGATGGGGAAGGGAAATCACTATCTTGGAGGGGAAATCACCATCTTACCACCCACACCCTTTCAATTAAAACACTGAAAAAAAATAAACCCTTATAACAAATAAACATAGACAAATAAAACAAAACCACATGGTGGCCGTGACTAAAACTGAGCATCTGCTTCTGTATCTTGATTCCATCCTTACATTGTCAGAAGGTAGGTAACATGCTTCATGCCTAACGGATAGCTCTAAGCCAATGATGTTTCAATCTGTGTGAAGAGGGAGCATTGTGTACAGAACTAGAATTGTAATTAACCCCTCCCTCCCCGGCTTTCTCTGGTTGCTTTGGAACTTAAAAAGGATATTCACAGAGGAGACCAAGCATTCTGTGCTGAAAACAACAAGCCTTTATCTGGGCTGTTTAAGGGAAGACTATGAGATTTAACTATAGACACCACAGGTTAAGAACAGTATGGAGAGTGAAGAAGATACAACAAGAAAAAGGTATAAGTGTGACACTCACTCCTCACTTGGCACCATAGCCAACATCTCCACATCTAAAGTTGTGACCTTCTTCCAGAAGGGGACAGTGAGTCACACTTCAAAAATGGGACTACAAAAGACAAAGGATACAATCAGGGAGAACACCAAAGTTTCAAGCAGAAGGATGGAGGAGTCCACAATGGACTAGATATGCCCCTTGGACTCAATCCAACTTCCCACTAACCTTTCTTTATTCCTCACTATTCAACAGGTGGAACTCCTAGATCAATCAATCAACAAACATTAAGTACCTGCTCTGTGCCAATTACTTTATTAGCTGCTAGACATACAAAGAAAAAAAATATGAAAGTTCTTACCCTCACAGAAAGGACATTCTATCACAGGAGATCTCACATACATATATATGGATGGATGGATGTATATAGATTTATATATTACATACAAACGAAAAAAAGAAAGAAAGAAAGAGACTAGCACTTCTTGGTCCCAGAGCATAGAACAAGGATTAATAAGTAGAAGGTTTTTGATTTTGTCAGGTTTTAGTGGGGGGAGGTCCAGACCTGTGATTTCATGAATCAGGGGAAACTCCCAGTATGTAAACATCCTCCATCAATGCAGAGCAGCAATTCATCTACAATTTAGAGTCTTAGAAAATTGCCTGGGGCACTGAGAAGGGAAGTCATTTGTGAAGAATCAGTCACCAGACTAGGTCCCAGGCAAGATGCCAAATCTTCCTGACTCTAAGGCTTGCCAAGTTCCAAAGAGACAAATTTAGTCTTGATTTAAGAAATAACTTCCTAATATTAAGCACCATCCAAAAGTGATTTGGGCTGTTTCTGATGGAGGGGGGTTCCCTTTCATTGAAGGTCTCCAAGCAAAGGCTGGATGATATGTTGTAAAGTACAGTACAGTACATTTAAGTAGAGGTTCGATTGGATGTCCACCATGATCTTTTCTAACTCTGTCTAAATCTAGCTACAAGTTCAGCCCTTGCCTCCACAGCAAACTGAGCCCTAAATGCAAACTCAGAATAATTCCTGTCTTCATGTGGTATCTCCTAAACATGGCCACACATTGACCCCTCAATCTTACCACAACCCAAG